>NW_027507789.1:5110689-5678189 GCF_037356315.1 Lithobates pipiens | reverse complement strand
GCCTCATACACACGATCGGACTTTGTACAAACTTTCCCGTGGACCTTTGTACAAAAGGCGTAGTCCACAAGTATGTATTGCATACACACGATCTGACTTTTTTGACAACAAACACGAACGTAGTGACGTCACAACGTACTGATGACGACACTTCAAAAGAGGACGTTCAATTACTCCAGCGCCACCTTTGGTCAACTTCTGTATTGTAGTCTGATCTTTTGCATTGGTTCTGAGCATGCGTGTTTGTACCTTGTACAAAAGTCCGATGGTTTTGCGTACACACGATCGGACTTTGCTCCATCGGACTTTTGTTGCCAGAAAGTTTGTCCATTCGCACAGCCAACAAAAGTCTGATGAAAACAGAAAAAGTTTGTCCGATGGAGCGTACACACGGTCGGATGTTGCTCCAAAACAGCAAATTTGCATGTTTGTTGTCAAAAAGTCCGATCGTGTGTACGGGCCTTAAGAGACACGGGCCCAAAAGAGAGGAGAGTATAATGACTCTTGCCTAGCTGGGAACATAGATTGTGATTTTTTTTTTTGTTAAAGCGGAGGTCCACCCTAAAGTGGACCTTCTGCTCATCGGAATCCTCCCCCCCCTCCGGCGCCACAATTGGCACCTTTCAGGGGGGAGGGGGGAGGGGGGTGCAGGTACCTGTACAGTACAGGTATCTGCACCCACTTCCGGGATAGCTCTCTGCGGAAAGGGGCGTAGATTACGCCCCTTTCCGAAAGTCCCCCGCTGCCTGCTGGGAAACACACAGATCCCAGCGGCAGCGGGTCCATCCTTATTGCACAGCGCGACTCGCGCATGCGCAGTAGGGAACCGGGAAATGAAGCCGAAAGGCTCCACTTCCTGATTCCCATACCCAAGATGGCGGCGGCAGCACCCGAGAGACGATCGAGAGATCGGCTTCGGGTGCCGACATCGCGGGCGCGCTGGACAGGCAAGTGTCACTATTTTAAAAGTCAGCAGCTGCAGTATTTGTAGCTGCTGGCTTTAAAAAAAAAAAAAAAAAAAACGCGGACTCCCGCTTTAAAGACCTGACAAGGTCTTTTTAAAAGAGAATCTGCTCCTCTATCCATTCAAGGCAAAGAAATTGGTCTACCAATGGTATTTATTAGGGGTTTTGAAGGAGCTGGGGGAGCACAGCCAAGGTCTCCATCAGCAGTCCCCCGTGCATAGCATCAGGAGGCCTCCCAAAAATCTGCAGAGAGCTGCAATCAGCCCTTGACTCTGTTCACTTATCTGCATGTACTCCATGAACTATACACCCACTGAAGTACGGCACTGGCACTGCAAAGATTGTTCCCGGTAATCAGTGCCCATTTAGGTTCGGAGTCCAGGGAGAATATTTCAGGGAAATTTGTCCTCCCCTTGCTAACTAATTCAGTAAAAAAAGGACAGTCGTGTCATGATTAATTCAGGAGTGGCGGATAATTATTTCCAAACAGTTTATCAGAGCTTGTTGTTATTTTAATCCCTGGATACGCAATGCGAGATTGGCCGCACCTAAGTGTTAAATTGCCTGTAAGCTTATTTATTTTTAACGACTCGTTTTGCACAATATTAAAATTAGGCCTGACTGATGACAACGGGATTAATCTCCAAAAAAAACACAAGCTGGCACAACGCTCCGCATTTAAGCTGATCAGAGACTCGGGCAATTGCCCTGCAGGTAATTCACCTCACTTGGGTCAGTACTAATTTGATTTGAAAAGATAAAAAAAAAAAAAAAAAAAAAATGGCGCAGGAAAGGTATTACATTCCATGAAATTAGGATATTTGATGCGCATGGGAACATTGTAGTCGCTCTATGTAAAAGCTGACATTTTGGGCCACAGGAAGTCTAAAAGCAAGAGCTGGTAGTTTTCCAGTATGGGGTTACTAATATAATGGTCAAGTGCGTTTTTGGAAAATATTGCCCACAATAAAATTATTTTAACGTTTGTGTTTTATTAGTTTCTAGATGCTTACATATACGGTATTTATCCAGGTTGAGAAAGCAGCAATATGGTCACGTATGTGATGTAGGCTTCCCATACTTAATAATACCAGACTTTTACTAAAACCCCTCAGAAAATTTTGTAAACATAAGTCGATCCTGCCAGTAGAACTATTGGTCAAGCACTTCCTGTCAATCTCAAAAATACCCATTGATCCTGCTAGTAGAGCCTTTGGATATGCAATTCCTGTCACTGCAGTGTTGTCACCCTTGCTGCTGCTGTAGCTGCTTTCATGTTGCCACCATTGATAGCCACCTATCAGTGAATAGCTACCTCTAGTTCTGCCCATAGCCGTTTAGTGTAGGGATGCTGCCTTCTACTGTCTGTAAGTGGCTTTGCTGCCTAAAGTTCACAGTGACTATGTACCGAACACCACATTCCTTGTCTGTGTCTGGGTCAGAATCGGAGGAGCAAGTGAGGAAAGAGGCCAAACTGAGCCATATTAAAAAAGCTATGCGCATCTGCAGTTAAACTATTTAGAACATAGGAATACTTGCCCAATAATCTCTGCTTCTGGTCTACAGCAGCAGTAGCAGACCCTGTGTGCATCCATATGCACACAGGGGCTGCTACTGCTGATGTAGACCAGAAGCAGAGATTATTGGGCAAGTATTCTTATGTTCTAAATTGTTTAACTGCAGTTGCGCATAGCTTTTTGAAGGTGCATCTAAATCCCTGTGACAGACTTATTATCTCTGTCCTATTGCTATTATCTCACATGCAGTGCCAGAAATCTAAATCTGTACTACTATAGCTGTATAGCGGTCCCCTTCCACTATATTAGTAGATGAACAGTATTTTATTCTCTATTCAAACAAAACCAGAAAAATAATAGATTAGTAGATGAACCTGTTTATTACAATAGAGTTTATATGCAGCTCTTGCTGTTTCAAGGTAATCTTGTCCCTTCTGGTCTGGGATTCTTAGTTTAGGGCTCAATAACCAACATAGGCTATAGCCAGGTTAGGCATCTGATGGCCACTTATGGTAGTTGGAGGTCTGGCTGCACTGCAAAATTAGATGCTACTAGGAACTAAGACGCACAGTAGAGCCGACTCTGCATTCCAATGGTGTGCCATGAATTGCACGTGTGAGAAGCTGCATTTCAGGCTGGTTGGACAACGGCTAGATGGTCTCATCACAGTTCCACCAGGACTTATATCAGGAGTTCTTATGCTCCCAATTACTTTGATTAGATTACTGGTTAATTGCCCCAGGAAGGGAATCTTCCCCCTCCCCCCCCAAAAAAAAAGGGTAGACCGAGTCGGACAGAACATTGCTCTGCAGTTTTAGGTGTAGCGACGACACTTTTGACAAGGTGTCAGCTATTTACAAATTTAGTTTTTTCCTCAGAATAGTAAAAGGGGTTCTAAGGGTTGATTGTGCAGGTTTAACTTTGGCCTCAGTTTGGCTGGGCTGTGTCAGGGTTCTGCCCGGTCATGTGTACAGTTAGGTGCACATGACAGGACCAGAACCAGGCCTGGTTGGACGCTTTGAGTATCAGCATTCCCTGGAGCCAATCAGTGGATGCATCTGGCCCCTCTGAGGAGTCTGGGGAAGGGTACTTAAGAGGCTGAAGTCACGTGTTCGGGGTCCGTTCGGTCAGAGCTGCCTGTTCCTGAGTCTGCCCCGCGACTAACCCCACGGGGGTCCCGGTCACGAGAGCGCGTGCCGCTCTGCAACATGGTCAGTTTGACTAGCCCCATTAGACCTGCATGGTCTGGGGTAGGGATCCGTCTGTTCTCGAGTCTTAGAACCGTCTGGTTCCGAGAAGCAGTAACTGAGGGAGGATTCAAGGCGTCCGGGTGCGCTCTCAACTTTGAGGGGAACCGCAGCTCGTGTAATCGCCTGGGGGGAGGACTCTTCGGAGGAGGGCCAACAAGCTGGCATCCCAAGAAGTGCCTGGGTTGTCAAGGACACTAACGAATCCACGCTTTTCCAGTTCTGCCAAGGAGACAGAGAACGTTCCCGGTACCGAGGAAAAGTTCCTGTTCACTTTCGGTTGCAAATTTATTCAAGGTCAGAGACTTTGCAAGTTGCAGATTAAGGCGCCGACTGCCATTATCTCTGGCTAGAGATTTGTTCAGCTTTGAAGAGCCCAGCTGCGAGTGGCGACTTTCTGGGTTGCATTAGAGACTTTCTAGCGATTAGCAGTTCAAGGTGCCCGAGTTTCTTCACCCTTGCCCTCTGTTCCCATACGAAAAACCTTTCTAAAAAGGACTTTTAGGGTGTCAGCGTCCAAAGTCGTTGGGTACTAACCCTGGGAACCCCTAGACATGGAAGAACAAGCCAAGCAGAGGTAACCGGTAAGCCCAAAAAAGTCAAGGCCGCCCCGGCGAGGGTTATGGCCGCTACATAGGGAAAAGATGTTAAAAGTCCTGCACAACCCCTTCCACCTTCCTCCTCCCGCATGGTCCAACAGTATGCAGGAGAAACCCAGCTTCCCAAGTGTATTGCGTGTCTTTTAGGAAATTTGACATGGCACCTCCTATAGAAAACAGCCGTTTATCATTCTGAAAAGAATATAGAAATGAGAGTATGAAGCTTTGCTTCAAATCCGCTTTCAACAGCCAGTTAATGTCATTTACAAGCAGTTATATGTCAACCTGTCAGCCGCAAGTGATCCAGCTCTGTGTAGTTGTCAGTCTCCCCCACGCCGCTCTGGTACCGGGGGTGGGGGATGGGGGGTTTCGGTGTCCGGGATTTCAGAGCCAAATCCTCCAATTTATTACATAATGATATTTACGTATCCCTTTACATACTGTACACATTCAGCCCCTGCTGTCAAGGAGCTTACAATCTAAGGTCCCTATATCTCGTACCCACACATCCATGAACCAAGAGGTGAGCCTTTTACAGTTTTCTTATCACTTGGGTAACTTGATCCAAACAACGGTTTTGCTTTAAAGCGGAGGTCCATCCTAAAGTGGAGCTTCCACTCATTGGAATCCTCCCCCCCTCCGGCGCCACAATTGGCACCTTTCAGGGGGGAGGGGGGGTGCAGGTACCGGTACAGTACAGGTATCTGCACCCACTTCCGGCATAGCTATCTGCGGAAAGGGGCGTAGATTACGCCCCTTTCCGAAAGTCCCCCGCTGCCTGCTGGGAAATACACGGATCCCAGAGGCAGCGGGGACCGTCCTTATTGCGCAGCGCGGCTCGCGCATGCGCAGTAGGGAACAGGGAAATGAAGCCGAAAGGCTCCACTTCCTGATTCCCATACCCAAGATGGCGGCGGCAGAACCCGAGAGACGATCAAGAGATCGGCTTCGGGTGCCGACATCGCGGGTAAGTGTCCTTACTTTAAGTCAGCAGCTGCTGTATTTGTAGCTGCTGGCTTTTAAAAAAAAAAAAAAAAAAAAACGGCGGAACTCCCGCTTTAACCACCTTCCGTCAGCCGTATAGACAAATGACGGGGACAGGGTGACTCTGGCACACAGCGAATCCCCGATCTCGGTAAAGAGCCGATGACGGCTCTTTACCCATGTGATCAGCTAGGTCCAATCACAGCTGATCACATGTAACCAATGAAATGCTGGTTATCGGCTTTCCTCTCCTCACACTGACAGCATGATAGTAGAGGATCTGCAGCATTTTCTCACAGGGGAGACCTGTGCAGATAATCGGGGGCAGCACAGGGACAACGCCTGTAGAAATGGAAGGTCCTGGTAACCAGAGAAGTAATATGGAACTCTTCCTAGCAGCAAGCCGCCCTCCAGTAATACAGGCCCAAGCCTAGTAACTCTTTGCATTTCCTTCCAGACTGGTCGTTATTTATCACTGCTTACCTATATACATGTCAACCAAGGACTGTGTATGGTCTGTTGGACCTCTGCTCACCTAGAAGTGCACTCAGCAGTCAGTAACAGACAGGGTCACACCTTCTTTCTTCCAATACATGTCTGTTTGGGGCAGTGGCGGCCCATCCATAGAGGGTGCACGGGCACCGCCTTCCCCTATCCATACATCTGGCTCCCTGATCTACACATCAGTGGTGCCGGACTATGGATTTCAATGCAGCGGGGGGGGGAGTTTTTTTTTAAGCACCCGATTAGAGCCATAGGCTCTAATATTCTTCAAAATAGGGTGGCCTGGGAGCGCAGAGCATTGCGCTTCGAGGCCACCCAGTTGTGTCAGCACAGTGAATGAATTTTTATTATTTTAACGCTAATGTTCCTTCCCCGCCAATCAGGAGGAAGGTCTGCAAGACCCGTTTCCCGATTGGCCAAAGCGTCAGGTAATCCTATAGCGCTTTTTGCAAAAGAGGAGACATGCGGCGGAGGAAGCTGGAGGAGCGGACGCTCCAGGAAAGGAGGGAAGGACACCACAGCCCTCGCGGTTAAGTGCCGACCATTTCAGTGATGTCACGAGAAGGAAGTGTCACCAGCACTCCAGGATCTCCAAAATTGGGTCCATAATTTTAATCACATAGTATCAAAAAAATAAATGGAAGCGACGTTTCGGAGCCATGCAGGACCGAGGAAGGGGTCCTGCGTGGCTCCGAAACGTTGCTTCCATTTATTTATTTTTTATACTATGCGATTAAAATTTTGAACCCAATTTTGGAGATCCTGGTGTGCTGGCGACACTTGCTTCTTATGATTTCAGTCGGTTCCAGCCGTTGGTAATTTCAGCACCCAATTTAAGATACAGCCATTTGTGCGTTGGGAGTATTGCATTGGTTTCAGTGCCGTGCCCCGCTGCCGGGGGGGGGGTGCTCTTTTGCAGCCCCCCCCCCCAAAAGAAAAACCCACCACCCGCCACTGGTGTGGGGATAATTTTGACAAGGGGGTGTTAAGGTTACTGAGCTCTGCCAGCACAGAGCACAGGAGATGGAAGAGAGGGCAGGATGCAGGATTTTATTTTTATTTGAAAAGCGCGCATTTTAAATAAATTCCAAGCAAAAATCAGTCACAAAACTAGAACATGTGGGGAACAGGACTAGGAAGGGATAAAAGATTGAGGCTTCAACTAGGCTTGAATTCATGAAGACATCTGTACATCTTACATAACCAAAATATCCAATAAGAACAGCCTTCAGCTTTATATAGCAGCCAAGACTAATGAAACCCGATCTCTAATTGGCTGTTATGGGTCACGGCACATGACTGCCCTCCGCTCTGTTATTTAATAAAACGTCATACAGGGATGTAAAGCAGCGCAGCCGGGTACAGGAGGTTATATAGAGAATGACACGTGGTGACCGATCAGTGTCTCCGAGACAGGTGGGGTAATGTCAAGCAGCAAGTCCTGGAAACATCTCCTTTCTGCATCTCCTCTCGTGACTCCCAGCAGGTGGCCCTCGTTATTGGAGGAGACATTTCACACTTTGTGGGCAGAAAAGGAAGCACCCCCCTCCCCCCACCTTCAAAGCATAAATGGGCAAAAGTGACAGTTCCATCTTCCCCCAGTAATATATATTCCAGCCTAAGCTGACAATTCCAGAATACAGTGCCTCCAGCAAAGCGATTGCTTTAAAGTGAAATTGGACAGTAAAAAAACAGGCTCACTATAACCACTTAAAAGACCACCCACCGCATATATACTAGGGGTGCGCATCTTCACTGGTCTCACGATTCGATTACGATTAGATTCCGCGATGCATCACTATTACAGTGCATGGTTAAAAACTTTTTATCTGAAAAGTCAAACAGTCAGAAAAACTGAATTTTTTTTCCAGTGGCAGAGGGACGGTGGGATCAGAGGCAGAGGGACGGTGGGATCAGAGGCAGAGGGACGGTGGGATCAGAGGCAGAGGGACGGTGGGATCAGAGGCAGAGATATTAGAAATGTGCAATTCATTTAGTTCCGAATTTGGTTAACGAATTTTGACAAATTCATTAATGCCAAAATCTCAGAATTTTTCAATTTTTGGAAATTCGAAATTCAGAACTCCGAATTTTTGAAAAAAGCAAAAAAAATAAATGAAAACAAAAATGAACACATTTTTTTTGTCAGTGCACATGTCTAATCAATATACGCTTTTTTGGGATTTATTTATTTTTACCAAAAAGATGTAAAAGAATACATAATTAGCCAAAATTTATGAAGAAATTTGATTTTTATAATTTTTTTTGGGAGCACAAAATAAGTATAGCACAAAGTATAAAATCTTTTTTTTTTTTTTTTTAAATGGTCGGTCTTTTTTTGTTTATAGCACAAAAAATAAAAAATCGCAGAGGTGATCAAATACCACCAAAAGAAAGCTCTATTTGTGTGAGAAAAAAAAAAGGACAATTTTATTTGGGTATAATGTCGCACGGCCGTGAAATTGTCAGTTAAACTAACGTTAAAAATAAATAAATAAATAAATAAAAAAGGAAAGGACCTGGTCAGGAAGGGGGAAAGGCAAACCTTCTGTGGCTGAAGTGGTTAAATTGCAGGCCAACCAGTGGTCCATTCTTCCCTCCCCCCCACCTGATGCAAGGGAGCAGTGAGCTTTGCAAAACTGAAGCCATGACTTGAAGACAAAAAGATGAGGACTGCCCCACAACCCCTTTAAAAAAAAAAAAAAAAAAAAAAACAACAACTAGGGACACAAGGAGGTAAGGGTCCAAAAGCTGAATGTATGGAGTCCACATATAATTTTATTCAGAAGCCAACATGTTTCAGTGTTTCATAAGGAACCGTCTTCATCAGGGCTTATTGAACAAAGCCTATATTGACCGATGCAATAGGGGGGGATCCTGAAGGAGAATTAGTAAGCTTGCTCCAGGTGCTGGTTAAACAGCCCCGTCCAATAGCACTGATTGGCCAATCACCAGCAGTGTCACAGAAGAGGGAGGGAGGGACTTGTTTATCTCCCCTATAACAAAAAGAAACAGATGTTTTTGGGTCCAAAATGGAGCTTCATTTTTTGATCTTTCTTTGCTACGTCGAGGACTGTGCCATCTACAACCTGTACCAGTAAAACAAGGAATTTCAGCTTATTAAAAAAAAAAGGGTTTCATTATAAAAACATACAGAGCATTAGATCACATCGCAATGCCGCATATAGAACCATAAAAGGGCAGAATTGTTTTACAGCCTTATGAGGAATGACAATTTCCGGGCGCCATTTTCCAGACACGCCTTTATCATTTACATTGCTGCGTTGTCCGTGGCACGTTTGCTAGAAAATATGTATCAGGTGTGGCAGCAGGCAGGTAAAGTCACCTGGTTGTATCCAGGATGGGAAATATGTATGCCCTAGATTCAGGCTTTATGCAGACTTGTACAACTAGAGGGGAAGAGTTAATGAGCCCAGCTGAAGTAAGTGGGCTCATTAAGACCTCTACAAAAAACCCCAGCATGCTTAGGGAGATGCTCCATCCTGGAACCAGTTTTGTGTTGTATAGACTGGGGAGTGTGACACCTGTTCTGTGCGGTGAGTTAACGCCTGTGTGGCAAACCTCTACAACAGAGACAGGGACTGGTGCAGCACAAGGCTGCACTCAGTTGTTAGATAGGGAATCTAAGTGTGTAATTAGAGGTCAAGCTGACCAGGATTTATTTTCATGTTTTATTTTTGTTTGGCTGTTATATGTTTCACTGCATGGAGCATAAATAAACCGCATCTTTTGTTTTTTTGCACCTACAACGCTGTCTGCTGTGCCTGATTTTGTGTTGTGAACCCATCCAGGGGGTCACACACACCCCCTGCCGAGCTAACCCCTCACAGTTGGTGGAGAATTTTGGCAGTTTTTTTTAAGGCCAGCATGGAAGAGATACTGAGACAGCTGACTCTAGCAAATGCAAATCAGCAGCAAGCAAATGCAAATCAGCAGCAAACAAATGCAAATCAGCAGCAAACAAATGCAGCTTTACAAAAGAGCCTTGCAGCCCAGCAGCAGGCAAATCCAAATCAGCAGCAGACAAATGCAAATCAGCAGCAAACAAATGCAGCTTTACAAAAGAGCCTTGCAGCCCAGCAGCAGGCAAATCCAAATCAGCAGCAGACAAATGCAACTTTGCAGCAGAGTCTGGAAGCTCAGCAACAAGCCCAGCAGCGATCTGAAGCCCGCTTCATAGACCTGTTGCAGAAGCAGGAGCAGAGTTTTCAACAGCAAATAGAGACATTAATACAGCAACGTCCGCAGACCAATGAGGCAAGTGGTTACACTAATACCGCATCCTTTGGTGTGAGCCGTTTACTGACAAAAATGACTGGAGAGGATGATCCGGAGGTGTTTTTGACCACATTTGAAAGGACTGCTGAAAGGGAAAAGTGGCCTAAGGAGCAATGGGCTGGACTGGTGGCCCCTCTGTTAACTGGGGAATCGCAGAAAGCTTATTATGACCTAGAGCCTGACCAAGCAAAAGACTATGTGGTGCTAAAAGCAGAAATATTGGCACGGCTGGGTGTCACCCTCGCCGTCCGGGCTCAGCGTGTGCATAATTGGACTTTTCAGGTTGGAAAACCCCCCAGGTCTCAAATGTATGATCTCATTCACCTGAGCAGAAAGTGGCTGCAGCCAGAGATTTAGACCGCACCAAACATTGTGGAACGTGTTGTTATGGATCGTTTCCTGAGAGCTCTTCCTACTGCCATCCAAAAATGGGTAAGCCATGGAGATCCAGAAAATGCAGATAAACTTGTAGATCTTGTTGAGAGGTACTTGGCTACAGAGAACCTGACCACCTCTTCCAGGGACTCACGGACTTTCCACCCTAAGACCAGATCATTCCCAGTTGCGGGTAAGATGACTCCAAGGGGTGAGGGTGGAGAGAGTGAGAGGGTGGGAGTTCTACCTAAGGTTTGGCAGGAGCAGCCCAGGAAGCCCATGCTGCAAGAGGCAGCGAAAAAGATTTGCTACCGCTGCCGCCAAGAGGGACATATTGCAGCCAATTGCCCCGTTGTGGATGAGCCTATGCAATGTGACTTTATAAGGGAGAGACGTCAGTCGCTGTTTGCGACAGTTGCATGCACTGCCATTCGGGGACCTGAGAAACATTTATGTAAAATGTGTATTAATGGTAGAAATGTTGATGTGTTGCTGGATTCAGGTAGCCTGGTAACATTGATAAAAGCTGAATTAGTTACTACAGAGGTCTCTGGAAAGAACAAGGTGGCTGTTATTTGTGTGCATGGGGACACCCGAGAGTATCCTGTAACTTCAGTGTTTTTTGAGACCCCCAAAGGTAACCTCTCTCATCAGGTGGGGTTAGTGTCTCACTTACCACATGATGCTATTGTGGGAAGGGATTTTCCAAAATTCTGGGAACTCTGGGATTGTTCTGAGCCCCCCACTGGTGCCCCTATAGACCAGGAAGATGACCAGAATTCCTCTGGGAGTGGTGAGGACTCTCCTGAATTTCCCTTGTCGGTATTGGCGGGGGAAACTCGAGAAACTGGGGAGGAGCCAACATCCTCAGATGAAAACATGCCGTCTGTGGAGTTTTCAGATCTTGAGGTTCACAGGGAAAATTTTGCCACAGAACAGTTAAAAGACCCCACCCTAATAAAGGCACGGGAAAATGTGGTGAAAATAGATGGCGAGTTAGTGAACCCAGATAAGACTTGCACTTATCCGTACTTCACTATGGAAAGGGATCTGCTGTATCGAGTGGCTCAAAGGGCAGAAGAAACCATTGAGCAACTTGTAGTGCCCAAACCTTACAGGAAGTTGGTGTTAGAATTGGCCCATGGGCACATTCTGGGAGGTCATCTGGGGACCGAGAAAACCAGAGAGAGGGTATTGCAGAGATTCTATTGGCCTGGGGTCATGAAGGAAACAGAAAATTATTGTTCCTCCTGCCCTGTGTGTCAGAAGTCGGCAACCTATGCCACATTTCCGTAACCCACTGGTACCTCTTCCTATCATTGAGGTCCCCTTTGAGAGGATCGCAATGGATTTGGTAGGTCCGATAATGAAGTCTGCTAGGGGGCATCAGTACATTTTGGTTATATTGGACTATGCCACCCGTTATCTGGAAGCAATTCCTCTTTGAAATACCTCGGCCAAAACCATAGCCAAAGAGCTATCTCTTGTTTTTAGCCGCGTGGGTATTTGTAAGGAACTGCTTACGGACCAAGGTACACCCTTTATGTCCAGGGTTATGAAAGAACTATGCAAGTTGTACAAAGTGACACAATTGCGTACATCTGTGTATCACCCCCAAACAGATGGGTTGGGTGAAAGATTCAACAAAACCGTAAAACAAATGTTAAAGAAGGTGGTGGATAGAGATGGAAAGAATTGGGACTGTCTAATACCCTATCTGATGTTCGCCATTAGGGAGGTACCCCAATCCTCTACGGGTTTCTCACCCTTCGAGTTGCTCTATGGGAGACACCCAAGAGGGCTGCTGGATATCGCCAAGGAAACTTGGGAAAATGAGAGTTCTCCTCACAGGAGCGTGATTGAGCATGTCGCCCTGATGCAAGACAGAATTGCACAGGTAATGCCAATCGTAAAGGAACATTTGACCCAAGCACAGTTAGCACAGCAGAGAGTGTACAACCGTGGGGCCAAGACCCGTACTTTTTCCCCGGGGGATAGGGTCTTGGTACTAGTCCCTACGGTTGAAAGCAAATTTCTGGCCAAATGGCAAGGTCCATACGAAGTGATTGAAAAAATTAGTGAGGTGAACTACAGGGTTAGACAGCCAGGAAGACGAAAGCCGGAGCAGATCTATCACGTCAATCTGCTGAAAGCCTGGAGGGATAGGGAATCCCTAGTCGCAGAGACTTTGTCACAAGCACAGCCTGATTGCTTAGTTCCTGAGGTTGGAATAGCAGACACCTTATCGAAACCCCAACAACAGGAGGTTAAAGAGTTTGTACTTCGTAACAAAGAGATTTTCTCTGAGCTGCTGGGACAAACATCTGGCGTAGAGCATAACATTATCACCCCGCCAGGAGAAAGGGTAAAACTAAAACCTTATAGAATACCAGAGGCCCGACGGGAGGCAATACGTGGAGAGGTTCAAAGGATGCTGGAATTGGGTGTGATAGAGGAGTCCCAGAGTGACTGGTCCAGTCCTATCGTACTAGTGCCCAAACCTGATGGGAGCTGGCGGTTTTGTAACGATTTTTGACAATTGAATAAAGTTACAAAATTTGACACCTACCCCATGCCGCGTATAGATGAGTTGATTGACCGGCTGGGAACAGCCCCGATATATGACAACTCTTGATCTCACCAAAGGGTATTGGCAAATTCCCCTGGCCGAGTCGGCCAAGGAGAAAACTGCGTTTGTAACCCCAGATGGGGGCATTCCAATATAAGAGAATGCCGTTTGGGTTACAGAATGCACCGGCAACATTCCAGCGGAAAATGGATAAGATTCTGAGGCCCCATCAGAAATATGCTGCAGCTTACCTGGATGATGTGATTATCCATAGCACAGACTGGGTCTCACATTTGCCAAAAGTACAAGCAGTCCTAGACTCTATCCGGAAAGCTGGGTTTACGGCCAATCCAAAGAAGTGTACCATTGGACAGGAGGAGGCCAAATATCTTGGGTACACTATTGGGAGGGGGGTGATAAAACCCCAAGTCAATAAAGTCGAGGCCATACAGAGTTGGCCACGTCCCAACAGCAAGAAACAGGTACGAGCCTTTCTGGGAATCGCTGGCTATTATCGACGATTCATTCCCCATTTTGCTTCTCAGGCTGTGCCCCTCACCAACCTGACAAAAGGGAAAGAGTCGGTCATGGTTAAATGGTCCCCAGAGGCTGAAGAAGCATTTCAGTCCTTAAAAACAGCCTTATGTAGCCAGCCAGTGTTGTACTCACCAGACTTCTCTAAGGACTTCGTGGTACAAACTGATGCATCAGACGTTGGTTTAGGGGCAGTGTTATCCCAGGTCTGGAACGGGGAAGAGCACCCAGTCATTTACCTCAGCAGGAAGTTGAAGTCCCATGAGGTAAAATTACTCCACGATTGAGAAGGAATGTTTAGCAGTGAAGTGGGCTCTAGATTCCCTTCGGTACTATCTGCTAGGTAGGCACTTTGACCTGGTGACTGATCACGCTCCTCTAAAGTGGATGGCTCAAAACAAGGAGACCAATAGAAGGGTAAATAGGTGGTTCCTAGCCCTACAGGAATTTAACTTTACAGTTAAGCATCGCCCTGGTGTTAAAATGGGGAATGTGGATGCTTTGTCTCGGATACATGCGTGTCTGACTGCTTGTGTTACAACCCCAAGGTTGAAACAAGAGGGGGGGGTATGTGGCAGCAGGCAGGTAAAGTCACCTGGTTGTATCCAGGATGGGAAATATGTATGCCCTAGATTCAGGCTTTATGCAGACTTGTACAACTAGAGGGGAAGAGTTAATGAGCCCAGCTGAAGTAAGTGGGCTCATTAAGACCTCTACAAAAAACCCCAGCATGCTTAGGGAGATGCTCCATCCTGGAACCAGTTTTGTGTTGTATAGACTGGGGAGTGTGACACCTGTTCTGTGCAGTGAGTTAACGCCTGTGTGGCAAACCTCTACAACAGAGACAGGGACTGGTGCAGCACAAGGCTGCACTCAGTTGTTAGATAGGGAATCTAAGTGTGTAATTAGAGGTCAAGCTGACCAGGATTTATTTTCAAGTTTTATTTTTGTTTGGCTGTTATATGTTTCACTGCATGGAGCATAAATAAACCGCATCTTTTGTTTTTTTGCACCTACAACGCTGTCTGCTGTGCCTGATTTTGTGTTGTGAACCCATCCAGGGGGTCACACACACCCGCTGCCGAGCTAACCCCTCACACAGGATACATACAGCCCCCTTTGTAGTCAGATAACCTGCAGTAATTTTTTTTCCTCTTTCCATCTATTAAGTCTTCTACCCTTGTTGTTGTTTTATCTTTGGATAGTAAAACTTTTTTTTTCTGCCAGTAAATCCCTTATACAGCCCACTTCCCGTTTCTTGTCTGTTCATTACTCTAGGCTTATGACATGTACAGCTCTCTCTCATTCTTTGTGAGAGTTTGCCAGGAACGGAGGAGGGGATGAGCCACAAGAGGGCCAATGAGAGCTGCAGAGGTGGAGGCGAGCCTCTGTGTAAATCCAGGAAGTAAACAGGCAAGCAGCTTCAGCTGCCCACAGTTAAAAATGGCTGCAGACAGACTCCGTGAAGGGAGATTTCTGCAGCATATCTGCCAAGTACAGAATCACAGTATATATAAAATAATATGTGAATAAGAAGACGGAGGAGAAGAATAAATTCAATGCCGTTGCCATCTCCCCATCCTTTCTAACCAGATGTCCTTCCTTATTCTTTATGCGGCCAATATGGCCTGTCCTCCCTTTTTTTACTGTTTACATACTTACTTTCTTGGGATTTTTTTTTGCTCTCCTCCGCTATGTGTCTTTAGTGTTCTATCTTAGCCATCCTTACATTTCTTGCTGCATTCTTTATAAAGTCTGCATGCTGATGATGATCCCCCAACCTTGTATTTTTTGAAGGCCTTCTCCTTTGCTTTTATATGCATTTTTACATTGGAGTTAAGCCATCCAAGACTTTTGTTCACCCTTTTAAAATGTATTACCCAATGGGATGCATTGGCTAATGCCCTTATTTAATATGCTCTTAAACCAGTGTTCTTTGTTCCTAAGATTTTATCCCAATTTATGCCTTCTAGGAAGGCTCGAACGTAGTTTATGGAAGTTGGCTCTTTTGAAATTCAGTGCCTTTGAATTCCCCTTATGTTTCCCATTTGTGTGAATTAACTGAAGCCAATTGACCTGTGATCGCCGTTTCCCAAATTGCCCCGTATTTCCACATCCCTGATCTGATCTGTATTGTTGGTAATCAGTAGATCCAGTAACACTTTATTTCTAGTTGGTGCGTCTACCATCTGAACCATGAAATTATCCTGCAAGACACTTAAGAACTGGCGAGCCTAAGCCCTTGTACACACGATCGGAGATTCCGACAACCAAATCCATCGGATTTTGTCCGACGGATTTTGTCCGAAACTGTTGTATACACACGGTCGGACGAAGTTGTCGGAAAATACGATCGTTCATAACGTGATGGCGTTATTTCGTTACGACGGGACTACGTTCAGGGCTAGTAGCCAATAGCTTTGATGTAGGAATTTGATCTGAGCATGCGTTGCACTATGTCCGATCGGAATTCTCTACACATGATCGGAGTATGTCCGATCAGAGCATTTTGTAGGAAAATATTTCTGGCAAGTTGGAAAATTTGGTCCGACGGATATTCCGACGGAAACAGTCCGATGCAGACCACACACAGTCGGAATATCCAACAAAACGCTCCAATCGGACACATTCCGTCGGAATCTCCGATCGTGTGTACAAGGGCTTAGATGAATGCTCGGTTCCCTCCACACAGTCTATGTCTTGTTAATTAAAATCCCCCATTATGATAACACTTCCCATCCTTGCTACTAATCCAAATTGTGATAGGAGATTCGTCTCTCCATCCTCCCTCAGGTTAAGGGGCCTATAGCATACTACCAGTATTATTTTCCCCTTAGCTTCCTCCCTCTTGACCTCTACCCATAAGGATTCCAACTCCTCCCTAGCTCTCTATTGAAATCAAGCAATGTAGTTCCCGCCAACCTCGCTCTCATCTTGCTCTGCCCCTTTTTCTCATGGCCATGCGAAGTCCCTTCCCCTGTGATTCAAGGCTGGATGTCTGGACCCGTCCATGTTCTTTTAACATTTTTTTATATGTACAGTATGACCATGTTGCTGTACACATGTTAAGAACTCCCCGTTTTTTCCTGAAGAAGCGGGCATTGCCCTGAGAAATTAGCTGAAACTTGCCACCCCATCTTGCTTGCTTTTTAACACCGGAACATCTACTGTTGTTTACATTTATACGTATTTGGTGTGTATTCAGTGAGAGCGCCATTCACACTTTCATCAACATGATTGTAACAGTATTTTAATGTAATCATTTTTAAATTAATATAATAAAAAATTGTTAATTGCTAATAACTACACACCCCTATTAATCACCCTGGGCACTCCTATAATTCTATAACCCGAAATATTGTTTCATAATTGGCAGGTTGTAAGACTTAGGCAAACCCTAAAATAAACGTGCTTACATGCTATATGTACTGAATTGTTTGTTACGATTCCAAGGCCACCCACAGCGTTATTGAAAATAATTGTTAGGAACTGAAAATGACGGCGTTGAAGAACGGAAATGATAATGGGTATCTCTCACTATAAAATGTATATATGGATATAACAGACTGTGCTCACCTGCTGTCCTGGTCTCCAGGTCTCACCTGGTCCCTTCCAAGCTGGGAGTTCCGAATTACTTTCCACCTGAGGGCGGTGACCATACAATCAGCCTATGATCAATGGAATAATAGAGGTCTATGGTCAAAAGCCACCTTATTAGGCCCCATTCACACACATATGGTACATGCATTTTAGGGGGAACCCTATTCATTTTTAATGGAACCCCAACTTATGTCAAGGTGGTCAACAATGTGGCTGACCCCTCATAACACCAGAGGTTGATTTACTAAAACTGGAGCACACAGACTTTGGGGCAGCTGTGTATCATAACCAGTGGCAGCTGGTGGTATATTTTTTTTTGAGGGGGCGGCGGGGCAAACAAACCCTGGCCCCAGTCGGTTCACAAGCATTCCCCCTTGGTAGGTCACCAGCCCCACACTTACTCCATCTACATCGCAAGCAGCACTTCCTCCAGGTGGAGTCTCCTCCTCCTGGTGCTTCACAGTGGCTTCCCCTGTGTCTCCTCCCCCTCAGCAGCCAACAGGATCGCTTCTCCTCTTGGCCAAGTGGGTGACAGGTCTCAGGACCTGCTTCCTGATTGGCAGGGAAGAGAATCAGGAAGGCAATAGTCAATATTAACTTGCTATTGTCACACAACCGGGTGGGATTCGGGGCGCAGTGGACTGCGCCCTGAGCTCATCCTTTTTTGAAGCCTATTAGAGCCTTTGGCTCAAATCACGTGCTTCTATTCTATTTAAAAAAATAAATAAAGTCCCATTGAAATCCATGCGTCAGGTGCCTTGCATGTATCTTAGGGGGCCGGACGCATGGATTGGAGGGGGCGGTGTCCCTGCGCCGTGCATTATGTGCCGCCACTGATCATAACTAGTTTCCAGGTTTTATTTTTAAAGCTTAATTGAACAAGCTGAACTTAAAAGCTGATTGGTTACCATGCACAGCTGCACCAGTTTTAGTAAATCATTATTGTGGAGTTTAAGTGAAAAAAAGAGTGACTTTAAAGGGGCAAGGTTGAAGAAATGTCATAAAAAAACCCCCCATAAAAGATAAAGGACAAATAAAGGAGGTACAGTAAAATGTGTGCTGTAACAATAAATTGACACCAAGATCATACAACTGCACATAATAAAAAGGACCATCCGGGTATTGGTTGAACTTGATCGGTTTCCACCTTATCAACTAGAACTATAAAAACAAACAAGGAAATTGGCACACGGCAAATATTATTCGCGGATTAAAACCTAGTACACACTATCAGTTTTTACTTCGTTCAAACCACCAGGCTGAAATATATATATACTCCCCTGACAGAATGGGACATTGACAGATCCCCGTTCTGGCCTTCTGAGGAGCGGTCACGGGACGCTGGTGGACATCGCGGCCCCCAGCCACACACATCGGCTCCGGCAATCAACTTTAATAATATTTCAGGGCATTGAGCGTTCCTTCTGACATCACCAAAAAGGGCCACACATAATATTTAGTTTATGTAATGCGACAAAAAGCTGTCAGAGACTGAAGACATGCAACAGGAGACAGTCAGAGGCTGGAGACGACAGTCAGAGGCTGCAGGAGATGGTCAAAGATGGTGTACATGCTACAGGAAATGTTGGAAGACTGAGAACATGCTTCAGGGGACAGTCATAGACTGGGAACACGCTTCAGGGGACAGTCATAGACTGGGAACATGCTTCAGGGGACAGTCATAGACTGGGGACATGCTTCAGGGGACAGTCATAGACTGGGAACACGCTTCAGGGGACAGTCATAGACTGGGGACACATTACATGAGATGGTTCGAGATCACTGCCATCACAGCCCCTTTGAATGTCCATACCATCACATTTGTGCTCTCTACATCCCACCTAAAATTCTACTTGTGGTACTGCAAGTTCCATTATAAAAGGGTCGGGGGGGGGACGGACAAAAACATAAAAAGGGACAAGTGATTGGACAGCTCCTAAGTTAGTACGATTGGCTAAAATAAAATTATTCAAACCATTTAACTACTAGAGCTCACTGTAAAAAAATATATATTTCCTTTATTGGCCTGAGTAAGAACCTAGCTAGGGAAAAAAAAAAAAAAAAAAAAAAAAAAAAAACACAAAATCTTGTCTGCAAAGGCTTTAAGGGCTTTACAATAAAAAAGACAAAGTGCCATGTAGTCTGGCACCATGGGTGTAGAAGATGGATCATTCTGTCAGGGCTGGGCTCAGCCCTTCCTTCTCAGAGCTGGCCGCTCAGCTGTCGGCTAATTGCCACCTCCCATCTCTCCAAAGTTACTCAGCTGTTGATGATCCTGCTCGTCAGTCCTGCCTACTTAAGCTGTCCAGCCCAGAGGAGCTCTGCCTTCGCCTTGGTCAACATCACAGAAGCCGAGATCCTATTCAAGACTTGCTTTGCTGACATCCCTTCTGGTTCCAGATCCTGCTTGCTGGCTGACTTCTGGCTTGACTGACTATCCGTTCCGGTTTACTGAACATTGTCTATGTTTTAACTACGTTTGTGTCAGAGCTGGGCTCAGCCCTTCCTTCTCTGAGCTAACCGCTCAGCTGTCAGCTAATTGCCAGCTCTCATCTCTCTCCACAGTTAACCAGCTGTTGTGGATCCGCTCGTCAGTCCTTAAAGTGGTTGTAAACCCATTACAACCACTTTGACCTACAGGTAAGCCTAGATTAAGGCTTACCTGTAGGTCCAAGAAATATCTCCTAAACCTATACGGTTTAGGAGAGATTTGCCCAAAGACAGTGAGCGCACTGAGCAAGCCGCAGTTAACGGCGATATGCACGAGTGGCGGCTCCCGTGCGCATGCGCGAGAGTGACGCCATCGCGGCTCCGACGAATGACTGCACCGGAGCAGCGAGACCCACCAAGAAGATGGAGGCTCCGGACTACAGGGGACAGCGGCGACTTCGCTGGCTCCTGTGTCAGGTAAGTGATGCATAGTAGTCCATTATGCTTTACCTTTGCAGGGAATCAAAGAGGAAGTAAACTCATCAGGGTTTACTTCCTCTTTAAAGATCTCTAGCTCACTTCATTCCTGCCTTCGCCTTGGTCACATCACAAGAAACCATCTCCTGCGTTCCTGTTTAAAGACTGGCTTTGCTGACATCCCTTCTGGCTCCAGATCCTGCTTGCTGTTCCTCTATTTGGATCACAGACTTCTGGCCTGGCTGATTACCCAATCTGGCTACTCAACTCTGGCTTGGCTGACTACCCGATCCGGTTACTGGACTCTGGCTATGCGTTGACTATGCTTACTCGATTTACCTTTTTATGTTTATTAATAAACTAGTGTGATTTAACCGTACTTCTGTCTTGGCCTGATTTCATGGTTTCCGACACATTCAGGGTCTTTTTGATGGCTCTTTTTGCTTCTTTTTTTTTTTTTTTGGTTGCCAATGTTAAACCCAAGCTCCCTCTCCAATCAGACAAAAACATTTGGAGATTAGTATACTATTATACCATTACTACGATATACTATTTGGCCAATAGGTTGTGGAGAACTGACCATGGACATCTATATGACCTTTTTGGACATCCCATTACAAAACCCAACGGCGATAACAGCCGACTTCATCCTAAAAGGAACTTTATTCAGACATTTAAAAAAAGAAAAAAAAACAAACAAACAGACCAGATTTGTAGAAGAGTAGGTCAAAGAAAACCTGAACACGTAGGTAGGTTTCTCTAGACAGGGTGGTTATGATTGTTGAGGACTGTGCCATCTACAACCTGTACTAGTAAAACTATGAATTTCAGCTTGTAAAAAGAGGTTTCATTATAATACATACAAAGCATTCGATCACATCGCAATGCCGCATATAGAACTATAAAGGGCAGAATTGTTTTACAGCCTTATGAGGAATGACAATTTGCGGGCGCCATTTCCCAGACACGCCTTTATCATTTACATTGCTGCGTTGCCCGTGGCACGTTTGCTAGAAAATATGTATCGGGATACATACAGCCTCCCTTGTAGTTAGATAACTTTTCAGACTTGCAGTTAAAAGGTGACCTTCAGTCATTTTTTCCATCTTTCCATCTATTAAATCTTCTGCCCTTCTTGTTGTTGTTGTTTTATCTTTGGATAGTCTGCCAGTAAATCCCTTATACAGCCCACTTCCTGTTTCTTGTCTGGTCATTGGCCTAGGCTTATGACATCATGCTTAACTCTCTCTCTCATTAGAGTTTGCCAGGAAGGGAGGGGGCGGGGGGGAGTCATAAGAGGGCCAATGAGAGCGGCAGAGCTGGAGGTGTGCCTCTGTGTCAATCGCACACTTACATCGGTCACTACCCTCAAGAAGCCCACAATCCAAGGTCCCCAACTCACACCCATATACCAGGGCCAATTTTGGACAATTAACCTACCTGCATGTCTTTGGAGTGTGAGAGGAAACCGGAGTACCCGGAGGAAACCCACGCAGGCACAGGGAGAACATGCAAACTCCAGGCAGGAACCAGCGACCTCTTTTACTGCTAGGCGAGAGTGCTACCCACTACACCACTGTGCCGCCCAACAGTGCACATAGTCTCTTCCTGTTCAGCACTGATTCTTGACATACAGTCAAGACAGCTGAATGGAGGAAAGGCACCCCCCTCCCACTCCCCATAGGCAAAGGAAGGAAGGAATGCTGGAAGAAAGCACTCTGCTAATCCATTTGTAGAAAAGTCTTGGGCCTCCAGAGGCCTAATGGTGACCTCAAGAGTCAGGGAGAGCTGACATCCTTCCTTGTGGAGTGGGTTACAAGGCATGGTGGCTGTAATGCAAGATGAAATGATGGGTGCCAGTCACTTTTTAAATGCGAACAAGAGAATTATTTTCTCTTAACAAGAACTGTGGGAGAGAGGGTTAGGGCCAGGACACCCTTCTATACAGGGAAAGGCCTCCAGCCGGACACCACATCTGTATAGGTAGGACCGCTGTCTCCTATGGCAACTGAACTTGTAACAGTCACTAAATGTAGTCATACATAACTTTTGTTAACACAGAACAGTCTGTTTCTTATCTCAGAGTATCCCACTGCAGATCTTCAATCATTGAGCTCCCAGTCTCTCATTAGACTTCCAGATCCCAGTTGTCACCGGATCTCCGGAGCTCTTCCACAGCTATCCTGCTGTATACGCCTCAAGCGTCACCCCCGCTGGGTCCCTGGCTTGGTAGTCGCTGGAGCCTTCTCACTTCTTCACTGTCCCCGGCTGGTGAGAAGACTGCTCTGGTACTGGCTCAAGCTCACACTGTAGTCTCCGGTAATAAGGTAGATGGCCCCTTAGTGGTGACAGCTTCCCTTCTACCTCTGACCACACCTGGTTTCCCCGTCCAGCTGAACCTTCACAACTCGGACTCCAATCCTGCAGGCCCAGCCCTACGCTGCTTCTCCTGCTCCTGGATAGGCCTTCATGCACCGCAGCAGCCAGGTGTCCACGGAATAGACCTCAGACTTCCGGGCCTAGCAACCCAGTGCTGCTTAATCACTTACCGACCAGCGCACGCCAATGTACATCCTATTTTTGAAGAGGGATATCTCGGTAACGGCAGCAGCTGCTGCCACAATCGAGATATCCATCTCTTCAGGCGCCGGTCGTCTGTACAATAACGGTGGTCTCAGCGGCGGATTCGCCGCAAGATCACCGCTATCGGTGGTGGGAGAGGTGCCCCTCCCGCACCTTCCGCCGCTTACCGGAGCCGTCGGTAGCGGCGGAGGCGATCGGGTCCTTTCGCTAGCTGGGTATGGAGACGAGTGAGGCCAAGATGGCTCCCCACTCGTCTCTATACCATAGGAGGGCGGAAGAGACGTCAAAACATCACTTCCGCCCATACCTCTTAAAAGGTATATATTTTTTTTAAATGTCATTTTTTTTTTTTTGTTGCGTTTTAGTCCAAATATGAGATCTGAGGACTTTTTGACCCCAAATCTCATATTTAAAAGGACCTGTCATGATTTTTTTCTATTACAAGAGATGTTTACATTCCTTGTAATAGGAATAAAAGTGATCCATTTTTTATTTTTATTTTTTTTAAACAGTGTTAAAATAAATAAAATCAATTAAAATAAATAAGAAAAAAAAAAAGGTTTTTAAAAACACCCCGTCACGACGAGCTCACGCACAGAAGCGAGCGCATACGTGAGTAGCGCCCGCATATGAAAACGGTGGTCAAACCACACATGTGAGGTATCGCCACGATCGGTAGAGCGAGAGCGATAATTCTAGCCCTAGACCTCCTCTGTAACGCAAAAAATGCAACCTGTAGAATTTTTTAAATGTCGCTTATGGAGGTTTTTGAGGCTAAAAGTTTGACGCCATTCCACGAGCGGGCGCAATTTTGAAGCGTGACATGTTGGGTATCAATTTACTCGGCGTACCATTATCTTTCACAATATAGTAAAAAAAAATTGGGCTAATTTTACTGTTGTCTTATTTTTTTATTCAAAAAAGTGAATTTTTTCCAAAAAAAGACCGCTGCGCAAATACGGTGTGAAAAAAAGTATTTCAATGACCGCCATTTTATTCTCTAGGGTGTTAGAAAAAAACAATATAAAATGTTTGGGGGTTCTAAGTAATTTTCTAGCAAAAAAAACAGTTTTAAACATGTAAACACCAAATCTGAAAAAGAGGCCTGGTCCTTAAGTGGTTAACATAGGTCTACCTAGACAGCCATACAGGTGGCACAGAACCCCGATCACCTGACTCCACCCAAATAAATAGGCTCTCCCAGCAGGCCAAGGGACTAAAGAAACCCTTGCCTATTGGCTGGGACACCCCATCTATTCATGATCTGTCCTTGTTATGCCCTTGTCGATCTAATGTCACCAGCCACAATGCCACCTAGTGACAGAAGAGGCTGGTTCTACCTTGGTTGTCAGAGAACTTGTCAGAAGTTACCATGCTGGTAACAGAAGAAGGGAGCAGCAGAAACACACGGGACTTTGGTCCAAGTGCTTTGGAGAGAGATAAGAAAACACTATAGATACATGTGCTTAGGTCAAATTTTATGAATGGGGTTTACATCCACTTTAAGTTGTACTCAAAAAGTATTAGTCGGAAAGGTTCACAGCAAAATCCCGATCTCCCAGATACATGGGTGGCGTTGGCACCTTATAATGCAAAAAGGGATGAAAAAAGATATCGTGTGAACAGCAATGAAAAGTCTAGAGCTGCATTTTTTCACCCGGTAATTCCTGGGATTTGGAGGCTATGCTCGGAGGTTGACGCATATAAATGACCAAGGCCTTGTCTGCTGGGAACGATTTCAGGATATAGGGATATGGGGGCTTTCTTCTGTACGTGATGGGTCTACAAAGGGCTGCAGAAGACGAATGATTTGTAGTACTCCTTGGACAAGCCAATTATATTTATATTTTTAACTGTAAGTTTTGGGCAGGGTTCTCATCCCCATCATGTGTATATTTGGAGAATATGAACCCATTTTTTTTTTCTCATTATGGGAAATATCTGCAGAAGAGCCATTTTTATGAGGCTTCAACATTACGGATGGAAAATGTGTCCATCAACAAGTTCCAAGTATCTATGGGCTCCCTGGGATTTGCGGTCGTATAACAGCGAAGACCCACCACAGTTCATGGTCTAATGTTAGACACCCCACCCTTAGTTTGAAGGAACTGTCCCTCTTAATTTTCCTCCTACTTTGTCCCTCTTTTCGGCCGGATGTACAGACCTCTAGAAAAAAAAAAAAGACGCTAATCAAAGTGTTACATTACTTCCAACCTCAGAGTTATTGCATTTTTCATTCTGAAAAAACAAGTATAAAAAGAAAAGCTCTTGTGGGTTCAATCAATCCCTTGGCTTATATATCACCATTGAGGTGTATTCTTTACTTACGTAAGTTCTGGTAAAAGCTATCCCTATTTCTCATCTTAAAAAGTTGGGCAAGCTCAAAAGGTCCCAGCAATGGGGACCTTTACAGAGAAGTATGGGATTGGGGGTTATTGCAGGTTTATACTAAACCTAGGTGGATGCAGCATTGGTGCGATGCCGCGTCTGTCCCCCGCCACCTCTTCACTGAGAACCGGGCGATCGAACATCACCACAAACGAATTGCACTCCCGTGACCCATAGGAGAAGCCCAGCCAAAAAACGAGCTCAGGCTGGACTTCTCCTTTAAGCCTACATTTCGGCCAGATATTCATCAATTGACTTGGGTTTACCCAACCTGTTGGATTTTTTTACATGCAATTACTGCCAGCAGCTATAGCCACTAGCAGTAATCACTAGGGGTGCCCTGTTGGATTGGCACACGCCACGAACCGCGGCCTTAGGAAAGGTCGCGGCTTCGGCCTAGCTCCGGAGCGGCGGCCATCTTTGTACACTCGGTAGCTGTTTACAATGTGATTGCTCCGTCAAATAACATGTCATGACGCCGGTTCCTCTCTCTCCTCTGTGTACTGATCTGTACAGTGGAGGGGAGAGATTGGAGGGCAGCAGCGCTGTGGGCTGGATCGGTAGTGCCCACAGCGCTGCTCTGTGACAATTGCAGTCACAGCCATCCCTCCATACTCCGCCAATACTCGGTGATACCCAGCCATACTCAGCCAATATTACAGTGGGGGAGATGTCCATTACAGTGGGGGAGATGACGTGGATATTGCAGTGGGGGAGATGACGTGGATATTGCAGTGGGGGAGATGACGTGGATATTGCAGTGGGGGAGATGACGTGGATATTGCAGTGGGGGAGATGACGTGGATATTGCAGTGGGGGAGATGACGTGGATATTGCAGCGGGGGAGATGACGTGGATATTGCAGCGGGGGAGATGACGTGGATATTACAGCGGGGGAGATGACGTGGATATTACAGCGGGGGAGATGACGTGGATATTACAGCGGGGGAGATGACGTGGATATTACAGCGGGGGAGATGACGTGGATATTACAGCGGGGGAGATGACGTGGATATTACAGTGGGGGAGATGACGTGGATATTACAGTGGGGGAGATGACGTGGATATTACAGTGGGGGAGATGACGTGGATATTACAGTGGGGGAGATGACGTGGATATTACAGTGGGGGAGATGACGTGGATATTACAGTGGGGGAGATGACGTGGATATTACAGTGGGGGAGATGACGTGGATATTACAGCGGGGGAGATGACGTGGATATTGCAGCGGGGGAGATGACGTGGATATTGCAGCGGGGGAGATGACGTGGATATTGCAGCGGGGGAGATGACGTGGATATTACAGTGGGGGAGATGACGTGGATATTGCAGCGGGGGAGATGACGTGGATATTACAGTGGGGGAGATGACGTGGATATTACAGTGGGGGAGATGACGTGGATATTCAGGTTTTTGCAAATTCAATTATTTGCTGATCCGAAAAATTATGCAATTCGTGACTCTGATCCGAGGAACGATCTGATCCACGAGTTTTTTGATCCGTTGCACCCCTAGTAATCACTGCGTTTTGCCTTCCGCGAAGGCTCCCTGCCGGCAGAGCACAATAGTGCGGCGGGAGCGATTTCCCCTATCAACACTGACTGGGGTTGAGTTACAAAAACTGGAGTGTAAAATCATGTGCAGATGTGCATGGTATGGTAGCCAATCAAGCTTCCAATTTTTTATTTATTTTTTGTCAAAGCGATTTATGTACATTGTAAAGATTATAATAACCTTTGTTGCAGATTCCGACTTTTTGTCATGCTGAAGAAATCCCTGTGCGTTTGTCTTTGCCTCTGTGCTGAGTCGGTCTAATGGGAGCGGGTTTCATAATTAACTGTCAGGTGTGGCGCTGCAGAGCACGAATGAGGAAACCTGCTGGGCCTGCATGCCTTTAGAATGGTTCCTATTGAAAAGTATCACTTAAAAAAAATGAAATTTTTGCTGCAGGGGATGCCTGAAATCTTACTTTGTATCTTAGTTCAGACTTCTGGGAAAAATCAGTGAGCCAATCACATGAGCAGGAAATGATGTTCCTGTGGAGAGGTCAGTACATAGAACAACTCCAGGTGGCCATATTGCTTTGTATTCTCAGAAAATTACTATAAATAATAAATTTTTCCCCCACGAAAGTGGAGTTTCCCTTTAAACGTACAATTGCTGTGTGGATGGAACTGGTAAATCTGGGATTCGGCATACCTGCCTGTGGCTCCCTGCCAGGACACGAGATTAGTTACAAGCAGGTCCTCGCTGTGCAATGCTCCCGATGGATATCATGGCCATAGCTGGGAGTCACTGGGCAGGTCACCCATCTCCTCAACTCAGTGCTCTTTTATTAACCGGTTCCCGACCGGCGCACGCCGATGTACGTCGGCAGAATGGCACGGGCAGGCATATTGGCGTACAGGTACATCCAATCTTTAATGCCGCCTTGCTCGCGTTCCGGTTGGGACCCCCGTGAGTCTGGTCACGGGCCCCGTGGACTCGATCGCCGTGGGCATACCCGCGATCGTCTCACGGGGCGGCTGAACGGAGAAATGCTGTTGTAAACAGCATTTCCCCATTCTGCCTAGCAACTAGTGACACTGATCTCTGCTCCATGTGATTGGAGCAGAGATCAGTGTTCACTAAATGAAAGCCCAGTCCCCCACAGTTAGTAACACGCCCCTAGGACACACTTAGCCCCTACACTGCCACCCCCTGGTTAACCCCTTCACTGCCAGAGTCATTTGTGTCAAAAATGGCCGATGTGTTCGCCATAATGTCGCAGTTACAAAAAAAAAAAAAAAACGCTGATTGCCGCCATTACTAGTAAATAAAAAAAATTATTTATAAAAATGCCATAAAACTATCCCCTATTTTGTGAACGCTATAACTTTTGCGCAAACCAATCGATTATTGCGATTTTTTTTTTTTAACAAAAATATGTAGAATACGTATCAGCCTAAACTGAGGGAAAAAAAATGTTTTTTTTAAATATATATATATATATATTTGGGGGATATTTATTATAACAAAAAGTTAATTTTTTTTTTTTTTCGAAATTGTCGCTCTATTTTTGTTTATAGCGCAAAAAATAAAAACCGCAGGAGATCATATACCACCAAAAGAAAGCTCTATTTGTGGGGAAAAAAAAAGGGACGTCAATTTTGTTTAGGAGCCACGTCACACGACCGCGCAACTGTCAGTTAAAGCGACGCAGTGCCGAATCGCAAAAAGTGGTCTGGCCTTTGACCAGCAAAATGGTCCGGGGCTGAAGTGGTAAAAAAAAAAAAAAAAGTCTACAGAGATCGGTTCTCAGTTCCGTCATCTGTCAAAACCGTCTCTGGATATATTCCTGCGTTCGCCAAGAGCGACGGCTGTGCGCAGGAGACCCCGGGGACGCCGGTGCTCAACAAATCACTCAGAAATGATATACACATCGCCTGACACATGCAGAACACGCAGGATGGAGGAGCAAAAATACATTCAAAAAGGTGTCTACTCCGCATCGTAAATAAGCTTTTGGGAACACGGCCCTTCTGCTTCACAACAGGTTTGCTTTATCTGTATTAGAGAGGATTGTGGGATATGCCGACACAAGGTAAAGAATACATAACCACTTAAGGACCAAGCAAGTTAAAATCATTTTTTATTTTTTTTTGCTAGAAAATGACTTAGAACCTCCAAAACATTATACAGTAAAACCTCGGATTTGCGAGCATAATTCCTTCCAGAAACACGCTTGCAATCCAAAGCACTTGTATATCAAAGCGAATTACCCCATAAGAAATAATGGAAACTCAGATGATTCGTTCCACAACCATTTATTCATCGACCCTTCAGTTTATAGTCCTTATAAAAAGATTATGGCGATGTGCTCAGGTTGTGTAACGATAAAATGTCCATCCACACATGGAAGCCTCCACAAGGGGATTAGAAGAAAAATCCAGCAGGAGCTCCAGAGTATAAAAAGAGAAGAGAGGCGCCTCTAAGTGTAGCAATATGTTGCTAAATGTTGTATCTTCATTAAATGTCTCCATATTGCTACACTAATGCCGCGTACACACGGCCGGAATTTCCGATGGAAACAGTCCGATGGGAGCTTTTCATCGGATTTTCCGACCATGTGTACACCCATCGGTCTTTTTCTGTCTGCATTTCCACCGGTCTTTAGATTGAGAGCCTGTTCTTAATTTTTTCAACGGAAAACCTTTCTATTGTATTTTTCGATTGTGTGAATGCAATTCCAACACGCAAAATTCCGCCGCATGCTTGGAAACAATTCGACGCGTGCTCGGAAGCATTAACCGGTTCCCGACCAGCGCACGCCGATGTACGTCGACAGAATGGCACGGGCAGGCATATTGGCATACAGGTACGTCCAATCTTCAATGCCGCCCTGCCATCGGGAGTGCGCCGCCGGTGGTGCGCTCCCGCGCTGGTCGGGGCCCCCGTGAGTCCGGTCGCGGGCATACCCGCGATCGTCTCACGGGACGGCTGAATGGAGGAAATGCCGTGTAAACAGCATTTCTCCATTCTGCCTAGCAACTAGTGACGCTGATCTCTGCTCCATGTGATTGGAGCATAGATCAGTGTTCACTAAATGAAAGCCCAACCCCCCCACAGTTAGTAACACACCCCTAGGAACACTTAACCCCTACACTGCCACCCACAAGCCTATTACCATACCACTGATACCAGTCCTGAAAAGAACCTTTGTGGAACTAATAGTAACAGCTACTGTTTAACCACTTGCCGACCAGCGCACGGCGATGTACGTCGACAGAATGGCACGGGCAGGCAAATGGGCGTACATGTACGTCCCTTTAAATTTGGCGCCCTGCCATCGGGAGAGCGCCGCCGGCGGCGCGCTCCCCCGCTGGTCGGGACCTCCGTGAGTCCGGTCGCGGGACCCGCGGACTCGATCGCCACGGGCATCCCCGCGATCATCTCACGGAGCGGCCGAATGGAGGAAATGCAAAGTAAACAGCATTTCTCCATTCTGCCTAGCAACTAGTGACGCTGATCTCTGCTCCATGTGATTGGAGCATAGATCAGTGTTCACTAAATGAAAGCCCAACCCCCCCCACAGTTAGTAACACACCCCTAGGAACACTTAACCCCTACACTGCCACCCACTGGTTAACCCCTTCACTGCCAGTGTCATTTACACAGGAATCACTGCATTTATATAGCAGTGATTACTGTATAAATGACAATGGTCCCAAAAATGTGTCAAAAATGTCCGATGGGTACCCCACAATGTCGCAGTCAGAATAAAAAAAAAAAAAAAAAAAAAAAAATAAAAAAAAATAAAAAAATCGCTGATTGCCGCCATTACTAGTAAAGAAAAAAAATAATAAAAAATGATTAATAAAAATGCTATAAAACTATCCCCTATTTTGTAAATGCTATAACTTTTGCGCAAACCAATCAATAATCGCTTATTGCGATTTTTTTACCAAAGATATGTAGAAGAATACGTAATGGCCTAAACTGAGAGAAATTTTTTTTTTAATATATATTTTTGGGGGATATTTATTATAACAAAAAGTAACAAATAATGCGTTTTTTTCAAAATTGTCGCTCTATTTTTGTTTATAGCACAAAAAAATTAAAATCGCAGGGGTGATCAAATACCACCAAAAGAAAGCTCTATTTGGGGGGAAAGAAATGACGTCAATTCTGTTTGGGAGCCACGTCGCACGACCGCGCAATTGTCAGTTAAAGCGACGTAGTGCCGAATCGCAAAAAGTGGTCTGGTCTTTGACCAGCAAAATGGTCCGGTCTGCAAGTGGTTAAACTTCCCTTTTATAGTGCCGAACGTGTTGTATGTCGCGGTGTTATTGACCGTCGGAATTTGGTGTGACCGTGTATAGGCAAGACAGTTTGAGTGAAATTCCGTCGGAATTCCGACGGGAAAACCATCAGAGCTTTTTCCGACAAGAATTCCGATCGTGTGTGCGCGGCATTAGAGGCGCCTCTCTTCTCTTTTATACTCAGTTGTGGCATGATGCTACTTGTATATCAAGTCAAAATTTAGCTCGTCTAGCAAAACGCTCTCAAACCAAGGTTTGAGGCCGCGTACACACGCGGGGACTGTTCGCTCAACTTTGTCCGCTGAACAGTGTTTCGGCGGACAGTCCGCTCGTGTGTGGGCTTTCAGCGGACAGTTTCAGCGGACAGTCTGCTGAACAAAGTTTTTCGGAAATTCCGAAAAACTGTCCGCTGAAACTTTGTTTCAGCGAACAGTCCCCTCGTGTGTAGGCTTGTTCGTCAAACTAAGTTCCGCGCATGCTCAGAAAGGATTTACACGCCGAAGTTTGCATTGCAGTGTATAGGACGTCGTTTTCTAGTCCCGTCGTACGTGCCGTTCACGTCACCGCGCACGGTTTCAGCGGACTGTTCGTTCGTCGTGTGTGGCCAAGTCCGTCCATGCTAATTTTGAGCGGACTGTCCGCTGAAACTGTTTGACGGACAAAGTTGAGCGAACAGTCCCCGCGTGTGTACGCGGCCTCACTGTATATTTATTTTTTCAGACACCCTAGAGAATAAATTGGCCGTTGTTGCAATACTTTATGCCGCATCGTATTTGCGCAGCGGTCTTACAAACGCAATTTTTTGGGAGAAAAAAATAAAATAAAAAAGGGGACTTCTTTTAATTAAAAAAAAATAAGAAACAGTAAAGTTAACCCAATTCGTTTTTATGATGTGAAAGATAATATTACGGCAGGTAAACATTTCACGCTTCAAAATTGCGCCCGCTCGTGGAATGGCGGCATACTTTGACCCATAAAAAAAAATCTCCATAGGCAACGTTTAAAAAAATTCTACAGGTTACCAGTTGAGGTACAGAGGAGGTGTGTGGTTTGAACACCGTTTACATATGCAGGCGCGCCTTACGTATGCGTTCAATTCTGGGCACGAGCACGGAGGTATGGGGCGCCTAAAAAAATGCTTTTTCTTATTTTACTTTTAATTTTTACACTGTCCAGTTAAAAAAAAATGTTTTGGATCACTTTTATTCCTATTTCAAGGAATGTAAACATCCCATATAATAGAGGAAAAAAAAAAAAGCATGATAGGTCCTCTTTAAACGTGAGATCTGGGGTCAAAAAGACCTCACATCTCATATTTACATTTGCAATAAAAAATAATTAAAAAAAATTAAAAAATTGCCCTTTAAGGCCATTGGGCAGCAGTGACGTTTGATGTCGCTTCCGTCATCCAACGTCATTGAGTCGAGCGGTGGGCCCATCATTTCCTAATCAGGAATGGAGAATAAATCTCTAGAAATATATCATATTCGTCCCAAACAATACTGGTTGCCTCTACTGCCCGCTTCCCAGAAGCAGTTCTTCTTCCAGCGCAGAGAAGACCCGTGTAGAACCTCATGCAATGACCTGCCTGTCCTAATACTGGAATGGCTTCTGGGAATCATGTGGTGGCATTCCTTAGGGTTGGGTGGAAACATTGCCTGTAAAAAGGTCACCAGTATCAGTAACCCCCCAATGAACTTTTCCTATTTGCTCAAAAAAAAAAAAAAAATTGGACAATCATTGAACAGAATTATAGGGGTTGGACCACTTGCCCTGATTCAGTTGATAGAAACCGTTTTGATAGTGGAAATACCAGGGCTGCGGGTGGGATATACTATAGTCTACATCCTGAAGAAGGACCCTTGATTTATAGGGATGCTGGTACCTTCCAATATGGGCAATTGACCTTGCCAGGCATAGACATCCATTCTTAATGATATCAGATAAAACCCTTCTCTGCAATAGACCGTTTAAGGCGTTGGTCTCCAAGCTGCACATCCTGCCTGCGGACCAGATGTGGTCCTTTGTTTACTTTTATCTGGCCCATGGGCCATTATTCCCCCCACTGTCAGCAACATAATAATGGCGGGGCACTATGCCTCCCACCGACACCCAACGGCGGGGCACTATTCCTCCCACCGACACCCAACGGCGGGGCACTATTCCTCCCACCAACACCCAACGGCGGGGCACTATTCCTCCCACCGACACCCAACGGCGGGGCACTATTCCTCCCACCGACACCCAACGGCGGGGCACTATTCCTCCCACCGACACCCAACGGCGGGGCACTATTCCTCCCACCGACACCCAACGGCGGGGCACTATTCCTCCCATCGACACCCAATGGCGGGGCACTATTCCTCCCACCGACACCCAACGGCGGGGCACTATTCCTCCCACCGACACCCAACGGCGGGGCACTATTCCTCCCACCGACACCCAACGGCGGGGCACTATTCCTCCCATCGACACCCAACGGCGGGGCACTATTCCTCCCATCGACACCCAACGGCGGGGCACTATTCCTCCCATCGACACCCAACGGCGGGGCACTATTCCTCCCACCGACACCCAACGGCGGGGCACTATTCCTCCCACCGACACCCAACGGCGGGGCACTATTCCTCCCACCGACACCCAACGGCGGGGCACTATTCCTCCCACCGACACCCAACGGCGGGGCACTATTCCTCCCACCGACACCCAACGGCGGGGCACTATTCCTCCCATCGACACCCAACGGCGGGGCACTATTCCTCCCATCGACACCCAACGGCGGGGCACTATTCCTCCCATCGACACCCAACGGCGGGGCACTATTCCTCCCATCGACACCCAACGGCGGGGCACTATTCCTCCCATCGACACCCAACGGCGGGGCACTATTCCTTCCACCGACACCCAACGGCGGGGCACTATTTCTCCCATCGACACCCAACGGCGGGGCACTATTCCTCCCATCGACACCCAACGGCGGGGCACTATTCCTCCCACCGACACCCAACGGCGGGGCACTATTCCTCCCATCGACACCCAACGGCGGGGCACTATTCCTCCCACCGACACCCAACGGCGGGGCACTATTCCTCCCTCCGACACCCAACGGCGGGGCACTATTCCTCCCACCGACACCCAACGGCGGGGCACTATTCCTCCCATCGACACCCAACGGCGGGGCACTATTCCTCCCATCGACACCCAACGGCGGGGCACTATTCCTCCCACCGACACCCAACGGCGGGGCACTATTCTTCCCACCGACACCCAACGGCGGGACACTATTCCTCCCACCGACGGGACACTATTCCTTCCACCGACACCCAGGGTGGGATACTATTCCTCCCACCGACGGGAAACTCCACTGACACCAAAGACGGGACATTACTCCTCCCACTGACACCGACCGCACACTATTCCTCCCACTGACACCAACAACGGCACACTATTCCTCCCACTGACACCAATGATGGGGCACTATTCCTCCCACTGACACCAATGATAGGGCACTATTCCTTCTGCTGACACCAATAACGGGACACTATTCCTTCCGCTGACACCAACGATGGGACACTATTCTTTCCGGTGACACCAACGACGGGACACTATTCCTTCCGCTGACACCAACGACGGGACACTATTCCTTCCGCTGACACCAACGACGGGACACTATTCCTTCCGCTGACACCAACGACGGGACACTATTTCTTCCGCTGACACCAACGACGGGACACTATTCCTTCCGATGACACCAATGATGGGACACTATTCCTTCCGATGACACCAACGACGGGACACTATTCCTTCCGCTGACACCAACGACGGGACACTATTCCTTCCGCCGACACCAACGACGGGACACTATTCCTTCCGCCGACACCAACGACGGGACACTATTCCTTCCGCCGACACCAACGACGGGACACTATTTCTCCCACTGACACCAACAATGGGGCACCATTACTCATAGCAATAATGGGACATCATTTACTCCACTAGAGTTTGAAGGACAGTAAACTGGCCCTTTGTTTAGAAAGTTTGAAGATCCTGGTTTAAGGCAACCACACTTTCCACAACTTTTGTGCCAAAATCTCTTCTTCACTACACAGGAGACCTCAAGGCAGGGATGAGTATGTGGTGGAAGGGTTGGAGAGAGTTAAACGTCTCAGTAAACCGAAGGAGCTGCATCTGCTGAGGAGACTCCATGTAGTTGGGTGGGTGAAGGTGGTTAACAGGTCACTCTCTTTTATTGCTTTTGTGTTATATTCCTTTTTTTTTTTTTTTTATCTAATGAATTTTCTCATATCCGGTGACTGCAGAAACTCCCCAAATATACAGCCTGTTGGTGAGGCCATGAAGCCTTCTGAGCCGAGACCTGCGTGGAGGTCAGCTTTTCAGGGCGGCCGTATTTTATGAATCAATAAAACTGAAGGAGATGGAAGGGGGGAAAGAAAAAAAAAAAAAAATTAAAAATTGGAAAATAAATCTCCGAAACCTGCCTTTTATCACTTCATATTTTTTCCCCCCTTCTCCGAAAAACCTACTTTTTAATTAATGTCAAATGCTGAGGTAACATTTTGTGCTAAATGTCAAAGCCGTTCCATTTTATCACTGCCTGAAATCCCTAACTGTTGTTATGTCGGCCAAACACACGCCGGTCTTTAGCGCATACGAGGAAATAACATTGAAGCCGACAAAACGCCCCAATTTCCAGCCGTTCCTTGCGGACAACGAGCAGTGGCTGCATTTAACCTCCTCGCTATAAATGGCTTTCTAGCGGCAAAAAAAAAAAAAAAAACACACAACACAAGAATTGTTTTAACTTTTTTGCAGAATTTTTTTATTTTATTTTTTTTAATTTTTTTTACCACTTCCCCCGGGTAGATATCATGTAACGTCATTTACTTTAAGTGGAAATATCGGGATGATGGGTGCAGCTACAGCCATCAAACAGATATCTTTTTTTTTTTTTTTTTTCAGTTGGCGATTCCCTACAGTGTAAAAGCCATCCTAGAGGCTGTTTAGCCGCTTGATTGCTTTTATGGGTGGTGGGAGGGAGAAGATATTAAAAGATGAAATTGTAAAAAATAAAAATAAAAAAATAATAATATTAAAAGATACTAAACTACTGACACCCTCCTGCCCTACCAACACTTTCCACTAACTAAAGCCCCTGTTCCCAGAAGAACTGTGAAAAAAAAAAAGGATTAAAGAAAAAAAATATTAAAAACACAATAGTAAATAATAAGATAATAATAATAAAAAAAAAAAAAAACTAAAAATTACTGACACTGTTTGCTAACCCCCCCCCCCCAAATCATTATGAAAAAAAAAATAAAAAAATTGTAAAAAATAAAAATCCAACCACTGCTCTGACACTATCAAATGGCCCCTTAAATATTATACAAAAAAAATTGAAAAATAAAAAAAACGACTGACACCGTCCACTGTCCTACTGACGCCATCCCCCACATACTACTACCTGGGACTTATCAGCTATCAAACTCCAGCCAATGGAATGGGGGTATGGGTGGGGTGCTACGTGTATGTGGCTCCACCCCTCTTTTAAGTGGCCCAATAATTGGCTGGTGCTTGATAGCTGCTCGGTCCCGCCTGCTCCAACATCACTGCTGAGTTTTGACAGCTGGTCTCCCTGCAAGAAGTTACATGATATGACAGCTTCAACACATTGAGCGGCTCTTGCAAGACTCACCATCTGCTGCATGTGAAACTCCCCCTCTCCTCTGTCGGTTCCCATCAGTGTCAACCAGTGCTTCCAATTAGTGCCACCTTTCAGTACCCAGTGCTGCTCATCAGTGCCAACCAATGCCACCTAGCAGTGCCAATTAGTGCCTCCCATCAGTGGCAACTGATGCCACCTAGCAGTGCCAATCAATGCTGCCTATCAGTGCCACCGCCCATTAGTGCTGCCTATCAGTGCCACTGCCACCTATCAGTGCCAACTATCATTGCCAATCAGTGCCCATCAATGCTGTCAATCAGTGCCACCCACTACTCACCTGAACATACTACCCACCTCCATACACTCCTATTTGACATTACCGCATTCTGCACTATGCAAGTCATCTCAGATGCTATTAAACCACACCCGGTTTAAGCCACGCCCAATATTTAGCGCACTTTAAGCCACACCCACATCTCACTACACGCGCAGCATGTTTTTTTTTTTTTTTTTTTTAAATCAATGACTAGGGTCCACGGATTTCACGATACGCCCCTTTGAAGGGGGTAAAACCCCTCTTGATTTTTCTCTGCTTCTACCTGAATTTTTTTTAGAATTAGTCTCTTTAAGAGCTGTAATGTGTAGAGCCACCGCCATCAGGTGTGGCGCATTGTAGGAGGAGATGCAAGGACGGCGGTACAGAGAATTGGTTCCAGATTGGCATCGGGAGCACAGAACAGAGACATTGACCTCCGGTTAGCACCGGGGTCCTCCATTGGTGGCCTCCTCCACTTCAAAAGGTATTGAGGGATCCCATTTCATCACCCCAGATAAGTTATGTAACGTAAGACCCCATTCATCTCATCCAACCTTCTCCTCTGGGAAAGACAAAATTCTGAGCGCTTCCAGGGAAACGCACACCGCCCCGTACACCACCATATCCTGGACCAATCACAGGCCTGCTTTTATTATTTTTTTGTTTATTAATGTCTCCTACAATCACCGAGAGAGTGGATGACGCCCACACTTGGGTGTCAAAAACTCCACTTTTATGGGCATATTTTTTTTTTTTTTTTTTTTATGCCTCTAAACCCACGTTAGCTTATGTGTCCTTACACGCAAACAGGCATTTCAGCTCCGTTCACACACTCATGCGACTCAAAAGTCACCGACTTTGTGAATTTACACTCTCTGGCACTCAAGTCACATCAAAGTAGTGCAGGAACCATTTCAAAGTCGCATAGATCCGAACGGGTGCCATTAAAAAACAATGGGCTGCAACTTGTCCTGCGACTTTATCCAAAGTCGCTTGAGAAGTCGCACAAGTGTGAGTGGCGCCTCAGAGGCAGAGAAAAAACAAACAACATTTGCGCATTTAGGAGAGAAGCATCTAGGCAAAAATAAAAATAAATAAAAAAACACCCAATGCCCCTAAAATGCACCCGAGGTCGCATTCCCCACCTGGGTGTTTTGAATCGCGGGCAGAAGTCGCCAGCAAAAAAAAAATAAAAAAATAAAATCACACAATGCGAATTTCAGATGCCATTTATTTTATTGGCACCTAAAAAAATCGCACAGCAACCGCAGCAAACCACATCGTGCGAAGTTTGTCTCCCCAAAAGAAGCTCAAGATACTTTTTTTTTTTGGCAACAAGCTTCATGCGATTCGGATTGCAGTGCGATTTATTGCGCTGTGTTTTTAGTAGACATGTGCAATCGTTCTGAATTCATTATTTAATAAATTTCAACAAACTCGTTAAATCGGAAACGTCTGAAAAAAAATAAAAAACACAATCGCACTATCGTTAGCAGGAGGCCAAGGGCCCGTCCATACTGGCACATTGTGGTGTACAATGTATGGTCAAGCCCAGTGTAATCGGTTGTGGTGCCATGGAGAGGCATTTAGCGCCCCCGGGTTCACACCGAATTCAGCTTTGAAATTGCGCTACTTCACAGCCGCCGGTCGGGGCGATTTCACGCACAGCTTGCCGCACATCTGAGCAATTTCATGCACAGATATCAATGCAAGTCGCACATGAAAAGTCGGAGTCGCACCGATTTGAACGGTTCCACAGGCACAAATAGGATGCGACTTGTCAGGAGATTTCGAACTGACAAAAAAAAAAAAAAATCACACGACATGTTCAAAACGCCTCTCCGTGTTATTCTATGTGGCCATGCACGCGCAGGCTTTTAGGAGCTGTAAGATCCCATTCACACCTGAGCGTTTTGTAGCCCTACGCCTGAAGCTACAAAACGCTGGAGGGGAAAAAATACATTATTCTCAATGGAGATGGTTCACATCTCCACTCCAAGTTGCCTGAAGCCGAACGCCTGAAGCTCAAACAAGTTCCGGACCCTTTTTTGTCGTGCGAATCGGGCTGATTTGGGCGTTTTCATTCCCATAGAAACTAATGGAAACGCTTGATTCAAGCGTTTAGCGCGGCAACGAGCGTTTCTATGGGCGTTTTGACGCTGTATCTGCTCAATGCTTAACATTGGTGACCTTTTGCCCTGTACAAATTCGCGAGAAAACGCGGCAAAAAACGCCGCGAATCGCGGTAAAAAACGCAGCAATTGCGGTAAAAAACGCCGCAAAAAACGCTTGAAAAAGCTACGCTCAGGTGTGAATGCAGCCTAAGGGCCGGTTCACACTGCAGGCGATGCGAGGCGACACCGACTTGCCTCGCCGCGACCTGCCGCGACCTCAGCGGCAACTTGCAGATGACTTCTGTATAGAAGTCAATGCAAGTCGCCCCGAGGTCGCCCGAAAGTAGTACAGGAACCTTTTTTCTGAGTCGGAGCGACTCGAGTCGCTCCTCTCAGAACGGTTCCATTGTACAGAACGGGGGCGACTTGTAAGATAGCGGCGAGGCAAGTCGTGTCGCCTCGCATCGCCCGCAGTGTGAACCGGCCCTAAGGCTCCATGCACACTGGAGCTGATAAACTGCAGTTTATTGGAGTCTGGGCGTTTTTTGTAAAAGCCCATAAACTCCACTCTATGTTAGCCTATGTGGCCATGCACACATGGACGTTTTTCAGCTTTAATGAGCAGTGGAGTTTATGGGCTTTTTTCTGAACGCCAGAAATTCGCGTTCAAAGTGCCGTTTTTCACTGCCAAAAAAACGACAAACGCTGATAAACGCTCATAAACGCTTATAAACGCTCATAAACGCGCGTTAATTAGTGTTCGGCATTCTATTTTTTCAATGCATTGTGGGAGTTTGGAATGTACTGTGGGATTTTTGGAGTGTCCTCTGTGTATTTTTATTGAAAACGCCCATAAACGCTAACGCTAATAAACGCTCATAAATGCTAGTACAAAGCGCTGTTAAAAGCAAGTTTTTCAACCAGCGTTTTCTGCCAGCAATCTGGCGTCCAGAAAAAGCTTTTTTGAGCTTCAGTGTGCATGGAGCCTTAGTGGTTTTGAGGTTTTCAAGCTGTAAAAAAAAATAATAATAATAATAATAAATAAATAAATAAATAAATCATGGCCAGCGCGTTCCGGAGCAACAGCTGTAAAAAAAAAAAAAAAAAAAAAACACCTGACGCGTCTAAACGCCGTATACAGCATCAAAGGTTTGTAAACTAAAGTAATAGGATTTGGGTGTAGAAAATAGAAGAAGAAGAGGGCAGACACAACGCTGCTGAACGCACATTAACGCCAATGCAAAAATAACGCTTCTAAAAGTGCGTTTTTTTACAGCCGCTTTTTCCAGGCCTTGGTCCTGACTTTGCAGCTGTTTTTTTTTTGTTTTGTTTTTAACACCCTGTGTGCATGAGGCCTAAATGGCAACCCTACTCACCTTGTCAGCGCACGTGCTAACAAAGTACCATGCGTTTTGGTGTGGCACGGTTTTAAAAAAAAAAAAAAAAAGTGTCCTACATTTCTTTTGTGGAATTTTCGTGCGTTTAGGGCAGCCCAATGAAATGAATTGGTTTCCTAAGCGGACAGAATCATACAATAACACGTGAACATAGATGTGAATTAAGCCTAAAGCAGTGGTGGCCGGAAACAGAGGACGGGGGGGGGGGGGGGGTCGCCTCCCCTATCCGTGCGTCCGGCCCCCTAAAATACATATCAATGGCGCCAAAACTATGGATTCCAATGTGGGGGAGGGGGATCTTTTTTTTTTCTCGAAGCACCTGATTAGAACCATAGGCTCTAAGGCCCCTTTTACACTGAGGCACTTCTAAACTGCCGGTAAAATACTGAGCGCTTTTGAAGAGATTTCCATTCATTTCAATGGAGAGGGGCATTTTTTTCACCGCACCAGAAGTTTTCGTGAGCTTTTCAGGTTTTTTTTTTTTTTAGCATGAAAGCGCCTGAAAAGTACCTCTGTGTGAAAGGGATCTAATAGGCTTAAAAATAAATAAATAAATAAAAAGGGTGGCCTCGGAGTGCAGAGCATTGTGCTCTCCCAAGCCACCCAGCTGTTGGGACCATAGTGAATACATTTTCGCTATTTTCACGCTAAAGTTCCTCGCCGCCAATCAGGAGGCAGGTCTGTGAGACCTGTTTTCCCGATTGGCCAAAGCGTCAGCTGATCCTATTGAATGCCTAGTGCTTTGGCAGAAGAGACACGGCGGAGTAAGCCGCTGGAGCAGCGGACGCCGGAGCCGCCGCCACGACCCGCACTACAGGAGTGCAGGAGGGGACACCACAGCCCCGCGGGTAAGTGCCGGACCGCCAGGGGGGGTGGGGTACACACGATCGGATTATTGGACGATTTCTTTTTTATTTTATGCTAGTCTCAAATCGAAAGTGAAGCTATCGCCGATATCTGTGCAACTTCATTCGACAGATTGTCAATGCAAATCGCACAGAAACCTTTTACATTTTAAAAAGGTTCCGTTGCAGCAAACAGGGTGCGACTTGTCACGCAACTTTGAACTGTCAAGTCACACTGGCGTGAAGCGGGGATTGAGCTTTGACAATAAAACCTGGAATCTGGTTCCTATGCAGAGCTGCACCAGATTTTGCACTCAGTTTAAGTAAATCCACCCCCCCTCCCCCATACTGTACAAACTAGCCGATTAGCTGGGGCCAGTCTGTGTGCGTCCAGAACACCGCAGGAACCCCCGACGGACACACACACATGCTGCATCCCGGGTCAGTGGGAGGTCCTATCTGCATGTATTGGCACATCTGAGCAGCGGCCATTGATCTGTGGAGAGTCCAAACCTGACAACAGCTGCAAGTAGTGCCGGTGTTCTGCAAAAAACTGTCCCCCCCCCATTGGATAGCGTCCGCCCCGTACTGCTCAAGCGTTGCGCCTGCAGACAAGGAGACTCCAAAAGTCTCCGAGGATGAACGGCGCCTGCGCACTGAGTCCAGGTACAAGCCCCACCATCCAAGTGGACATACTGTAGCACATAGTAACAGGGCCGCTCGGCAATTTTTTATTCAAACTCTATGGCCACTTGGATGGTGGGGCTTCAACCTGGACTCATCTTCAGAGACTTTCGGCATCTCCTTGTCTTCCGCACTGCACAAGCGCCATACAGGGCAGACGCTATCCGACGGGGGGACAGTATTCGACACGACACCGGCAACTTTCCCAACTGCCAGCAAGATTCTACTGGATGCCGGTCACTACTATTTGGCCACAAGAGCAGCCTGACAAAACAGCACCTACCTGTACAAAGTCCTCCTCCCCCGGAGCACATAATCCTTGCATGAGGCAGCTAGCATTCCCCCTGCTCTCCCTGCACAGGTGCTCCGTCTATTGCAATCACATCACCTGCTGATGAGATCATCATTGGAGCCATGCTAAAGCTATTTTTTATTTTATTATATTTATCTGAGAAAAAATAAGACGTGCTTTAGCCCTCATTCACATTGACTGCAGCTTTGAAATCACACGATTTCAATGCCGCGCGTCAGTGCGACTTGGAAGACATATGTGCGGCTTCGTGCACAGATGTCTATGCAAGTTTCACCTATAATCGCAGGAAAGACTTTTTCAAATCGATGTGCCGCAGCAAAGTCAGCGTTGCACCGATTAGAACAGTGCGATTGCCGGCAATAGAGAGTGACGTGTCTTGCGATCTTGACCAAGTGATCAAGTCGCAAGACAAGTCGTTCCAATGTGAACGAGGGCTTAGGGGACAATTCACACTACAAGGCATATAAAAACACACCTAAAAGTCAATCGACGTTCCATGCATTTATTTGTATGTGTTTTTTTCTGCATAGTACTTTTTTTTTTTTTTTTTTTCCCCTCTGACCCAGGGGCATTGCTAGGTCTACAAAAGATCTGGGGATAGAGCCCATAGCAGCGTAGTAAAGAAAGTCATATGCTTGGGCGGGCATAGACATGTATATACAGTAATATATGTGTGTGTGTATATATCCCCAGAGTGCCCCCATTTACATTAGGGTCCCCAGAGAGCCCCCCCCCCTCTTACATCAGAGTCCGCAGGGAGCCTCCCCCTTAAAATCAGGGTCCCCAGAGAGCCTCCCCCTTAAAATCAGGGTCCCCAGAGAGCCTCCCCCTTGCATCAGGGTCCCCAGAGAGCCTCCTCTTTAAATCCAGGGTCCTCAGAGAGCCTCCCCCTTACATCAGGGTCCCTAGAGAGCCTCCCCCTTACATCAGGGTCCCCAGAGAGCCCCCCCTTACATCAGAGTCCCCAGAAAGCCTCCCCCTTAAAATCAGGGTCCCCAGAGAGCCTCCCCCTTAAAAACAGGGTCCCCAGAGAGCCTCCCCCTTAAAAACAGGGTCCCCAGAGAGCCTCCCCCTTAAAATCAGGGTCCCCAGAGAGCCTCCACCTTGCATCAGGGTCCCCAGAGAGGCTCCTCCTTAAATTCAGGGTCCCCAGAGAGCCTCCCCCTTAAATTCAGGGTCCCCAGAGAGCCTCCCCCTTGCATCAGGGCCCCCAGAGAGCCCCCCACTTACATCAGGGTCCCTGGAGAGCCTCCCCTCCCCTTGGGAACCCCTGCAGAGACTCGGGCCTATAGGCCCCAGAGTCGGGGCTATAGCCCCAAAAGCCACCCCCTAGCAACGCCACTGCTCTGACCTATCCTTGTGGGTGAGAGGATTGCTGCAGTGTCTTTGTGCACATTCAGGCCTGGTTCGCACCTATGCATTTTTTAGTGCATTTTCACACAGTCTATATAAAATGGTTTCCTATGGATGTAGCTCATATCTGTGCATTTTGTAGAGGGGGCAGGGATTTTTTTCTGTTTTTTTGTCCCGTAGACTTCAATGGATCAAAAATGTGTATTGAAAAACACAAAATGCATCTGCAATATGTAACCAGCATAGGTGTGGATCTGATCTTAGCCCCCTCCCGTTTACAGCAATTAGCCATGAAATTTGACAGTTCCAAATCGCATGAATAGTTACACCCCATTTTAGGCAATGGAACCGTTCTAATGTATCCATCAGCAGCACAAACCATGAAATGGCCTCACCAGTTCCCTCCAGTACCACCATCAAGTTCCAGTCATGTGTACTCTCATTAGGGTCCTTTTTACACGGGCATTCCGCCTGGCGGACTCTGCTTTGCTCAGCGGGGAATCAATCCACTGAGCAAGCGGATGACAGGTCCATCTCTGCACAGGACTTGTCAGATCCCTGCTCTCCCCTATGAGGAGATTGGATGAAAACAGACCGCCTGTGTGTTTTTATCAAATCCAAATGTAAAATAGGGTCACCATCCCTCTGGATTTGTGGGCAGGATCGGATCATATAGCAGCGGGTCTCAGCGGACATGTCACCGCTGACCTCCGCTGCCCCATAGGAATGAATGGAGTGTCCGATCAGTTCTGCCTGAAACTGTGAAAAGACCCTAAGCCTAGGTTTCCACTATTGCAACCTGAAAGTCATGAGATTTTAGCCGTAAATTTGATGTGACTTGAAGCAATGCCTGTGTATTCTTGAGGTCTATGGACCTCAAGTCGCATCAAAGTCTGACCAAAGTAGTGCAAAGTAGTGATTGTAAATCATTGGGTATGACATGTCATGCGACTTTGCAGTTCCAAGGCGCATGACAAGTCACCCTAGTGGAAACGTAACCTTATGCTACAAAGATCAATTTCCATCTATTGCACTCAGCAGTGGTGTTGAGAGTCTGAAATCATCATCCATCAGCAGCACAAACCATGAGAAGGCTTCACCAGTTCCACCAGGTAGTGCCATCAAGGACCGTGTACTCTCATTATGCCACAGCAATCAGTTTCCATCTATTGCACTCAGCCGTGGTGTTGAGGGTCTGCAATCTTCATCCATCAGCAGCACAAACCATGAGATGTCTTCACCAGTCCCATCCAGAAGAACCATCAAAAAACAGTCATGCGTACTCTCCTTACCTGTCCGATTCCTTGGAAAGGGGGAGTTCAGAAAGGTGATGTTGGGGTCTCATCCCGCCACTGCCCAGAAGGTGGCGGTTAAAATTGTGGAAAAGAAAAAAATTACTTAAAGCTTATGAGTGTGACATAGCCATGAGATGGCTTCACCAGTTCCATCAGGTAGTGCCATCAAGGACCAGTCAGGTGTACTCTCATTGTGACACAGCTATCAATTTCCATCTATTGCACTCAGCAGTGGTGTTGAGAGTCTACAATATTCATTCATTAGCAGCACAAACCATGAGAAGGCCTCACCAGTTCCATCAGTTAGTGCCAAGGACCGTGTACTCTCATTATGCCACAGAAATCAGTTTCCATCTATTGCAGTCAGCAGTGGTGTTGAGCGTGTGTAATCTTCATCCATTAGCAGCACAAACCATGAGAAGGCCTCACCAGTTTCAGTAGGTAGTGCCATCAAGGACCGTGTACTCTCATTATGCCACAGTAATCAGTTTCCATCTATTGCACTCAGCCGTGGTGTTGAGGGTCTGCAATCTTCATCCATCAGCAGCACAAACCATGAGATGTCTTCATCAGTCCCATCTTCAGTGCCATCAATGACCAGCCATGCGTACTCTCCTTACCTGTCAGATTTCTTGGAAAGGGGGAGTTCAGAAAGGTGATGTTGCCATTTCAACCCGCCATTGCCCAGAAGGTGGCGGTTAAAATTGGGGAAAAGAAAAGAATTACTTAAAGCTTATGATTGTGAGATAGCCATGAGCAGTGGTGTTGAGAGTCTGCAATCTTCATCCATTAGCAGCACAAACCATGAGAAGGCTTCACCAGTTCCATCAGGTAGTGCCATCAAGGACCGTGTACTCTCATTATGCCACAGCAATCAGTTTCCATCTATTGCACTCAGCCGTGGTGTTGAGGGTCTGCAATCTTCATCCATCAGCAGCACAAACCATGAGATGTCTTCACCAGTCCCATCCAGAAGAACCATCAAAAACCAGTCATATGTACTCTCCTTACCTTTCAGATTCCTTGGAAAGGGGGAGTTCGGAAAGGTGATGTTGGGGTCTCATCCCGCCATTGCCCAGAAGGTGGCGGTTAAAATTGTGGAAAAGAAAAAAAATTACTTAAAGCTTATGATTGTGACATAGCCATGAGATGGCTTCACCAGTTCCATCAGGTAGTGCCATCAAGGACCAGTCATGTGTACTCTCATTGTGACACAGCTATCAATTTCCATCTATTGCGCTCAGCAGTGGTGTTGAGAGTCTACAATATTCATTCATTAGCAGCACAAACCATGAGACGGCTTCACCAGTTCCATCAGTTAGTGCCATCAAGGACCGTGTACTCTCATTATGCCACAGCAATCAGTTTCCATCTATTTCAGTCAGCTGTGGTGTTGAGCGTGTGTAATCTTCATCCATTAGCAGCACAAACCATGAGAAGGCCTCACCAGTTTCAGTAGGTAGTGCCATCAAGGACCGTGTACTCTCATTATGCCACAGCAATCAGTTTCCATCTACTGCACTCAGCCATGGTGTTGAGGGTCTGCAATCTTCATCCATCAGCAGCACAAACCATGAGATGTCTTCATCAGTCCCATCTGGCAGTGCCATCAATGACCAGCCATGCGTACTCTCCTTACCTGTCAGATTCCTTGGAAAGGGGGAGTTCAGAAAGGTGATGTTGCCATCTCAACCCGCCATTGCCCAGAAGGTGGCGGTTAAAATTGGGGAAAAGAAAAAAATTACTTAAAGCTTATGATTGCGAGATAGCCATGAGCAGTGGTGTTGAGAGTCTGCAATCTTCATCCATTAGCAGCACAAACCATGAGATGGCCTCACCAGTTCCATCAGGTAGTGCCATCATGGACCAGCCATGTGCGCTCTCATTATGCCACAGCAATCAGTTTCCAGAAATTTACAAAAGGCTAAGCAACCTCCTTCCATATGATGGTTTTCACACCTGTCAATTAGTCCCTTAAGGCAGTGCTGAATTGTGAGAGGCGGAAGGGACATTCACTTGTGTCCCACAAATAGGGTTGTTATGGACCTTCTCTGCCAATATATGGTCTTCACGTAGGTGAAGACCTTTTCCAATGGTTTCCTACCTGATACAAACATGAAATCAGTTTGCATCAAAGCTGGCCTATGCTGTAAGTTCACAGATCTGTTGCAGGATGTCCAAGGTTAGACGTAGGCTTGGGTATCCTCCCGTGCCCTTGTATGCCCAGCTGATCCTTGGTTTATAAGGATTTATCCAAGGCACGCATTTCAAAACGCATTCAACAGCTCAGAGTCGTTCAGCAAATTCTATCACAAAACCTGTCAGTCCCAACCTTCGTCTTCACAATCTTCCCTCGCAAGCCAAACCTAAAGTAATCATACAAAGTCACGGAACTTCAAATCCCGGCCTTACATTCCATAAGCAAGCCAATAAATCAACGTCAATGACACATGTGACTTGGCTCGCAGGTTGGCAGGCACCATGACGATATATATACCGCCGCCACAAAATGCCTGCCCTGTGCATACAGGGTCCTGGTTTTTGGACAACCATTTCAAAGCGGAGAGGATCTTCTCCTAACCACGGGCCCCCCTACAAAAAGGAAAGTTTTTTTCGAGAAGTGTGGATTTGTCTTCGCTGCGGTGAGCTATTGTCTGATTGTAATGGGGTCCTGCTCCCATGAGTCACCACCAAAATATGTCTACATTTAGCAAAGTGTTTCTCCAAGCAGTAATCCCTTATTATATGTTGGATGTGGCTTCTGCATTTCTGCACACACCAAAAAAAAAAATAAAAAAAAATGCTGGCTTTTTTTAAAACGGGCAAGGTAATTTCTGTTGGATTTTATATTTTGTTTCTTTTAATTTAGGCATCCTACACATAAAAAAAAAAAAAAAAAAAAAAACGATAAAAATGGGGAAAAAGAGAGCAAGGGATTTTAACGCTGCAAAAGATGAGAGAAGATTGCAGTAAAGAATTGGTTTTGTCCTTTTTAATAAATTCAAAGTTAAAAAAAAAAACATATAAACAAATGTACACAGTGGAGAAAAGTTTTTAAACGAGCTGAAATACCGAAAAATGCTTATAGCGCCACATCCCGTTATCTATACAATAAATACAAGGTTTCTACTGGACTTTTAAAGCTCAACTACACCATATTGTAAAAAAATATAAATTTTAATGCAATTTATAGAATAAATAAATGGAAGTTAATACAACAATATAGCACTAAATCACTATATGCATTTGCAATGCGGATACATCTCAACATGTTTCACCATCACAAGGCTTCTTCAGGAGAACTTTTTAATCTCGCATAGGCATACAATCACTAAAATAAAAAAAGAGAATAAAAAAAACGCAAAGAAACACCGATAAATACATCACAATTTACCACCATACAGGTGATCATGAAAATACAAAATTGACTCTAAAAGCTGACCTGTGCATTTTAGTTGAAACTGTATAAACGTTCCACTAGTGCAGTGATTGGCGAAACCTTGGCACCCCTGATGTCTTGGAACTACATTTCCCAATGATGCTCATGCACTCTGCAGTGTAGTTGAGCATCATGGGAAATGTAGTTCTAAAACATCTGGAGTGCCAAGGTTTCGCCATCACTGGTCTAGTGGTTGGATAAAAACAAAGATCATATGGTGATACCATAGAGAGGGATATATTGACAAAGGAACTTATGCCCTTAGGGATCCATCTGTTAAATTAAATCAGTATGGCAAGAATCCAATAGTCCATGGTAAAATATATAGCCCACTCAATAAAATACATACCTCCAATTTTTAGATAAAATCAAAATGGCCACACTTCCAATAGGAGCAATTTTGCAGGACCTTCAATACACAGTGATTCACGGAGATGGTTGTTCGAAGCAAGTAGGTTGACTTGAATAATGCTGTTGCACGTTATCCCAACATGTTTAGCTGAAATGCTTCTTCGAGGGATGTGCAAACTATGACATGAATAGCAAAAAGAACTGTGCATATATAAGAACAAGAAAAAAAAAACCACAAATGAGCAACAATACAAAGTACAAGGGTGAGGTTATTGGTAGCCATATATATTATATAGAAAAGCACAGTGTATGCTGAACGCTACAGAAAGCAGACTTAAGCCTCATACACACGATCAGACTTTCCTTTGGATTTTTGTACAAAGGGCGTCGGCTGAGAACTTGTATTGCATATACACGGCAGGACTTTTTCAGCCAAATTTCACCAAATCACGTGCTTTTTCTGCTCTTTACCGCCACCTTTGGTCAACTTCTGTATTGTTGTCTGATTTTTTTTGCATTGGTTCTGAGCATCGATGTTTGTACTTTCTACAAAAGTCCAATGGTTTTCTGTACACACGATCGGACTTTGCTTCATCGGACTTTTGTTGCCAGAAAGTTTGTCCGTTCGCACAGCCAACAAAAGTCAGATGAAAACCGAAAAAAAATTTGTCTGATGGAGCGTACACACGGTCGGATGTTGCTCCAAAACGGCTAATTTGCATGTTTGTTGTCAAAAAGTCCGATCGTGTGTACGGACCTTTACCCCGACAAGTGTCCACCCAACGTCAACCGCAACCTGATCCCGCAACTAACACAGTCCCCCAGGGGGAAAACCCCTCAATTGCAGTCACAGAGGGCAGAAAACAGGCTATACATGTTCAGCATACACTGTGCTTTTCTATATAATATATATGGTTACCCATAACCTCACCCTTGTACTTTGTATTATTTCTCATTTGTGTTTTTTTTTTTTTTCTTGCTCTTAACCACTTCCCGACCGGCGCACGACGATGCACGTCGGCAGAATGGCGCGGGCAGGCATATTGGCATACATGTACGTCCATTTGTAATTGTCGCCCTGCCATGGCATGCGCGCCGCCGACGGGACCCCCGTGAGTCCAGTCGCGGATCCCGCAGACTTGATCGCCGCGGGGATACCCGCGATCGTCTCACGGGGAGGCTGAACGGGGAGATGCCGATGTAAAAGGCATCTCCCCATTCTGCCTAGCAACAAGTGACACTGATCTCTGCTCCCTGTGATTGGAGCAGAGATCATTGTTCACTAACACACAGCCCAGCCCCCCACAGTTAGTAACACGCCCCTAGGACACACTTAACCCCTACACTGCCACCCACTGGTTAACCCCTTCACTGCCAGTGTCATTTACACAGGAATCAGTGCATTTATATAGCACTGATTGCTGTATAAATGACAATGGTATCAAAAAGGTGTCAAAAATGTCTGATGTGTCCGCCATAATGTCGCAGTAACAATAAAAATCGCTGATCGCCGCCATTACTAGTAAAAAAAAAAATTATTAATAAAAATGCCATAAAACTATCCCCTATTTTGTAAACGCTATAAATTTTTCGCAAACCAATCAATAATCGCTGATTGCAATTTTTTTTTTTTTTTTTTTACCAAAAATATGTAGAAGTATACATATCGGCCTAAACTGAGGGGAAAAACATTTTTTTATATATTTTTGGGGGGATATTTATTGTAGCAAAAAGTAAAAAATAATGCCTTTTTTTTTTTTAATTGTCGCTCTATTTTTGTTTATAGCGCAAAAAATAAAAACCGCAGAGGCGATCAAATACCACCAAAAGAAAGCTCTATTTGTGGGAAAAAAAAGGACGTCAATTTTGTTTGGGAGCCAGGTCGCACGACCGCGCAATTGTCAGTTAAAGTGACGTGCAGTGCCGAATCACAAAAAGTGGACTGATCTTAAAGCGGGAGTCCGCCGGGAGTTCCGCCGTTTTTTTTTTTTTTTTAAAGCCAGCAGCTACAAATACTGCAGCTGCTGACTTTTAAAATAAGGACACTTACCCGCCCAGTGCGCCCGCGATGTCGGCACCTGAAGCCGATCTCTCGATCGTCTCTCGGGTGCTGCCGCCGTCATCTTGGGTATGGGAATCAGGAAGTGGAGCCTTTCGGCTTCATTTCCCGGTTCCCTACTGCGCATGCGCGAGTCGCGCTGCGCAATAAGGATGGACCCACTGCCTCTGGGATCTGTGTGTTTCCCAGCAGGCAGCGGGGGACTTTCGGAAAGGGGCGTAATCTACGCCCCTTTCCGCAGAGAGCTATCCCGGAAGTGGGTGCAGATACCTGTACTGTACAGGTACCTGCACCCCCCTCCCCCCTGAAAGGTGCCAATTGTGGCGCCGGAGGGGGGGAGGATTCCAATGAGCGGAAGCTCCACTTTAGGGTGGACCTCCGCTTTAAGCCAGCAAAATGGTCCGGGGGGCTAAAAGTGGCTAACAGAAGTTCTGACAGAAGTTCGCTGCTTTTAAAATTCAACAGCTAAACAGTCAGATGGAGTTGTAAGTCCCTGTATTTCACTATATAAACTCACGCTACCGTTATAAATACGTGTAAAATGCAAAACTCCGGTGGGTGTAACAAGATGTCCGCTTTCCCCCCTTCTCAGTGTATCCTTACTGTGGATGAGTGTAGCAAGATGTCGGAGAAGTAGCTAAAAGTAGTTGGATCTGCATGTGCGTTATAATTAATCGATTAAAAAAAAAACGAATCATCGAACATGAAAATTTGAATCAGTAACAGCCCTAAAAATATTTAATAAAAAATAAAAAAATTAAAAAAAGTAAGGCAGTGCTGTATCAAAAAAACTAAAATGGCCTGGTCAGGAAAGGGGTAAAACCTTCCGGGGGGGGGGGGGCTGAAGTGGTTAACAGAACACGCGTACGTAACGTGTACTAGCACATATGAAGCTGGTGATTGATGATGCAGATTATTGGATTTTTCCGGCCTGTAAAGGTGGAAATTGGGATGAATACAGAGACAGCATTGAATTCATCAGTCGGGTAATTAGGATGTCGAGCTGAAGCGCGTTCTGCCATTAGCCGGCGCTCGGTAATTCGGACCAGGTGGGGTCAGCTAATCACCTGCGTATGAGAGGGGAACAATGCAGGTGATTGGGACACACCTGTGCCACGCAATGCGGGGGCAGCTAATTAATTCCACATTAGGAACAGAAACGCCACCTGGGCCACTGGATTTGGAGAACTGAGGAAATGGTGAACTGCAGCCTGGCCTGTCATTAAAATGTCATTAATATTTATTATCAGGTGGGATTTACATGCCTTTTATTAAAGTGGTTGTAAAGGCTCAAGGTTTTTTTTTTTTTTTTTACCATCGTGCATTCTATGTATACAGGTAAAAAAAACTTCTGTGTGCAGCAGCCCCGCCCTCCCCTAAAAACTCACCAGAGTCCCATCTCGATCCAATGATGTGCACTAGAGCCTCGGCTCTCCTGGGTCTCTCCCTTGTCATTGGCTGAGACAGCAGCAGGAGCTGTTGGCTCCCGCTACTGTCAATCACAGCCAGTGAGCCAATGAGGAAAGGGAGAGAGCCTTGGTCTTCAGTAGACATGAAATGCAATGAAAAACTCTTAAGCCGCGTACACACGATCTGATTTTCCGAGGGGAGTTGTGTGATGACAGGCTGTTGGCGGGAAAATCCGACCATTTGTACGCTCCATCAGACAATTGTTGGTCAACTTTTGGATGGCAGGTTTATACATTTATAAATTTCGGTCTGTTGTCGGATTTTCCATGCACGTGTACACAAGTCCGTCAGACCAAAGTTCAAAGTACAAACACGCAGGCTCGGAATCAGTGCTCACCAAACACAACATTAGCAGAAGGTGCCCAAAGGGTGGCGCTAAAGAGATGAAGAACCACGTAGTACTTCACTACGTTTGTGTTTGTTGGCCGACAATTGTGTGCTGTTTGTACGCAAGACAAGTTCCTGGCCCGCGCCCTTCGGACAAAAGTCTGACGCTTTGACTGCGGAAAATCCGATCATGTGTACAGGCAGTCCCCGGGTTCCCAACACATTAAGGACTGTAGGTTTGTTCGTAAGTGGAATTTGTTCATAAGTCGGAACACTGCTTGTGTAACTTCCGCCTGTGCAGGGATGTTCCGGAGTCCGCCCGTGCAGGGATGTTCCGGAGTCCGCCCGTGCAGGGATGTTCCGGAGTCCGCCCGTGCAGGGATGTTCCGGAGTCCGCCCGTGCAGGGATGTTCCGGAGTCCGCCCGTGCAGGGATGTTCCGGCGTCCACCCGTGCAGGGATGTTCCGGAGTCCGCCCGTGCAGGGATGTTCCGGAGTATGCCCGTGCAGGGATGTTCCGGAGTATGCCTGTGCAGGGATGTTCCGGAGTATGCCTGTGCAGGGATGTTCCGGAGTATGCCTGTGCAGGGATGTTCCGGAGTATGCCTGTGCAGGGATGTTCCGGAGTCCGCCCGTGCAGGGATGTTCCGGAGTCCGCCCGTGCAGGGATGTTCCGGCGTCCGCCCGTGCAGGGATGTTCCGGCGTCCGCCCGTGCAGGGATGTTCCGGAGTCCGCCCGTGCAGGGATGTTCCGGCGTCCGCCCGTGCAGGGATGTTCCGGAGTCCGCCCGTGCAGGGATGTTCCGGCGTCCGCCTGTGCAGGGATGTTCCGGCGTCCGCCCGTGCAGGGATGTTCCGGCGTCCGCCTGTGGAGGGATGTGGGATGTTCTGGGCGCTTCTGGGGCTCTTCTGGCCATGCAGTACATGAAGTACTGCAGTGTGGAATGTGGCAAGATATCTGCTTGGAGGTATCCAGGACCAGTGTGGAGCACAAGCAGCTGGCATTGAGGCCGTTCGTAAGTCGGGTGTTTGTAAGTCGGGGAATGCCTGTACCAGGCTTTACCCCTCCCAGCTGCCTGTGCTAAGGGGCCAAGCCCAACCCCTGAAACACACCCCCACACCATGATCCCCCCTGCTACCCACACCATAATCCCCCCTCCACTAAATGATTTGGACCAGTGCACAATTCAAGGTCCATAAAGACACGGATGAGCGAGTTTGGGGTGGAGGAACTTGACTGGCCTGCACAGAGTCCTGACCACAACCCCATAGAACACCTTTTGGATGAATTAGAGCAGAGACTGCAAGCCAGGCCTTCTCCTCCAAGTGCCTGACCTCACAAATGTACTTCTGGAAGAATGGTCAAACATTCCCAGAGACACCCTCCTAAACCTTGTGGACGGCCTTCCTAGAAGCTGTTATAGCTGCAAAGGGCCAACTCAATATTGAACCCTTCGGACTAAGACTGGGATGCCATTAATGTTCATGTGCGTGTAAAGGCCGGCGTCCCAATACTTTTGGCAACATAGAGTTTATATCCCATCGTTTATGGATTCTATAACTTTCCTACAGACTAAATAATAAACACAGATTTGGGTTATTTTCACAAAAGAAATGTAGCAGAATACATTTTGGCCGAGATTTATGAAGAAAGATTATTTATTTGCAAAATTTTATAACAGAAACAAAGAAAAATGTTTTTTTTCTTCTCCAAAAATAGTTTTTAATCCATTTATTTACCAAAAAATAAAAACCCCAGTGGTGATGAACTGCTTCAGATCGGCGCTACGAATGACCGCTACAGCGCGGATCTGCATTGCCGGGAGAACGTCTATTGATGACCTCCCCTTTGCAGGCTCGCCACGCCCCCTTGAAGGGCTCATGCGGCGATCACCTCAGTCAATGAGACTCCGGTGATCACAGATCCGAGTAAGGGGCTGATCCCCGCCCCTTACCACGTGACCAGCTGTCAGCCAATGACAGCTGATCACGTCATGTAAACAAAGGATCCTGGATTAAGCCCCCAAGACCCAGCCACAACATACCTTCCTATAATTATGCCCCTCCCGCTCTAAAGTCTTATACCCCCTTCGCACTCTTTGCCTATCTACCAGGCATCCTACTCTGAACAACAGGGAAGGTCACGACTCCTGTCTCCCATTCTCATTTGTTACTGTATGTCTTAGTACCATAAGTATTGTAATAAGATGAAAATGTTTTGGGCTTTGTATCCGCTTTTTGTGTGTTCATCCCTACTTTTCAAGACTTCTGTAAGTTCTTTTTTCATTTTTCTCAATAAAAAACTTTTTGGAAAAAAAACAAAAAAAAAAACAAAGGATCGGTAATCTTTTTTTTTTTTTTTTTTTTTTTTTTTCTTCTCACGCTGACAGCATGAGGAGAAAAAAAGCCGATCACCGGCTTCTGTTTGAAGGGACATCGGACCTGAGGAGTAAGAGCCTCATATGGGCCCCACCAGTACCGCCTGCCAGTGTCATGAATCAGTGCCCAGCAATCAGTGCCCACAGTACATAAGTGCCAGCAATCAGTGCCACCTATCAGTGCCCACAAGTGCCACCTATCAATGCCCACCAGTTGTGCCAATCAGTGCCACCAAGCAGTGCTTCCTATCAATGTCACCTACCAGTGCCAATCAGTGCCTATCAGTGCCATCTATCAATGCCCACCAGTGGTGCCAATCAGTGCCTCACCAGTGGCGCCTAGCAGTGCTTCTTATCAGTGTCACCTACCAGTGCCAATCAGTGCCCATCAGTGCCACCTATCAATGTCCACCAGTGGTGCCAATCAGTGCCTCACCGGTGGCGCCTAGCAGTGCTTCCTATCAGTGTCACCTACCAGTGCCAATCAGTGCCACCTATCAATGCCTACCAGTGGTGCCAATCAGTGTCTCACCAGTGGCACCTAGCAGTGCTTCCTATCAGTGTCACCTACCAGTGCCCATCAGTGCCACCTATCAATGCCCACCAGTGGTGCCAATCAGTGCCTCACCAGTGGCGCCTAGCAGTGCTTCCTATCAGTGTCACCTACCAGTGCCCATCAGTGCCACCTATCAATGCCCACCAGTGGTGCCAATCAGTGCCTCACCAGTGGCACCTAGCAGTGCTTCTTATTATTGTCACCTACCAGTGCCAATCAGTACCCATCAGTGCCTATCACTGCCAGCTATCAGTGCCACCTATTAGTGCCCTTCAGTGCCACCTATCAATTATTTTCAGTGCCACATAGCAGTGCTTCCTATTAGTGTCACCTACCAGTGCCAATCAGTACCCATCAGTGCCAGCGATCAGAGGCACCTATTAGTGCCCTTCATTGCCACCTATCAGTGCCCACCAATGCCACCCATCAGTGCCAACTCAGTGCCCAGCAGTGCTGCCTATTAGTACCCATCAGTGCCGCCTTATCAGTGCTCATCAAAGCAGCCTATCGGTGCCCATCAGTGCGGCCTATCGGTGCCCATCAGTGTAGCCTCATCAGCGTACATCAATGAAGGAGAAAAATTACCTGTTTGCAAAATGTATTAATAAAGTATAAAACGGGTTTGTATTTTAAAAAAAAGAAAGCTCTATTTGTGGGGGAAAATGGGAAAAAAATTTAATTTGAATACAGTGTTCTATGACCGCGCAATTGTCATTCAAAGTGTGACTGTGCTGAAAGCTGATAATAGGCCTGGGCAGGAAGGGGGGGGGTAAAGTGCCCGGTGTTGAAGTGAAGGATGTTTTATGATGGTGGTTTAGTCTCCGGTGCTGCACAATGAATGTGGTTCAGGACTCAGGACCCTCACAGAGTTAATCTACTCAGTTGAGGACTGCGTTTCATTTGAACTCGCCATGCCGGCTCTGTGGGAACAATGTCCATCCTTCATGTATGAGATGTTCCACAAGAAAAGGCTAAAACTTCCTGCCTACGGGAACCATAATGCTCCTCACCCCTCCAGATGAGTGGAGCCCCCCGGTGTTAACTGTACACTTATGTTGTACTTCTTCTATAGTTCTCCATTGACCCTAAAAGAAAGAAAATTCTTGCAAAGACGTTGAAAAGAAATGTTATCCTGGTCGATCGTGCTTGGGTCAGGAAAGCTTAGACAACCGCTGGAGCACAACCACTTCTGGTCTTCTTCTGTTGTGGGCTTCTTAGGAGCCCCTGTTGTTTGCATGGCAAAGAATCCCGTTACGCCTTCCTCTCTTGTCTTGGGGTTTGCTGGAGCAGTGTCATGTTCACAGTCAGCTGGGCAAACAGGAAACCTTACCTTCTGAAATGGGCCATTGAGATCCCGAGACACAATGTGTCTTCTCTTACCTGGAGATTAGCCATGGTCAAGAGAAAGGAACCAAATGTGAAGGTGAGGGGGGGATAGGAATGCATGCCACCACTTCCTATACAGTGACAACCTCAAGCAGTAGTAAACACCACTTGCTCACTCGTACCTATGGGCAAGCTGCAGCACCACGCGATATTCCTGCACCCAAAAAACACAACGCATTAATAATGAACGAACAAAGGAAGAGAAAGGAAGAAAGGGAAAAATGAAGGAAGGAAGGAAGGAGGGGGGAGGAAGGAAGCGAAAATGCAGGAAGGAAAGAAAAAAAAGAAATAGAAGATGAAGGAAGGAAAAAAAGGAAGGGAGAGAGGGAGGAAGGAAAATGCAGGAAGGAAGGAAAGAAAGAAAGAGAGAATTAAGGGAAAATTAAGGAAGGAAGAAAGGAAGGAAAATAAGGAAGGAAGGAAGGGGGGGGCTAAAGGAAGAAGGAAATTAAGGGAGGGAGGGAAAGAAGGAAGGAAGAAAGTGTGTGGGGGGGGGGGGGGGAGGGAAAATACAGGAAGGAAGGAAAGAAAGGAAGGAAAATTAAGGAAAAGGGGAAGGAAGGGAGGGACAGAGGAAGAGGGAGGGGGAAGGAAGGGAAAATGCAGGAAGGAAAGCAAGAAAGAAAAGGAAATGAAGGAAGGAAAAAATGAAGGAAGTAAAATAAAGAAGGAAGGGAGGATGAAGGGAAGGAAGGGAAGGAAGAAAGGAAGGGAGGGAAAAAAGGAAGGAAGGAAGAAAGTGGGGGAGGAAAGAAGGGAAAATACAGGAAGGAAGGAAAGAAAGGAAAATTAAGGAAGAAAGGAAGGGAAAAAGGGAGGAAGGAAAGGAGGAAAAGAAGGAAGAAAGTGGGGGAGGAAAGGAGGGTAAATACAGGAAGGAAGGAAAGAAAGGAAATGAAGGAAGAAAGGAAGGGAAAAGGGGAGTAAGGGAGGGAGTATGAAGGGAAGGAAGGGAAAGAAGGGAAGGGAGAGAGGGAGGAAGGGAGGGATAATGCAGGAAGGAAGGAAAGAACGGAAAAAAGGGAAGGGAAGGAAGGAAGGAAAGAAAGAAAAACGAATTAAGGGAAAATGAAGGAAAAAAAGAAAGGAAGGAAAAAAAATGAAGGAAGGAAAATAAGGGAAGGGAGGGAGAATAAAGGGAAGGAAGGAAGAAAGTGGGGGAGGAAAGAAGGGAACATACAGGAAGGAAGGAAAGAAAGGAAAAAAAGAGAGGACGGAGGGATGGAAAGAAGGATGGAGGCAAGGAAAACAAGGGGAAAAGATGGGAGGGAGGGGAAGGAAGGGAAAATTCAGGAAGGAAGGGAAGAAAGGAAGGGAGGACAAAGGGAAGGAAGGGACAGAAGGCAAAGAAAAAAAGAAGAAAAAAGGAAGGAAGGGAACTGAAGGGAGAAAAGGGAGGACAGAGGGAAGGAAGGAAGGATGTAGGCAAGGAATAAAGGGGAAAAAGAAGGAAGGAAGGAAAAAGGAAGAGAGGGAGGAAGGAAGGAAGGATAGAGAGATGTAAAAGAAGGAGGGAGGGAGGAAGGCAAGGAAAAGAGGGAGGAAGGAAGAGAAGGAAAGGGAAGGAGTGAAGGAAGGAAGAGAAGGAAATAAAGGAGGGATGACTAGGAAGGGAAGGGAAGAAAGGAAGGAAAAAGAAGGAGGGAAGGTGAGTAAGGAAGAGTAGAGAAGGAAGAAAGAAAGACCCTTTGCTCCACAGGCCAAATCATCATGATAGAACACAAATCTTAGGGCATAAAAACACATTTTACATTTGTAGAACTTTCTAAGAACATCCCCGTAGTTTGTACAATTTAATATAGTGAATATTTTATGTCCAGGCTATTGTTACCATATAAATACATTTACTTTTACATTTGCCAGAACCTGATTATATATCTGAGCTATAGACCGTAGTGAATAAGCCCCATGAGGCGATGGAAGAGTTAATACCCCCCTGGCGTTGTGTAAATTACACAGACCTCTCACCTCGGTATGATCGGAGCTCCAGCCAAAGCAGCACAGTACGGCCATTCACCTATTGCTTTAATTGGAGGGAGCGTGCAGAGCCGTGCATTGATCTCCTACAGCCATCTCACCTCCACGTTAAGAAAGAGTTGCTTGAGTGCCCAGATTTACCGCGGGCACAGGAGAGAAGTGCCAGATCCATCGGATTATCCTGAATTTCTGCATTCTGATAATAGGTGCTGGTTTGTGCAGTTTCAGTTGGCGGGCGGGGGATGGGGGGGGGGGGGATGGGGTCACTTGTTCCATCCATCGTCCATTTAAAAAAAAAAAAAAACACGAAGGCCTGCAAAGCCTTTTTCGAGGGCCTGGAGAAATGAGCTCATACGTACAAGCTCGACTTCAAACCCATTTTCCGGATTCTGGAACCCAGTGGGGAACAGGTGGCGGCGATCCAAAATTCTCCCAGATTCATTTCCAATGCGGGCGTTTAGTCAAACACAACTGAACGGTGTAACTGTATAAACAGCAATTAAATTCAAGCTGTGGGCCGACGCTAATCTCAATCCGCGCCGTGACCCGCTTGGGGCGGGCGGGGGGCACTCCGGGTAAATTCAGCTGCGAATACATTTTCAGCAGCTGAGGGGGCTTTACCCAAATTTACGTCACCGTTGGTTGCGTCCTTATTTATATATATATATATAATTTTTTTTTTTTTAATTGTCTGCACTTTTCAAACCCATCTGCGTATTATTTTTTATTTTGTTTTTTATTTTTTTTAATTTTTTTTGTCTTGACATAGGATTAGAAAAAGGTAAGCAAACAATCCATCAGATTGCAAGCCAATAAAAACGTCTTTATCTGGCGCTTTTCAAAAATTGATTCATTCACTTTGGTTAGGTGACGGGCGATAAAACATCAGCTGGGAAGGAGGGGAAGCGGCGGTGGCAGATGGCGAGGGACCGCCGGCAGGTTTTTGTAGCGCCGGCTGGCTGTACATTATAATTCCGCTGCGTGTAGAAGGAGCGGTTGGGTTTGGTAACGACATATTAAACGGCTCCTTTCCCCAGCAGATCACAGTCCCCGACAAAACGGCGAGAGACGAGGAAGACATCACAGGGATAAACGCGACGCGCACACCCGGCGGCGCTTTTGAAGTCAAACGCAACTTTGATCGCGCTTTGAAGCCGCTCGGGTTCTGGACTTTTTGACTTGGGGGAAAGTAATAAGGGGTGTAAGGCTCGGTTGTCAGAGACAACTACGGGAATGAGTGGTCTTCATTCTGACAGCTATCTCACCTAATTGAACGCAAGTACCCTTAAAGTGGCATTAAACCCAAAGGGAAGAACTTATTATATTGCAGCTTACTAATCTTTAGATGTGATGGCTGCATTTGTTTTCTTTTTTCTTTTTTTTCCTTTATTTTCACCTGGGGATCCGACCAGTAAGTCTGTTATTTTTCAACTACTTTTAGCAGGACAGTCTTCACTTAAAGCCGAGTTCCACCCAAAAAAATGGAACTTCCGCTGTCCGTATCCCCCCCCCCCCCCCCGGTCAGGGCTGGTGCAAGGATTTTTGACACCCTAGGGTAAACCTCATTTTACTGCCTCCCACCTGGCTCCACCCCCTTTTCCCTGCCCATGTATACCCCACCTTTTTAATGAGGTGCCCATCAAATGCAGCCTCACCAACGCCCTTCAATGCAGCCTCACCAACGCCCTTCAATGCAGCCTCACCAGCGCCCATCAATGCAGCCTCACCAGCGCCCATCAAATGCAGCCTCACCAGCGCCCATCAAATGCAGCCTCACCAGCGCCCATCAAATGCAGCCTCACCAGCGCCCATCAAATGCAGCCTCACCAGCGCCCATCAAATGCAGCCTCACCAGCGCCCATCAAATGCAGCCTCACCAGCACCCATCAATGCAGCCTCACCAGCGCCCATCAAATGCAGCCTCACCAGCGCCCATCAAATGCAGCCTCACCAGTGCCCATCAAATGCAGTCTACCAGTGCCCATCAAATGCAGCCTACCAGTGCCCATCAAATGCAGCCTCACCAGCACCCATCAAATGCAGCCTCACCAGCGCCCATCAAATGCAGCCTCACCAGCACCCATCAATGCAGCCTCACCAGCACCCATCAATGCAGCCTCACCAGCGCCCATCAAATGCAGCCTCACCAGCGCCCATCAAATGCAGCCTACCAGTGCCCATCAAATGCAGCCTACCAGTGCCCATCAAATGCAGCCTACCAGTGCCCATCAAATGCAGCCTACCAGTGCCCATCAAATTCAGCCTCACCAGCACCCATCAAATGCAGCCTACAAGTGCCCATCAAATGCAGCCTACCAGTGCCCATCAAATGCAGCCTCACCAGTGCCCATCAAATGCAGCCTCACCAGCGCCCATCAAATGCAGCCTCACCAGCGGCCATCAAATGTAGCCTCACCAGCGCCCATCAAATGTAGCCTCACCAGCGTCCATCAAATGCAGCCTATCAGCGTCCATCAAATGTAGCCTCACCAGCACCCATCAAATGTAGCCTTACCAGCACCCATCAAATGTAGCCTACCAGTTCCCATCAAATGCAGCCTACCAGCACTGATCAATGCAGCCTCACCAGTGCCCATCAATGAATGTTTGCTTGCTTGTATTCATTGGGGAGTCGGGACACAGGCACCATCCTCCGCCGCCGCTGTGCCTCTGACACTTTGTGCGGCTGCCTGATGATGCTGAGACTTAGTTGCTTGCTGCAGAGCGAAGAGAGTAAGAACACCATTGGCCGGACGCTCTAGTGGTAGCACCGGCCCTGGCTTGGGTGAAACATTTTTTTTTAGGCGGAACTCCACTTTAAGCACCGAGCCTCTTTTTGACGTCTGTTGTCTACAATGTAAAAAAATTTTTTTTTTGCTAGAAAATCACTTAGACCCTCCCCCAAACATTTTACAGTGCCCTGCAAAAGTATTCACCCCCCCCCCCCCTTGGCTTTTTACCTATTTTGTTACATTTACAGCCTTTGGTTCAATGTCTTTTTTAATCTGAATTCTATGTGATGGATCAGCACACAATAGTCTAAGTTGGTGAAGTAAAATTAGAAAAATATATACATAAAACAATTTTTCTGAAATAAAAAACTGATAATTGTCATGTGTGTATGTATTCACCCCCCCCCCCCCCCTTTGTTACGAAGCCCATAAAAAGCTCTGGTGCAACCAATTACCTTCAGAAGTCACATAATTAGTGAAATGATGACCACCTGTGTGCAATCTAAGTGTCACCTGATCTGTCATTACATAGACACAGCTTTGTGAAAGGCCCCAGAGGCGGCAACACCTAAGCAAGAGGCACCACTAACCAAACACTGCCATGAAGACCAAGAAACTCTCTAAACAAGTAAGGGACAATGTTGTTGAGAAGTACAAGTCAGAGTTAGGTTATAAAAAAAAAAAAAAAAAAATATCCAAATCTTTGATGATCTCTAGGAGCACCATCAAACCCAGGGACGCCCTCCCGGCAAATGAAGTCCGCACTGTAGCCGTCTTTCGGCTACAGCGCGGACGGCAAGTGGCTAATTCCAGGTTGTGAGGCAACAAAACACGAAAAATGCCAAGGGGGGGGGGGGGGGGGTGAATATTTTTGCTACACTGTACATCCATAGGAAACCATGTTATATGGACTGTAGTGTGTTTCTGCAAAACTGAAAACACACAAAAAAAAAATGCATAGGTGTGAACCGGGCCTAATACCACTTTAAAGGGGTTGTAAAGGTTCATTTTTTATTTTCTAAATAGGTTCCTTTAAGCTAGTGCATTGTTAGTTCACTTACCTTTTCCTTCGATTTCCCTTCTAAATGTTTTTTTTCTTTGTTTTCTTTGTCTGAATTTCTCACTTCCTGTTCCTCCTCAGTAAGCTGTTCTGGCTGACTAAACACGGCTCGGATGATGGTGTGAAGTTTAATGAGGAGAAACAGGAAGTGAGAAATTCAGACAAAGAAAAAAAACATTTAGAAGGGAAATCGAAGGAAAAGGTAAGTGAACCAACAATGCACTAGCTTAAAGGAACCTATTTAGAAAATAAAAAAACAAACCTTTACAACCCCTTTAAGGTCTGGAAGCCTGTATAGGAAATTCCGCTGTGAAAATATGGAACAGCACTTGTGTCAAATGTGAAAGTCACAGTGAAAAATGACTTCTAAGTAAACCCTATAAAACAGTTACATGAAAATAAACGAAAAAGGTCCCCTATAAAAGGGCAGATATACACGTAAGCAGGAGCCAGTCTGTTCTTCAAACGAGCAAACCGGGTCTTTAGAAGTCATTAGAATCTATTAGTCTCAAGGACGATGCAAATCTTGTAATTAAGAGGAAAAAGAGTTGAAAAGACCGGCAATCCCCAGCTAATGCAGCACTTTGTAAACGCTGAGTACGACTGACAGAGTAACGACTTCCATTCATTACGGCACAACGCAGGCCTGGGAGAGCACTTGGCCACCGTTTCCTTCACCTCCCAGTTTCTTCCGATAAATATGCTGAAATTCTCACTCTGTGGGCAGAGGTGGAGTCGTAAAATAAAAAAAAATAAAAAACAGGTTTATAGTCGCCCACCATTTCCATTACTAAGTGGCAGATTTTCCGGTACCTGTCAGGCTCCTGATGGCCTGACCTCGAGAAGGAGACGAGAAATCAGAGTAACTGCAGAGATCACAGGCTTTACAATGTACAAGGTATAGCGCCTGACACGGGATAAATCTACTACGGGCCTTTGCTCACCAGGAGGGACTTAATGACTTCAAATAAAATAATTCCATTTCATCGCTTTGAGTAAAGTGACATTCTAGATCAGCCTTTCTCAACCTTTTCAACACAGAGGAACCCTTGAGATAGTTCTCCAGTTTCGAGGAACCCCTGAAAAAAATTACAACTCATGATACATTAGTGTGATGGTCAGTGGGAAGAATGGTCCTTACACTTGTGGTCATTGGGAAGAATGACCTCCTTACGGATAACTAAAAATAGCAACGGTGTCAGTGGGAAGTTATCGGAGAGGCAGAAATGGCCCAATGCTGAAGGAACCCCTACAACCTCTGGAGGAACCCTAGGGTTCCACGGAACCCTGGTTGAGGATCACTGTTCTAGATAAGGCAGGTCTGGGTGGATTTAGAAGAGATCCTGCTGATCAGCCATGAGGAGGAACCCAATGTTCCCTTCCTGTGACTGGAAGATAAGCACACATACACTATAATAAGAAAAGGTACTAAAAAAGTAACCAAAATGGGACTTTTGAGGCATAGAAACAATGGAGAAGCAACCAAAAACAAAACAAAAAACACAAATATATTTACAAAATATTTATTGGAAAAAAAATTCCATAATCACACAATGTTCAACACGATTCAAAACATGCTTTTGTACAGTAAGCCCTTGTGCGTCTCTACGCGTTTCGCCGTGAGGCTTCTTCAGGACCCGGACAAGGTTCAAAAGGTAACATCTACAAGAAATTCTCACTATCTTAAAGGGACTAAGCCTCCTGTACAAATTTATGGTAGCCGGAAAATTTTCAATGCAAACTCTGTATATATAGCAAATATAATTTGGCCTCAAGGCAATCCTACAGCAGGGGCAGAAGTGCAGCTTGTATTCAGTGGTAAAAGTAGCCACCAGAACACAGGAATAGCCCAACTTCAGCAAATCTTTAAATAAAGCTAGTGGCATATAATAAAGCCTAAACCAGCATGCACTTCATCGGGGTTGGACAGAATAAACGTGCCCCTGGGAGACAGCCGGGTACTGTATTTGCTATACTTCCTGTGTGTCTCCTGGGGATTTTCCCACCTTTTTCCATCAGGTTGAGGTCACTTCCTGTGCGCCTCCTGGGCATTTTCCCGCCTTTTTCCATCAGGTTGAGGTCACTTCCTGTGCGCCTCCTGGGCATTTCCCTGCCTTTTTCCATCAGGTTGAGGCCACTTCCTGTGAGCCTCCTGACCATTTTCCTGCCTTTTTCCATCGGGTTGACGTCACTTCCTGTGCGCCTCCTGGGCATTTCCCTGCCTTTTTCCATCAGGTTGAGGCCACTTCCTGTGCGCCTCCTGGCCATTTTCCTGCCTTTTTCCATCGGGTTGAGGTCACTTCCTGTGCGTCTCCTGGCCATTTTCCTGCCTTTTTCCATCAAGTCTTCTGCACTGGTGCAGGTTGGCGCACTGAGGCGTCTTTGGCGCATTCGCAGTTGACACCTATTTCCCCTTGCGGCAATGCGCCATTCGTGAATACGTAGTAAGCCCTGGACTCTTATGCCGCGTACACACGATCGGAAATTCCGCCAGCAAAAGACCGACGTGAGCTTTTGGTTGGAAAATGCGACCGTGTGTAGGCTCCATCTGACTTTTGCTGGCGGAATTTCGGCCAGCAAAAGATTGAGAGCAGATTCTCAATTTTTCCAACGGAAAAAAGTTTCTATCAGAAATTCCGATCGTCTGTGGCAATTTCCGACGCGCAAAATTTCCGACGCATGCTCGGAAACAATTCGACGCATGCTCGGAAGCATTGAACTTAATTTTCGCGGCTCGTCGTAGTGTTGTACGTCACCGCGTTCTTGACAGTCAGAATTTGGTGCGACCGTGTGTAGGCAACACAAGCTTGAGCGGAATTCCATTGGAATTCTGTCGGAAAAACCATCCAAGGCTTTTCCGACGAGAATCCCGATCGCGTGTACGCGGCACTACACTCAAGGTTCCGGACTGGATGGGCAGAAAAACGAATTCTTTTACAAGTTTTTGTTTGTTTGGCTCAAGATCAGTTTTATAAATTGAATTTCGCCCTGATCGACACTTTGCAGGTCAACATATCCAAAACACGACGCATGGGACTTTTTTCTCAACACATCGAAACACAGTTTATTGGTATGGACAGATCTTATTGGAAAAACAACGTAATTTTCTCTTTTCCATCGAAAATCCAACAAAGAACAATATAATGCATCTGGTGTAACTAGCCCTCCCCGTTTTCTCCAGACTACTACCAAGAATTTCTCTACAAGAGGTACAAGAGGGAAGGAGGGGGAGAAAAGCAATTAAAAAACACAGATTACAGTATCAAAATGAAATTGATTGTATCTGTTCAATGTCAGCAAGAAACACATTTCCAGCCAGCGACAATCCCTTATGGAGCTAGCCACGTTTCCACCCAGAATGAAGGAACTGAATTCTATATCAGGAACCGCTGACCCCCATAGACCTCCTGGCAGTGACTAGGCCCCACATCTTCCTCTCTGACCCGGTGTGATGTGGGGATTCCAGCCTCTGTTTGGGGGCCCAGACCTATTAAAATTAATGAACTAGGATCTGTTTAATAATGTTGGAGAGATTAAATCCCCAAAATATTAAGAGGATTTTAGCGTTTCGAGTCCACGGTGGAAAGCCGGAGAGCGTTTAACGCAGTATTATGGAAATGTTAATTAATCTGCTCCAATCAAACACTTCCAACTAATTTATACAATTTGACTAATTTCATGGTAGCCGGTAAATTAGACTTTTAATTAAAACATTATTTCTGGAACCTCATTTTGATGAGCTTAAAGCAAACCTGAAGTGGGAAATAAGTACCGGATGCATGCCGGCTGCACACAGCCCACATCTCCTGGTGCCTGGACATCAGGTCCACTATCTAAATCAGTGCCTCAAATAGGGTTGCCACCTCCTCCCTTTAAACCCGAACACACGTGAATTACACGGGTTCCGAGGCTAGATTAATCCAGATAAGGCACCAAGTGAGTTAAATTGCCACCTTAATCAGCCACAGAACCTGTTTAATTATTGAGTGTTTCGGTTTTAAAGGGATGAGGTGGCAACCCTAGCCTCAAATCCCCAGGCAGTCCTATTGATGCCCATATCAACCCAACTTCCTGGGTCAAGTCCCTGGACCCACCTCCTCAAACCTTCCAAGGCCAGTGAGTCAGTCAGTGAGGTTGTCCATACCGGTAATGAGTTGATACGAACATATCAGAGCGCCCTGGGATTTGAGGAGCTCATTTGAAGAATGGACTTCATGTGGTGCACCTGGAAGTGCCTGCTATACGATTTTACTATATTGATAGCGGACCAACTGTCAGGGTTGGGTTTAGCTCTCCCTTCTCAGTGCTCAGGTTGCTCAGCTGTCTGTTAAGTGCCAGCACCCATCATTCCACAGTGGCTCACCGGGTGATCATTTCCTGCTCTTCAGCTAGCCCCTTCTGGCTATTTAAACTGCCTGGTACCTTCCTTCGGTGCCTTGCCTTTGGTCAAACATATCTGGAAACTCTCTGCTGTGTACCTGTTGAAGACTTGCCTGGCTCACGTCCCTTCTGGTTCCTGATCCTGTCTGCTGCCTCCAACTACGCTGATCTCTGGCTTCCTGATTTACTGGCTTGTTCTGACTACCTGCTTTGGATACCGAACCCCGGCTATGTTTTAAATTACATTTACTAGTTTCATAGTTAGTAAGGTTGAATAAAGACACCAGTCCATCCAGTTCAACCTGAGTGAGTGTCTACAATTGTCCCCATCCCTGTACATTGCACACTCACATCAGTCCCTACTCTCAAGGAGCCCACAATCCAAGGTCCCCATTCATATACTAGGGGATAATTTTGGACAGAAGCCAATTAACCTACCTGCATGTCTTTGGAGTGTGGGAGGAAACCGGAGCACCCGGAGGAAACCCACGCAGGCACAGGGAGAACATACAAACTCCAGGCAGGTAGTACTACTTGTTGGACATCCCAATCCAAAACCATGGATGTTATTATGGAGTTGCCCCGGCCCTTTTGTAACAACTTTCTGTTCTGGGGACACTATCCACATGATTTTGGAGAGTGTGTGTGAATTTGTGGCCATTTGTGAGGCCAGGTACTCATGTTGAATAAGAAGACCTGGATCACCATCAGTATTATAGTTTACCCCAAAGGTGTTCAGTAGGGTTGAGGTCAGGTACAGATGTTGGATGAGAAGTCCTGGTTCACAATCAACTTTCCAGTTCATCCCAAAGGTGTTCAGTAGGGTTGAGGTCAGGTACTGATGTTTGATGAGAAGACCTGGATCACAATTGGTGTTCCAATTCATCCCAAAGGTGTTCAGTAGGGTTGAGATCAGGTACTGACGTTGGGTGAGAAGACCTGGCTCACAATTCACGTTCCAATTCATCCCAAAGGTGTTCAGTAGGGTTGAGGTCAGTTACTGATGATGTTGGATGAGAAGACCTGGCTCACAATTGGTGTTCCAATTCATCCCAAAAGTTCAGTAGGGTTGAGGGCAGGGCTCTGAGCAGAACACTTAAATTCCCCCACCCCAAATTGGCCAAACTATGTCTTCAATTTCAATCTGGAGGATTGGGCGATCCATGTCTGGTGTGTTGTAGGATGACAACGCTGCTGATGCACTGATCATGGTACTTTTTTTTTTTTTTTTTTATGAATTCGATCAAAGTGGATTTGGTCAAGCTGCACTGAAAAAAGTATTGCACACTGTATTTTTTTTCAGTGCACACCACTGGAACGCAGTGGTATGAACTGGCCAGTTGGAAGACAAGGCATTTTGTTATGTCTTGCGGTGGGACTACTCTGCAATAACTGCCCAATGCAGTCCTATCGCATCTGATGTGAATGGGCCCTCATTCAAAGATGGAGTAGAAATCTGTGAATTCTATCTTAGACTCACTTTAGGGAATAGGCCCTGTTCACATCTAGCGATGGCAGAGCGTTGCGGCTTTAGTGCGTTTTTAAATGTGCGTTTTTTTGGAGCGGCACCATTCTTTTGAAAGGGCTGCCCTTTGCTTCAAACATACGCCAAAAGTAGCTCCTCTACCATTTTTTTGGAGCCGATTTGGGCGCATTTTTGGAAAGCGTACTTTGGTGTTTCTTTTGAACATTTGAGGCGGCATTAACAATAACAGCCACCCAAATGCACCTTTTGCCACCATTTTTTTTTTTTTTATACCACATCCCAGAATCGAAGGTAGAAACGTGCCAATTCTGCCAGCGATTCCGGAGCGCCCCGATGTGAGTGGGGCCTCAGCATTTGCATCAGAAGTCATTCCAATTAGGATTTGAATGGCAGCCTTGGTGTTCTCTAGGAGAAGAAGCTTCCTCGCAGGTCTTCTGTCACAATAGATACAATATCTCCCTTTGCATGGCTGGTTTACAATGAATACAATTTGTCCAGCATTTTGTCTCCATTACCTCCCTGAACTAAAGATTGTTCCATTATTTGACATAATGGGCAAGCAATACGACGAGATAATTACAATGTGTTTCCAATCTGTTTGTCAGTCCTGATGACTGTGTGATGAGAGGTGAATCTCGGGGCCTAGGCGGGAGAAAATGCCCGGATTCAACCTCTTATGTCACAATCCATGTGGTTGTGATTGACATCTAGTGATTATATGTCAGCACCTATAGATAGCATATGGATGTCATCATACAGATTACTGATGGTCATCTTGTCTCACTCAGCTGCTTGAATTATGTAAATACTATTAGATTGTTGCAGACAATAAAGAGACGAGACAGACGACATTTTCCTATAAATGCCTTCACTGAGTAGAAATAAGACTCATCCTATCAACCCTTACATCTGACCTCCCCTTCAGTCTTGCACAGGTGTACCGACTCCTCTATTGGACAGAAATGGCTTACTCTAATTTTCCCTGCACACTGTGAGCTTTTCACAGTGTGCATTAGAAGCTGCAGCAAGTCACATCAGGGTCCCCAGAGAGCCCCCCCCCACTTATATCATGGTTCCCAGAGAGCCCCCCTTACATTAGGGTCTCCAGAGAGCCTCCCCCTTAAATCAGAGTCCCCAGAGAGCCTCTCCCTTAAAATCAGGGACCCCATAGAGCCTCCCCCTTGCATCAGGGTCCCCAGAAAGCCCCCACTTACATCAGGGTCCCCAGAGAGCCCCCCCTCCCCTTGGAAAATGCCTGGAAAATTGCTTCGGTGCCTTGCCTTTGCTCAAACATATCTGGAAACTGTCTGCTGTGTACCTGTTGAAGACTTGCCAGGCTCACATCCCTTCTGGTTCCTGATCCTGTCTGCTGCCTCCAACTACGCTGATCTCTGGCTTCCTGATTTACTGGCTTGTCCTGATTACCCTCTTCGGCTACCGAACCCCGGCTATGTTTTAAATTACATTTACTATTTGTACCATTTTTTTTACCATTATATCGGATCACTACGAAATCCCCGGGCTCCAGATCCCAAAACAGAATTTAGTAAATAATGAGGAAACTGAAAAGTCAGTTTCCTCCCAACGTTGCAAGCTCCCTGGAGCCCCTCAACCCGCCTGGTTGAAAATGCTGGGTCCATACACTGGTGGGGTACCACACTACAACAATATATACATATATATATATTGTATAGGAGCTTGTTGGACATCCCAATCCAAAAACCATGGACATTATTATGGAGTTGCCCCCACCCTCTTCTAACAAACGTACTTACTTACTTTCTGTTCTGGGGACACTTTACACAAGATTGCAGAGACTCGGGGCTATGGGCCCCAGATTCGGGGCTATAGCCCCGAAAAGCCACCCCCTAGCGACGCCACTGCTTTTGACATTATAGTGTATCTGGTGTGATCAGAAGGTAGAAAGCCCTGTACACACGGTCAGAGAATCTGTCGGAATGCGTCTTATCGGACCGTGTCATCAGATAATCCAACTGTGTGTGGTTATGCATCGGACTGATTCCGTCCGAATCTCCGACCGACCCAATTTTCCAACATGTTGGAAATATTTCCCGACCAACTGGGCCGGTCGGACCTAATCCGATCATGTGTATAGCATTTTGATCGGACCAAGTGCCACGCATGCTCAGATTCCAATTCAGGAGAAGGGGGAGTGGTCTGAGCATGGCTGAGTGAGGGCGTGCAGAGTTTGTGCTCCCAGCTGAACCGCCAGTCATAGGTGATGTGCACCTGAGGATCCCGGAATGAGTGCTCCTAGACAGAGAGAAACGAAAACCTCGCGGAGAGCAGCAGGGTGCAGTGCCCCACAACCCGCTATACAGCAGTATTTCTCCCCGAGGCGGATGTCAGCTGCCGGGCATATCACGGAGACTACGGACGTAGCTAAACCCCGCGAGGTGGCGAGCGCTCGGACAAACAGGGGGGAGACGGAAAGCTCAACCGAGGCCGGGAGCGGCAGAGAGGAAAACGAAGGAGCTACCCCTCGCACTAAACGATCGGAAGCGGAGGTGAGCGGGCGAGTGAATAAGGGGGAGACGGAAAGCCCAACCGAGGCAGTGAACGGCCGAGAGGAAACCGAAGGAGTTACCCTTCGTGTTAAGCGATCGGAAGCAGAGACGAGGGTGTGGATGAATAGGGGAGAGATGGAAAGCTTAACCGGGGCCGGGAACGGCAAAGAGGAAAGCGGAGGAGTCACCCCTCGTAGTATACGATCGGAAGCGGAGGATCTGAAAAGCTTAATCCAGGCTCTACCAACGAAAGCCGACATAGAGGCTCTCATTAAGAAAGTGGAGGAGACACACCGTGCTGAGATTCAGCAAGTACACACTGAGATCCAGGTCATTTCCGACCGCTTGATAGCGGGGGAGGTAAGAGTATCCTCATTCGAAGGAAAAATGGAGAGAGTGGAAAGGGAGAGCAAAGAGCAAGGTGAGAGGTTGGTGGAGATGCAGCTCCAGATCGAAGAACTTGAGGATCGCAGCCGCCGCTGCAACTTGAGGCTCCGAGGCGTCCCAGAAGCCGCTGAGCAGGAGGACTTACAGGAGAAGGTAATGAGCATTTTTCACATGATTTTAGAGGGGAATGTCCCGCCCAACATGGACTTGGACAGAGTACACAGGGCGCTAGGGCCTAAATCAGCAGACCCGCAAAGGCCCAGGGACATAATCTGCCGCCTCCATAGATATGCGCACAAGGAGACTCTGCTGAGGAAGGCATGGGTGGCTGGTAATATTGTGATAGAGGGCTCAGTAGTGAAGCTCCTACCTGACTTATCCCGGGCCACATTACAGCGCAGAGCACAGTTGCGCACTGTCTTGGACTGTGTACGGCGGGAGGGACATACGTATAGATGGAAATACCCTCTTGCTGCGGTAATAAGAAAAGGAACATCTACATGCACACTGAGACTATATAGCGATCTTCCAAAATTATTTGCCTTTATAGGTGTGGAGCCGTTCACGGTGCCGAACTGGAGACTCCCACTCTCTCAGCTGCAGAGAAAAAACCCAGAAAGCACAGGAGGGAAAGAGAGGGAGTGAGAAAGATGAGAAAGACATAATACAATAAAATGAGACTTGTGTCAGAATCTGTGCTAAATTAACTCATATCCCTGAATCTGAATTTTTTTTTTTTTTTTTTTTTTTCAGCCTCACCCCATGGGTTTCCAACCTGTCTAAATACTTTTGAGTCCTCTCTCTTTTGGGATGAATGGAGATAATGGGGGGGAGGTGGGGGTGGTGGGAGGGGGGGGGGGGAGTCTAAGATAAAATATACAAATAAGATTAGATAATTATTATAAAGGGGGGAGGGCTCGGGTCCCTTGGGGTCCTTGGGGGGGATTTACATGACCTAGGTCTCTAGGACCTGGGCTCCTAGAAGAGGTGGTCACTTAAGAGAGTATTATAATTCACTAGGGATAAAGAGAGATAAAGAAAGAGGGAATGGGATGATAAAGGTTGCAGTAGTTTTTCCTTTTTTTTTTTTTTTTTCACTAGATGTGTAGGGAGGGGGAGGGGATTTAATATAATACATAAATGTTTGTTTAATACACGTTTGTTTTTTCTCGGGGGGGGGGGGGGGGCAATGGACGTGGAGGGTCAGTAAATGTAAATATAAAAGATGGTGCACAGGGGTTGGTTTAGATTTATGAGAGATGAGAGGGTGGGATAAGGAGGGACAATGAATAGGGGGAGAGAGAACATAGAACTAGTACACTAGTACACAAGAAATTGTTTTTTTTTTTTTTTTTAATACAGTGATTCACTAAACACTAATATTAGTAACCTTTAATATTATCACTAATAAAATAAAGCACAAAGCTAGGGACCCGGGGGAAACAGAGGGCTTATGGACTGGGACCAGACCCCCCTACCTGAACCTAAGGATGAATAGAATAATTTTTTAGGATTTGACCTCCGGCTCCATCCCCCCCCCCCCCCTTTTTTTCCCCCTTTTTTTATTTATTTATTTATTTTTTTGGGGGGGATGAGGAATGTAAGACATCATATTGTATTATTGTTTTATTGTATTAATGTATCTTTTTGGAACAATGTCAATACACAACGTGGCTCTTTGGGGAAAGGGGAGAGAAACGGAGAGGAGACATGGAAAAGGGGAAGGGAGGAGACTGACATAAATTATACATAAATTATATATGCAGGGGAGGCCTAAATTTTGGATAAATACAGAGGGGGGAACACGTCTGAATTTGTAAACACAGGCGCAGTTGTGGATGTGTGTGCCCATATACATATATGCAAGGGTATAGGAGTATGCATGTAAAAGTATGTATGTAGATGGGAATGGATAGACATAATTAACTGTGCCTGTGTTATGGCTTTTGTCTCCTTCCCTTTCCGGGGCCCTTTTTTTTTACCCCCCCTCTCTCAAAGAGCCATGCTGGAGTAGACACAATCTGTGTAGAGAAGTAACAGGTGATAGTAGAAAACATGATATTATAAAAGACTGGTGGGGGAGAGCACGGGGGAAGCTTGCCCAGGAGCAGCCAAGCACAACCACAAAACCCCATTAGGTAAACACTCATAATCCGGAGGGTCTGGAAATTGAGTGGTTAAAAGCAGTAGAGCTTTGGAATTCGTGGGGAGACCGTTGGAAACGGTTAACCCAGGGATTGGTAGTGGGGGAGGGAGGGAGGGAGGGAGTAGTAGACTAGACGGGAGGGAGGGGGCTGGGAGGGGGTGGGGCTAGAGGGGGCCCCCTTTTTTTTTTTTTTTTTTTTTTTTTTTTGCACCTTTATTGGTCTCTGCCTATTTCCCCGAGGAGATATGGAGACTTTAAAAATAATGTCCCTGAACGTTAAGGGACTGAACGTCCCGGAAAAAAGACGAATGCTATTCCACGATCTAAAGAGACTGAAAAAAGATGTAGCATATATTCAAGAAACACATTTCAGAGAAAATAATCTTTCTCTGTTGAGGTCTACGGGATATCCAACGGTTTACCATGCACTTAACCCGATTTCCAAAACTAAGGGAGTCACCATCATGATATCCAAAACAGTAGCATGGAATCATAAGGATTCCATGATAGATGCAAAGGGAAGGTATCTCTTTGTAAAGGGGACGATGGGAGGGGTAGGAGTTACATTAGCAACATATTATGCCCCCAATATACAACAAGACCTCTTTGTTAAAGAGATACTTGATAAGCTTATGGATTTTGAAGAAGGACAGTTGATTATGGGGGGAGACCTTAATATCCCATTAATTCCCAGTGAAGACACCTCATCAGGGACATCGTCAGTGACACCAAAAATAAGAAAGAGGATAGCTCAGGCATTAACAGAAACAAAACTAGCAGATATATGGCGAATATTACACCCTAAGGAAAGAGATTACTCTTTTTTCTCCAATCCGCATAAAGTGTACTCACGAATAGATATGTTTTTTATTCCGCATAAACAATTACCCTCAGTTAAGGACGCCTCTATTGGCCTAATTACTTGGTCAGATCACGCTCCAATTTTCTTAAAATATAACCTAACGGGGAAAAAACATCTAACCTCCAGGATGTGGAAACTTAACGAGAGTCTCCTTCAGGATCCTTTAGTCCTGGAGGATATTAGAAAGGAGATAAAATTCTTCTTTCAGGAGAACGAAGGCCCAGAAAGTTCCTCGGGTACAATCTGGGAAACGCACAAGGCAGTAATCAGAGGAGTATTAATTAAGCATGGAGCAAGGATTAAGAAGGAAAGAGAAACTAAGTTAACAGAATTATTAGTAAAAATGCAACATCTAGAAGCACAACATAAACATGTCCAGAACCTAGAAGTTGAACAAGAATTAATAAGTATACGTAGGCAAGTCACAGATTTATTACAGTACAGAGCTAAAATGGCAATTCAGATAGGACGCAAGTGTAGTTATGAATCCGGCAATAAATGCGGAAAACAATTAGCGAGAGCATTACGGGAAATACAAACCAAGACATACATACCTATAATTAGAAAAAAAGATGGGGAGGAAGAACGGATGCCAGAACAGATCGCTGGTGTGTTTGGCGATTTCTACTCCTCATTGTATAACCTGAACTTGAGGGCGGCAGATCAAGCTAAGATAAATGAATACATAAGTGTAAGTGAAATGCCGACTCTGACGGACGATGCACGGGAGGAGATGGAATCCCCAATCACACTAGTAGAAGTACAAAACACGATAAAACAGATAAAAAGTGGGAAAGCACCTGGTCCAGATGGACTAACAGCCCAATATTATAAGACGTTTTTACCGGAATTAGGTCCACATATGGTTAAATTGTTCAATGAAATAGGAGACATATCGACTTTCCACTCAGATACACTTAAAGCTACAATCACAGTGATACAGAAGGAAGGTAAAGACCCGAAACAATGTGGAAGCTATAGGCCAATATCTTTACTGAACGCAGATTTGAAAATATTTAGCAAATTATTAGCCTTGAGGATACAACAGTATTTGCCCTCTCTGATTCATCAAGACCAAGTGGGATTTGTCCCAACAAGAGAATCAAGGGACAATACTATTAAGGCCCTAAACCTAATACATACAGTTAACTCCACCGAGACTCCCTGCATATTTCTGGGAACAGATGCAGAAAAAGCGTTTGATCGGGTGGGGTGGGGGTTTATGTTCTCGGTACTTCGACATATAAAGCTAGGAGGGAAAATGCTGGGCTGGATAACAAGCCTGTATGGAAAACCTACAGCTCAAGTAAGGGTAAATGGAGTGGTATCCACATCTTTCCCAATAACAAATGGGACCAGACAGGGTTGTCCATTGTCCCCTTTGTTATTTGCGCTGACCCTCGAACCACTTTTATGCAGAGTAAGGCTCAACAGGGATATTCAAGGAATAATTATAGGAGAAACCCATAATAAAGTAGCAGCATATGCAGATGATATGTTTTTTACAGTGACGAACCCGATAATCTCGCTCCCAAATCTTTGTAAGGAAATCGAGACATACAGTATACTATCTCACTTTAAAATAAACTGCTCCAAGTCAGAAGCCTTAATGATAGCAGTCCCAGAGAAAACGAGGAGAATAATAAAATTAGATTATAAATTTAATTGGACGGACTATGGTTTGAAATACTTGGGAATAACGATCGCAACAGACCTTAATAAGATATATGAATTAAATTTTGCACCAGCATTGAAGATGGTACGAGGATGCCTGGAGAGATGGCACAGGGGAATATATTCCTGGTTTGGAAGAAATAATATAATTAAGATGAATATTTTGCCAAAACTCCTGTACCTCCTACAGGCAATTCCAATGTTAATACCAAGAAAATTCTTTAGAACTATACAAACATTATTTATGAAATTTATCTGGGCAGACAAACAACCAAGGATACGGAGGACATTATTAACATTACCAAAGCAATACGGGGGATTAGCAACACCAGACATATATAAATACTATCAGGCAATTCATCTAGGTAGACTACTAGACTGGTGTCGACATGGAGATCAGAAAATATGGGTAAAATTAGAGCAAGCACAATGTAGGGAGCTACTACATAGAGCACCTTGGTGCTACAGAAATTTGACCTTAGATACGAAGCTTCACCCTACAATAGGACCCACATTACAGATATGCTACCATCTCCTAGCTAAGAATAAGATATCGACACAGAACTCCCCTCTAGTTCCTATATTGGGCAATCCCCGATTCATACCAGGCATACAGAAAGGACCTTTTGATAAGCTGATTAAAAAAGGAATATATCAAGTCTCGCATTTCGTGAAAAAAGGTAAATGGCCAACAAGGCAGGAGATGACAGATAGAAAAGGCCCCTTTCAATTAGATTTCTGGCAGGCGGCACAATTAGGACACTTTTTAACAGAGATAGAGCCAGAGTTACTAGACCGAGACTATATGCCATTTGAGAAACTTTGTATGGAAAAGGAACCAATTACGCATGTAATCTCGAAAATGTACGCGTTACTGATTAAACCCGTAGAAAATTTTCAGTTACCCTTCTTTAGGAAGTGGGAAATAGACCTAGGAAGGATTTTCTCTGAGGAGCAGAAGAAAAAGATGATACAATCAATTTTTAAAACAGCAACATGCACAAAATTGCAGGAAACTAATTATAAAATTATTGCACAGTGGTACAGAACACCAGAAAAACTTCAAAAATATTTCCCTCATATATCAAATAAGTGTTGGAGGTGCCAGAAAGAAGTGGGAAATTTTTTACACATATTTTGGTCATGTCCAAAAATTAAGAAATATTGGAAAGAGGTACGAGAGATCGTTCAAAAATTCAGTGAAGTAGAGATACGGGAGGATCCAGCAGTATTCCTCTTGAATTTGTCAGAGACCTCAGGGAATATAGGTGGGAACTCCATCATGTGTCACTTGGTAAATACAGCCAAGTCATGTATAACACTTAGGTGGAAACAAACACAACCTCCCAGTGTGAGCATGTGGTTGAAGAAAGTCGAGGAGGTGAACAGGATGGAAGACCTAATATGGACAGCTAGGAAAAGAAGGAAAACTTATTTGGAAATATGGACACCATGGAACCTCTATATCTCCTCGGGGGATGGAAGGAGACGGATCGATGCAGTTTAGGGGGGTGGGGGGGGGGGAGACTTGGGGGGAAGAGATGGGAACTCCCCCTCTCTCCCCCCCCTCTCCCCCTCTCCCTGGCTTGGTTCGGGGTTTTTTTTTTTTTTTTTTTTTTCTGGGGGGGGGGGGGGGGGGGGGAGGTGGGGTAGAGGGCTGAAGAATAGGGGGAAAAAAGTAAGAGGGGTAGATGAGTAAAAAGGAGATAACAATACAACTCTAATCTAACTGGGATCAGTACCAATCTAGGATTAGACATGATGTATGTGGGACTGAGAGAGAAGTTTCCATGTTACTGTCCCGATATGTTATGTATATTACCATTAATCTTGCGTGTTTTCTTTGTGGTTTTATATACCATACTATAAGGGGAGTAAGAAGCGAACGGAATGGAATGAACTGTTATGCTATTTCTGTTTATTATGTATGAACATGGAAGCTAGATGTATGACTCTTAGATTGTTTATATAAAATTTTGGTTTGGCTTACTTATGGAAAGGGAAAAAATAAATAAATAAAGAAATTGAAAAAAAAAAGAAAGCCCTGTACACACGGTCAGAGAATCTGTCGGAATGCGTCTTATCGGACCGTGTCGTCAGATAATCCAACTGTGTGTGGTTATGCATCGGACTGATTCCGTCCGAATCTCCGACCGACCCAATTTTCCAACATGTTGGAAATATTTCCCGACCAACTGGGCCGGTCGGACCTAATCCGATCATGTGTATAGCATTTTGATCGGACCAAGTGCCACGCATGCTCAGATCAAATTCCTACATCAAAGCTATTGGCTACTAGCCTGAATGTAGTCCCATCGTAACGAAATTACGTCATCACGTTCTGAAAGATCGGATTTTTCGCCAACTTGGCCCGACCGTGTGTATGCAACAGTTTCGGACACAATCCGTCAGACTAAATCCGACGGGCAAAATCCGACGGATTTGGTTGGCAGAATCTCCGACCGTGTGTACAGGGGCGAAGAGGTTCCCACTCCATCTGTGCCTCTCCAGCACAACATCAGAAACAAGAACATCTTCCATAATAGCCTTCATTTGACCCCTTGCTATGGTTTCTTTATTATGAAGAAAAGGAGAAAATGTCTCTTATCGAGCGTACTCCACATTGGTCAATTTCAGAAGAAGATTGTATCTGGTTCTACTGCTTCAAGTCACTGATTATGTACACGTCCAACAAATTTCGATGCCTCGAAATCTGACCTCTACAACCATCATTCCAAATATCACTTACCCGCTTTAGGTGTCATTTACTCTTTTAGTCTTCTCATCTCTTGCCCTGACACAATGTTTTCTGGGGATTAAATTGTCAGTAATCAGGCAGCCCTACAAGCCTACAAAGAGCCTCTTGTAGGCACTAGCCGGTACATGCCCCGGAGAAGGGGAAAAAAATGTGCCAGTTAATGGGGGGGATTATCTGAAAGCTGTAATTGCCTGAAAAACCTGCCTATTATCTGTCCATTTACTGGACTTCACAAATGGAGCCTCTGGCCATCTCCAGACACATTAGAGGTCTTGGTGAAGTTCCTTGGTGAAGTGATAGAAGGTAAACGTCTGCGGACAATGAGAGGGCAGAGGTTGAGCTAATGTAGGGACAAATTAGAGGCGGCTTGAAACCTTCTACTCTGCACTTATCCAAACACCGTTTTGTCGAAAACAGAATAACAACATTTTTTTCTCTTCCTAAATCTCGAAAAAAGCAAATTCTACAAAAAAAAACACGGCTTCCCGAGTCTTACATATTAAAAAGCAGAGACGCGGCGACGGTTTTGATTAGAAGGATGAAAGACTTATTACCAAACCAACTATTATTGATTATAAAGCCTCTGTGTATTTATTTTGCAGATCGACCTTCAATTACAAGACGATCTGTAGAAAACAGCGGGGGGGTGTGTTTTTCAGCCAAACCAGTTTTGTTATGACTGTTGGAAAGCCATGTGAATAAAATACCACGAGTAGTGTTTTCTATATTGCATAGCACCAACGGTCCCCAGGGACTGTTCAGGGATTCTAGTAAACTTCCTGGGTCCATGTCTCATTCCAGCACTAAGCAAGTGTTCTTACACTGACCACCAATGCCTGGGAGTGAGGGCGGGGGTAATATTTTTACACTGACCACCAATGCCTGGGAGTGAGGGCGGGGGTAATATTTTTACACTGACCACCAATGCCTGGGAGTGAGGGCGGGGGTAATATTTTTACACTGACCACCAATTCCTGGGAGTGAGAGTGGGATAATATTTTTACACTGACCACCAATGCCTGGGAGTGATGATGGGGGGTAATATTTTTACACTGACCACCAATGCCTGGGAGTGAGGGCAGGGGATAATATTTTTACACTGACCACCAATGCCTGGGAGTGAGGGCGGGGGTAATATTTTTACACTGACCACCAATTCCTGGGAGTGAGAGTGGGATAATATTTTTACACTGACCACCAATGCCTGGGAGTGAGGGCAGGGGATAATATTTTTACACTGACCACCAATTCCTGGGAGTGAGAGTGGGATAATATTTTTACACTGACCACCAATGCCTGGGAGTGATGATGGGGGGTAATATTTTTACACTGACCACCAATGCCTGGGAGTGAGGGCAGGGGATAATATTTTTACACTGACCACCAATTCCTGGGAGTGAGAGTGGGATAATATTTTTATACTGACCACCAATGCCTGGGAGTGATGATGGGGGGTAATATTTTTACACTGACCACCAATGCCTGGGAGTGAGGGCAGGGGATAATATTTTTACACTGACCACCAATTCCTGGGAGTGAGAGTGGGATAATATTTTTACACTGACCACCAATTCCTGGGAGTGAGGGGGGGGGGGGGTAATATTTTTTCACTGGCCATCAATGCCTGGAATGGGGAGAAGAGTATTCTTACACTGATCATCAATACCTGGGAGGGGGGTACTATTCTTACACTGACCACCAATACCTGAAATGGGGGAAAGGGTTTTCTTACGCTGACCATTATTTCCTGGGAGGAGGGGAGAAGTATTTTGATAAGATCACCAATATCTGGGGGGGCAAGACAGTGTGTGTGTGTGGGGGGGGGAATTCTTACAATGACCACCAATGCCTGGTATGGGGGGGGCGTAGAGTATTCCTACATAGGCCATCAATGCCTGGAATGGGGGGGGTGGTTAGAGTATTCATACATTGATCATCAATGCCTGGAATGGGGGGGGGGGGGTAGAGTATTCATAAATTGGCCATCAATGCCTAGAATGGGGGGGAGGGGGCAGTAGAGTGTCCATACATTGGCCATCAATGCCTGGAATGGGGGGGGGGTAGAGTATTCATATATTGGCCATCAATGCCTAGAATGGGGGGGGGGGGGGGCAGTGGAGTGTCCATACATTGGCCATCAATGCCTGGAGTCGGGGGAAGAGTATTCTTACACTGACCATCAATACCTGGGAGGAGAGGAGAAGTATTTTGATAAGATCACCAATATCAGGGTCAGGGGGGCAAGACAGTGGGGGGGGGGGGGGGTTCTTACATTGACCACCAATGCCTGGAATGGGGGGGGGGAGACTTCTTACACTGACCACATATACCTGAGAGGGGGGGGGGTATAAGATCACCAATACCCGGGGAGCAAGGGGGTGGGAATACCTTATCTAAATAGTTTAAAGTAATAGTGTTACCCAAACACTGATTGCAAGCTCCTCTGCATGCTCAGATTTACAACAGACTCAAATGCCATGCCTACCACAGCAGGTAAACTGTTTAAATTAACAAAAATTATTGGATTCGATTATCAAATTGAAAAAAAAAAAAATCAACTTCATTGACAACAGTTTATATTTTGGTTCTTGTGTTTAGTTACCCTTTAAAATGTTATTTTGCCTCCGGCTGGAATATAAAACTGATATTTCAGCGGGAGGCAAAATAACATTTTAAAGGATAACCAAACACAAGAACCAAAAATGTAATATATTGCAGCTTACCGGTCCTTAGGTGTGGTGGCTGCATTTGTTTTCCCATTTTCAGCAAGTACACCTGTTGGTCCTGTCAGAAATGTAGTGTCCTTGTCACTTCCTGCGAGCTAAAAAAAGAAAACATAAACAGCCTTATCTTTCTTGTATAAACGAATAATCCCATCAGCCCCAATGTAATTATGAAGAATAAAGGCAGATGTTTGATATTTTCAGCCTAGGTGGGAGCTCTCTTCATAGATACAGAACAAACAAGCAACCTCGATTGATCCGACCTGATGCTATTTATGTTCTCTTCAGCCGCCTTCTTAGCACGCCCCCCCCCTCAGGGATTGGCTGGGACCTCATAAACATTCACTCAGCCTGCTTCATTCCTATGTTTTGGAGATTTCCAGAAAGCAGGGTGAATAGGGTTGCCACCTTTTCTTCAAGTCAAACCCGAACACTTTTTTTTTTTATAGTATAAGCTATACATATATTTTGCTACTAAATAACATTTCTAATCATATGATGTTAATAACAAGAGTCCCCCTTTACATCAGAATCCACAGAGTTCCCCTTTTACATCTGAACTCAGAGTTCCCTTTTACTGTAACGGGGGACTCTGTGCAGACTCTGATGTAAGGGAGAACTCTGGGGACTCTAGCATAAGGGATGCTCTGGGAATACTGAGGGGTGTACACTGAGAACTCTGATGTACGGAGAAGATTCTGATGTAAGGGGAAACACTGTGGCTTCTGGTGTAAAGGGGAACTCTGATGTAAGGGGTGCTCTGAGAACCCTGATTTACCTTGGTGTACTTACTCAGAGGCAAGAGGGAGAAGTGGGAAGACTTCAGTCACAGACAGGGATGGATGGTGAGCTCCTTGGCATTCAACACCTCTCATCCAGATGGATCTGAGGCTGCTGGACTTCAAATTTCCGGCCCCCACTTTCCTTTTCTGAGGCACAGCGCCAGGGATTGGAGTGTGGGCAGACAAAGAGAGGTGGGGGGGGGGGGGAAGAGGTGCAGTTCGAGCCCTCTCTCCTCTGCCCTCTGTATGTGTTTGGGTGGGAGGTTTGTTAGTGTTGGCTTTGGGCAGTGTGAAAAAAATGTAACAGACACTCTCAGCTGAGACAACTGCAGTCAGTAACCCTAGCCATAGTCCAGTCTAAATAATGTGTCCGGGTTTCAGACAGTCCAAAACCTGGACACATGGATTCCAAACCCAAACTGTCCGGGTGAATCCTGGACAGGTGGCAACCCTAAGGGTGAATCAATCAAGCAGGTGCAGCCTTTGGGTCTCCAATCAGCCCAAAGCAATCAGCAACACCCTCCACTGATTACAGAGGAGCACAACACAAAGGAGGGTGCTACACACGCTTCATGCGTTATTTTGTAGGAGGAGGCTGGATTTTATACACAAAACTCACTAAAACACAAATAATGTGATTTCCATTGTTGTGCGAATCTGTGATCCAGGCCTAGAAAAGAAAAACTGCATGTATTAGATACCATGTGCTGTTGGTTCTTGGTGCCCCTTCCTTATCTTCCTTTCTATTTGAGTTTTACCACAAATCTCCAATACCAATAAAAACAACATTTTTAAAATAGTTAAAACCTCATACATAAATCTCATACAATGACATGCTCTGTTGTGTGGACATTTGAGCCAAACATTTTTCACAAAACACCATTGTCACGTTACAAAACCCATGACCCGTCTTCGCCGAGAAACTGACCGAGGACGGGTTGGGGGATCCTTCGCCCCGGCCCTCTAATCCGGTGTCTAATGAGACCGGGGATGTGTCCTGGGCAGAAGCAGGAACAGCTGGGATAAAAGCTTTCATGGAGATTAGCATGCTTATCAAGTTGCATTTAATTAAGCCAGCGATTAGCAAATTGTGCTAATTAAAATGCCACATCTGGCGGTATCTCATCGCCTCCAAAAGAGTCGAGTTTTAAACCACGGTGGTCAGTTGGGAAGGACCGGCGTTGACAAAAACACATGCACGGTCTGATAATTGTTCCGAGTGTACCCTCAGAGCAATTTAAATTTTCCGAAAGTCCATTATGCTGAAATTATACTCAGAGGATACCAGTGCAGCCATATCTTGAATGAGATATGGAGGAAAATCAGCGGTTCTGGATTCTTGGGCCTATCACCCTTTAAAGCAGGGGTCTCAAACTGGCAGCCCTCCAGATGTTGCGAAACTACAAGTCCCATCATGCCATTGCCTTTGGGAGTCTTGCTCTTAACTGTCAGCCTTGCAATGCCTCAAGGGACTTGTAGTTTTTCAACAGCTGGAGGGCCACCAGTTTGAGACCTCTGCTTTAAAGGGTCAGTAACACCTAAATTACAACCTGGCTTACAGAAATCAGCTAAAACACATATTCACAAATATAAGGGAGCCTTTCTCAACCATTTCAAGACAGGGAAACCCCAGAAATAACTTTGCGGTCTCAGGGGAACCCCTGCTAAAAATGAGTATATCTACTGTACATCTTATAATAATACAGTTGTGTGATGGTCAGTGAGAAGAATGTTCCTTACATTGGTGATCAGTGAGAAGAATGTTCCTTACATTGGTGATCAGTGGGAAGAATGTTCCTTACATTGGTGATCAGTGAGAAGAATGTTCCTTACATTGGTGATCAGTGGGAAGAATGTTCCTTACATTGGTGATCAGTGAGAAGAATGTTCCTTACATTGGTGATCAGTGAGAAGAATGTTCCTTACATTGGTGATCAGTGAGAAGAATGTTCCTTACATTGGTGATCAGTGAGAAGAATGTCCCTTACATTGGTGATCAGTGAGAAGAATGTTCCTTACATTGGTGATCAGTGAGAAGAATGTCCCTTACATTGGTGATCAGTGGGAAGAATGTTCCTTACATTGGTGATCAGTGAGAAGAATGTTCCTTACATTGGTGATCAGTGAGAAGAATGTTCCTTACATTGGTGATCAGTGAGAAGAATGTCCCTTACATTGGTGATCAGTGGGAAGAATGTTCCTTACATTGGTGATCAGTGAGAAGAATGTTCCTTACATTGGTGATCAGTGAGAAGAATGTTCCTTACATTGGTGATCAGTGAGAAGAATGTTCCTTACATTGGTGATCAGTGGGAAGAATGCTCCTTACATTGGTGATCAGTGAGAAGAATGTTCCTTACATTGGTGATCAGTGAGAAGAATGTTCCTTACATTGGTGATCAGTGGGAAGAATGTTCCTTACATTGGTGATCAGTGGGAAGAATGTTCCTTACATTGGTGATCAGTGAGAAGAATGTTCCTTACATTGGTGATCAGTGAGAAGAATGTCCCTTACATTGGTGATCAGTGAGAAGAATGTTCCTTACATTGGTGATCAGTGAGAAGAATGTTCCTTACATTGGTGATCAGTGAGAAGAATGTTCCTTACATTGGTGATCAGTGAGAAGAATGTTCCTTACATTGGTGATCAGTGGGAAGAATGTTCCTTACATTGGTGATCAGTGAGAAGAATGTTCCTTACATTGGTGATCAGTGAGAAGAATGTTCCTTACATTGGTGATCAGTGAGAAGAATGTCCCTTACATTGGTGATCAGTGGGAAGAATGTTCCTTACATTGGTGATCAGTGAGAAGAATGTTCCTTACATTGGTGATCAGTGAGAAGAATGTTCCTTACATTGGTGATCAGTGGGAAGAATGCTCCTTACATTGGTGATCAGTGAGAAGAATGTTCCTTACATTGGTGATCAGTGAGAAGAATGTTCCTTACATTGGTGATCAGTGAGAAGAATGTTCCTTACATTGGTGATCAGTGGGAAGAATGTTCCTTACATTGGTGATCAGTGAGAAGAATGTTCCTTACATTGGTGATCAGTGAGAAGAATGTCCCTTACATTGGTGATCAGTGAGAAGAATGTTCCTTACATTGGTGATCAGTGAGAAGAATGTTCCTTACATTGGTGATCAGTGAGAAGAATGTTCCTTACATTGGTGATCAGTGAGAAGAATGTTCCTTACATTGGTGATCAGTGGGAAGAATGCTCCTTACATTGGTGATCAGTGAGAAGAATGTTCCTTACATTGGTGATCAGTGAGAAGAATGTCCCTTACATTGGTGATCAGTGAGAAGAATGTTCCTTACATTGGTGATCAGTGAGAAGAATGTTCCTTACATTGGTGATCAGTGGGAAGAATGCTCCTTACATTGGTGATCAGTGAGAAGAATGTTCCTTACATTGGTGATCAGTGAGAAGAATGTCCCTTACATTGGTGATCAGTGAGAAGAATGTTCCTCACATTGGTGATCAGTGGGAAGAATGTTCCTTACATTGGTGATCAGTGAGAAGAATGTTCCTTACATTGGTGATCAGTGAGAAGAATGTTCCTTACATTGGTGATCGGTGAGAAGAATGTTCCTTACATTGGTGATCGGTGAGAAGAATGTTCCTTACATTGGTGATCAGTGGGAAGAATGTTCCTTACATTGGTGATCAGTGGGAAGAATGTTCCTTACATTGGTGATCAGTGAGAAGAATGTTCCTTACATTGGTGATCAGTGAGAAGAATGTTCCTTACATTGGTGATCAGTGAGAAGAATGTTCCTTACATTGGTGATCAGTGAGAAGAATGTTCCTTACATTGGTGATCAGTGAGAAGAATGTTCCTTACACTGGTGGAACTTGACCTCAACCCCATAGAACACCTTTGGGATGAATTCGAGCAGAGACAGCGAGCCAGGTCTTCTCATCCAACATTAGTGCCTGACCTCACAAATGCTCTTCTGGAAGAATGGTCAAACATTCCCATAGACACATCTCCTAAACCTTGTGGACGGCCTTCCCAGAAGAGTTGAAGCTGTTATAGCTGCAAAGTGCGGGCCACCTCAATATTGAACCCTACGGATTAAGACGCCATTAAAGTTCCTATGGGTATAAAGGCCGGTGTCCCAATACTTTTGATAATATAGTGTATATGACTCCGACTTTACAGGACAGCAGAACACAAAGCCCCTGTACGCACGGTCGGAGATTTCGACAACCAAATCCGACGGATCTTGTCCGAAACTGTTGCATACACACGGTCGGACTAAGTTGTCGAAAAATCCGATCTTTCAGAGCGTGATGACGTAATTTCATTATGACGGGACTACGTTCAGGCTAGTAGCCAATAGCTTTGATGTAGGAATTTGATCTGAGCATGCGTGGCACTTGGTCCGATCGGAATTCTCTACACATGATCGGAGTATGTCCGATCGGACCAGTTGGTCGGAAAATATTTCCAACATGTTGGAAAATTGGGTCCGACGGATATTTTGACAGAATCAGTCCGATGCAGACCACACACAGTCGGATTATCCAACAACACGGTCCGATAGGACACATTCCGGCAGATTCTCTGACCGTGTGTACAAGGGCTAAGAGTTTACAGATGAAAATATTTCCAATTTCTACTAATCAAATGAATCCCGGCAATTAAAACCTTTTTATTTGCGGCTAAGAAATCGACCTATCGGAAGCCTTTTTATGGCAGTACTTTGCAAATACGTTTTAAAACGTTTTACACTAAAAGACTATAAAACTGACACAGGATGTTAGCCGGACCACATCCTGATCGCACATTAATCCCTGACAAAAAACACACACACACGCCCGTCCTCGCATTATCCGGAACGTTCTGCAGGAGCGGCACAATGCTGCACGCCGCAGATAAACTCCCGGACTTAAGACTCAGCAATTTAAGCCGACAGCCAGTAACAAATCTTATAAAATGCGACAAAATCTCAGTTGTTAAAATTATCTTTTTCTCTCCAACAGGAAAGTGAAGACAAATCTGTTACACATGAAGCATTAATTAGAGTAATGAGAGGCTTTCGGGAAAAGCTCCGATACTTTTCCTGCTGCATCTCAATGCCAAAGAAAAGAAGAAGAAGAAAAGAAAAAAAAAGTCTTTGTGAAGCAAAAAAAGTCACTTCAAGTTCATGTGGTTCAGCAACTATTTTGTTAAAGATCAATTCCAGGCAGCGTGTTCTATCAATTGAGGATCAATTGAGGAAGTGTTATTGATCCGGAGGAAATGCTGGAACGGTGCTGTACTGTCTGATACACAAGACGTGGCATGGGTTGTTGGTACTAGACGGGCCTGGTCTGCGTATTTCTGGGATTTTCACACACAGCCATCTCTAAGGATTACAGAGAATGGTGGGAAAAAAAGAGAAAATATCCAGTGTGCGGCAGTTGTGTGGAGGAAAATGTCTTTCTTGATGTCAGAGGAGAATGGGGCAGACTGGTTGCAGATGATAGAAAGGCGACAGTAACTCAAATAACCTCTCGTTACACCCAAGGTATGCAGAATACCTTCTTTGAACGCCCAACACATCCAACCTTGAAGCAGATGGACTACAGCAGCAGAAGACCACACCGGGTGCCGCTCATGTCAGCTAAGAACAGGAAACTGAGGCTACAATTGGCACAGGATCACCAACATTGGACAATAGAAGATTGGAAGAACGTTGCCTGGTCTGATGAGTCTGGATTTCAGCTCCGACATTCAGATGGTGGGGGTCAGAATTTGGCACATGGATCCATCCTGCCTTGTATCACCGGTTCAGGCTGGTGGTGGGGTTGTAATGGTGTGGGGGATGGGGTATCCCCCGTTCAGGCTGGTGGTAGGGATGTAATCGTGTGGGGGATGTCATATCACCGGTTCAGGCTGGTGGTGGGGGTGTAATGGTGTGGGGGATGGGGTATCACCGGTTCAGGCTGGTGGTGGGGGTGTAATGGTGTGGGGGATGGGGTATCACCGGTTCAGGCTGGTGGTGGGGGTGTAATGGTGTGGGGGATGGGGTATCACCGGTTCAGGCTGGTGGTGGGGGTGTAATGGTGTGGGGGATGGGGTATCACCCGTTCAGGCTGGTGGTGGGGGTGTAATGGTGTGGGGGATGGGGTATCACCAGTTCAGGCTGGTGGTGGGGGTGTAATGGTGTGGGGGATGGGGTATCACCAGTTCAGGCTGGTGGTGGGGGTGTAATGGTGTGGGGGATGATATATCACCGGTTCAGGCTGGTGGTGGGGGTGTAATGGTGTGGGGGATGAGATATCACCCGTTCAGGCTGGTGGTGGGGGTGTAATGGTGTGGGGGATGGGGTATCACCGGTTCAGGCTGGTGGTGGGGGTGTAATGGTGTGGGGGATGGGGTATCACCAGTTCAGGCTGCTGGTGGGGGTGTAATGGTGTGGGGGATGAGATATCACCGGTTCAGGCTGGTGGTGGGGGTGTAATGGTGTGGGGGATGGGGTATCACCGGTTCAGGCTGGTGGTGGGGTTGTAATGGTGTGGGGGATGGGGTATCCCCCGTTCAGGCTGGTGGTGGGGATGTAATCGTGTGGGGGATGTCATATCACCGGTTCAGGCTGGTGGTGGGGGTTTAATGGTGTGGGGGATGGGGTATCACCGATTCAGGCTGGTGGTGGGGGTGTAATGGTGTGGGGGATGAGATATCACCCGTTCAGGCTGGTGGTGGGGGTGTAATGGTGTGGGGGATGGGTTATCACCGGTTCAGGCTGGTGGTGGGGGTGTAATGGTGTGGGGGATGAGATATCACCCGTTCAGGCTGGTGGTGGGGGTGTAATGGTGTGGGGAGTGAGATATCACCCGTTCAGGCTGGTGGTGGGGGTGTAATGGTGTGGAGGATGGGGTATCCCCGGTTCAGGCTGGTGGTGGGGGTGTAATGGTGTGGGGGATGGGGTATCACCCGTTCAGGCTGGTGGTGGGGGTGTAATGGTGTGGGGGGTGGGATATCGCCTGTTCAGGCTGGTGGTGGGGGTGTAATGGTGTGGGGGATGGAATATCACCCGTTCAGGCTGGTGGTGGGGGTGTAATGGTGTGGGGGATGGAATATCACCCGTTCAGGCTGGTGGTGGGGGTGTAATGGTGTGGGGGATGGGGTATCACCCGTTCAGGCTGGTGGTGGGGGTGTAATGGTGTGGGGGGTGGGATATCGCCTGTTCAGGCTGGTGGTGGGGGTGTAATGGTGTGGGGGATGGAATATCACCCGTTCAGGCTGGTGGTGGGGGTGTAATGGTGTGGGGGATGGGTTATCACCCGTTCAGGCTGGTGGTGGGGGTGTAATGGTGTGGGGGATGGGTTATCACCGGTTCAGGCTGGTGGTGGGGGTGTAATGGTGGGGGGGATGAGATATCACCCGTTCAGGCTGGTGGTGGGGGTGTAATGGTGTGGGGGGTGAGATATCACCGGTTCAGGTTGGTGGTGGGGGTGTAATGGTGTGGGGGATGGGATATCGCCTGTTCAGGCTGGTGGTGGGGGTGTAATGGTGTGGGGGATGGGGTATCACCGGTTCAGGCTGGTGGTGGGGGTGTAATGGTGTGGGGGATGGGGTATCACCGGTTCAGGCTGGTGGTGGGGGTGTAATGGTGTGGAGGATGGGATATTACCCGTTCAGGTTGGTGGTGGGGGTGTAATGGTGTGGGGGATGGGGTATCACTGGTTCAGGCTGGTGGTGGGGGTGTAATGGAGTGGGGGATGGGATATCACCCGTTCAGGCTGGTGGTGGGGTGTAATGGTGTGGGGGATGGGGTATCACCCGTTCAGGCTGGTGGTGGGGGTGTAATGGTGTGGGGGGTGGGATATCGCCTGTTCAGGCTGGTGGTGGGGGTGTAATGGTGTGGGGGATGGAATATCACCCGTTCAGGCTGGTGGTGGGGGTGTAATGGTGTGGGGGATGGAATATCACCCGTTCAGGCTGGTGGTGGGGGTGTAATGGTGTGGGGGATGGGGTATCACCCGTTCAGGCTGGTGGTGGGGGTGTAATGGTGTGGGGGGTGGGATATCGCCTGTTCAGGCTGGTGGTGGGGGTGTAATGGTGTGGGGGATGGAATATCACCCGTTCAGGCTGGTGGTGGGGGTGTAATGGTGTGGGGGATGGGTTATCACCCGTTCAGGCTGGTGGTGGGGGTGTAATGGTGTGGGGGATGGGTTATCACCGGTTCAGGCTGGTGGTGGGGGTGTAATGGTGGGGGGGATGAGATATCACGCGTTCAGGCTGGTGGTGGGGGTGTAATGGTGTGGGGGGTGAGATATCACCGGTTCAGGTTGGTGGTGGGGGTGTAATGGTGTGGGGGATGGGATATCGCCTGTTCAGGCTGGTGGTGGGGGTGTAATGGTGTGGGGGATGGGGTATCACCGGTTCAGGCTGGTGGTGGGGGTGTAATGGTGTGGGGGATGGGGTATCACCGGTTCAGGCTGGTGGTGGGGGTGTAATGGTGTGGAGGATGGGATATCACCCGTTCAGGTTGGTGGTGGGGGTGTAATGGTGTGGGGGATGGGGTATCACTGGTTCAGGCTGGTGGTGGGGGTGTAATGGTGTGGGGGATGGGGTATCACCGGTTCAGGCTGGTGGTGGGGGGATAATAGTGTGGGGGATATTTTCTTGGCACACTTTGGGCCCCTGAGCATGGTTTATACGCCTACCTGAGTATTGTCGCTGACCATGTCCATCCCTTTATGACTACAGTGTCCCCCCATCTTCTGATGGCTCCTTCCAGCAGGATAATACACCATGTCACAAAGCTCCAATCATCTCACCACTGGACAATGAGGTCCCTGTCCTCCAACGGCCTCCACACTCACCACATCTCATCCAATAGAGCACCTTTGGGATGTGGTGGAATGAGAGATTGGATTAATGGACAGGCCTCCCCCAATTAAAGGAGAAGTACAGCCAAAGCTCATTTGGCTGTACTTCTCCTGCTGGATCACAGGAGTGAAGTTTGTTCTGCATTCCTGTGATCCATCTTCAGCAGACAGCGGGCTTCAGCCCGCTATTGGCTGATGTCACTGAGACAGCCCAGGTTAGGGCAAGATTGCGACAATGGAGTCGGGATCCGCCCACATGCCTGAATCGGCTCCCGCTGAGAGCCTGAGCCAGCCGCCCCCTCTGCAGCCCAGTGCTCCAGTGAGCATGGGGGGGGGGGGGGAGAGCAGAGAGATAGTGACTGGCAGTCAATTAAAAATATTTTTTTCAGCACAGCTGAAATGTTTCCTGGAAGGCAAATAACAGTTCCCCGATTTCTTACAGAAACGTGTTTTTATTTCACCCGCAACTCCAAAAATTGGCCTCATACCCAGCGCTTGTAAATGGCTCCCGGGCAGTCTACAGCCTGATGAGGAACTGCAATTTGTAGAACCCTCTGCCAGGCAAAATATCTCTGCCTGACCTGTCAAGGCATCGGGTTTACTTTCAAGGAATGCCAAACCTGAAATAATTATCCTCAAGGAACTTAGTTAAAAAGATTTTTTTTTGGTTAATAAAGAAAAAAAAAAAAAAGAAAAAAGAAAAGTTTATGTTAAACAGGAAAACATTTTCAAAAATGATTAATGTGAAGCTCTCTCTGGGAATAAAAAATGTATATCGGCCAATAATATTTCGGTGGATATAGAATTACCTTCTCTGCCGGTGACTACTTGAGCTGATTATCCGGCGTTCCTCCGTTTTCAGAAGGGCGAACCTATTTGTTGTGATAACATTATTGGGGGGGGGGGGGGGTCTGTAATGGCCTTGGAAAAACAGTTGGTTTAAGAAAGCCACATGATTAAACCAAAATCCTGCGCGGCGGTTTAATAAGTCAGTTCTCAGCCACAGCTGGTCTTATCTACTCCCCCCCCCCCCCCTCGAGTCAGGGACGGAGGGAGCCGGCACAAGGAAAACCCCGCTTCTTGCTTGCAAACCAAATAAACAGTTGGGTTTGCCGATAAGGCCGGTGCTGGTTCTCGCTGCAAATTCTGTAATCCCTAATGCAATTATGGCAAACAAAACTGGTCTTGTTCAGAGGTGACTGCCCCAGCGGGCGGGGGGTGGGGGGGATTTAAGTGTACTGCCTCGGCCTGATTTCATGGTTTCTGACAGTTCTTGATGGATGGACTATATTCAGGACGACTACAGAAGAGTTCTAGAATTCGTGACTGATCCAACAATTGATGCTGGACTGGCGGTTCCTAGGGCCTTTTAGCGCTGATTTAATTGTGTGTTTATGATAACCATACCTCCCAACTGTCCCGGATTTCAAGGGACTGTCCCTGATATGGAGCAATGTCCTTTCAATGACTTTTATCTGTATTGCCGAGACCCGACAATTCATTATAGCCGTGAGTAGTTTTAATGACTTTTTTTTCCTTTAGAAATAAAATATAGATAAAATATAGAATTACCTTCTCTGCCGGTGACTACTTGAACTGATTACCCGGCGTTCCTCCGTTTTCAGAAGGGCGAACCTATTTGTTGTGATAACATTATTGGGGGGGGGGGGGGGTGGTCTGTAATGGCCTTGAAAAGACAGTTGGTTTAAGAAAGCCGCATGATTAAACCAAAATCCTGCGCGGCGGTTTAATAAGTCAGTTCTCAGCCACAGCTGGTCTTATCTACTCCCCCCCCCCCTCGAGTCAAGAACGGAGGGAGCCGGCACAAGGAAAACCCCGCTTCTTGCTTGCAAACCAAGTAAACAGTTGGGTTGCCGATAAGGCCAGTGCTGGTTCTTGCTGCAAATTCTGTAATCCCTAATGCAATTATGGCAAACAAAACTGGTCTTGTTCAGAGGTGACTGCCCCGGCGGGCGGGGGTGGGGGGAAGGGGGGATTTAACTGTACTGCCTTGGCCCGATTTCATGGTTTCTGACAGTTCTTGATGGATGGACTATATTCAGGACGACTACAGAAGAGTTCTAGAATTCGTGACTGATCCAACTATTGATGCTGCACTGGCGGTTCCTAGGGCCTTTTAGCGCTGATTTAATTGTGTGTTTATGATAACCATACCTCCCAACTGTCCCGGATTTCAAGAGACTGTCCCTGATATGGAGCAATGTCCCTTCAATTACTTTTATCTGTATTGCCGAGACCCGACAATTCATTATAGCCGCGAGTAGTTTTAAATGACTTTTTTTTCCTTCAGAAATAGAATATAGAATTGCCGGTGACTACTTGAACTGATTACCCGGCGTTCCTCCGTTTTCGGAAGGGCGAACCTATTTGTTGTGATAACATTATTGGGGGGGGGGGGGTCTGTAATGGCCCTGATATGGAGCAATGTCCCTTCAATGACTTTTATCTGTATTGCCGAGACCCTACAATTCATTATAGCCGCGAGTAGTTTTAAATGACTTTTTTTTCCTTTAGAAATAGAATATAGAATTGCCGGTGAATACTTGAACTGATTACCCGGCGTTCCTCCGTTTTCGGAAGGGCGAACCTATTTGTTGTGATAACATTATTGGGGGGGGGGGTCTGTAATGGCCCTGATATGGAGCAATGTCCCTTCAATGACTTTTATCTGTATTGCCAAGACCCGACAATTCATTATAGCCGCGAGTAGTTTTAAATGACTTTTTTTTCCTTTAGAAATAGAATATAGAATTACCTTCTCTGCCGGTGACTACTTGAACTGATTACCCGGCGTTCCTCTGTTTTCGGAAGGGCGAACCTATTTGTTGTGATAACATTATTGGGGGGGGGGGGGTCTGTAATGGCCTTGAAAGGACAGTTGGTTTAAGAAAGCCACATGATTAAACCAAAATCCTGCGCGGCGGTTTAATAAGTCAGTTCTCAGCCACAGCTGGTCTTATCTACTCCTCCCCCCCCCCCCCCCCCCCCGAGTCAGGAGCGTAGGGAGCCGGCACAAGGAAAACCCTGCTTGCTGCTTGCAAACCAAGTAAACAGTTGGGTTGCCGATAAGGCCGGTGCTGGTTCTTGCTGCAAATTCTGTAATCCCTAATGCAATTATGGCAAACAAAACTGGTCTTGTTCAGAGGTGACTGCCCCGGCGGGCGGGGGTGGGATTTAACTGTACTGCCTTGGCCCGATTTCATGGTTTCTGACAGTTCTTGATGGATGGACTATATTCAGGACGACTACAGAAGAGTTCTAGAATTTGTGACTGATCCAACTATTGATGCTGCACTGGCGGTTCCTAGGGCCTTTTAGCGCTGATTTAATTGTGTGTTTATGATAACCATACCTCCCAACTCTCCCGGATTTCAAGAGACTGACCCTGATATGGAGCAATGTCCCTTCAATTACTTTTATCTGTATTGCCGAGACCCGACAATTCATTATAGCCGCGAGTAGTTTTAAATGACTTTTTTTTCCTTTAGAAATAGAATATAGAATTGCCGGTGACTACTTGAACTGATTACCCGGCGTTCCTCCGTTTTCGGAATGGCGAACCTATTTGTTGTGATAACATTATTGGGGGGGGGGGGGGTGTCTGTAATGGCCCTGATATGGAGCAATGTTCCTTCAATGACTTTTATCTGTATTGCCGAGACCCGACAATTCATTATAGCCGCGAGTAGTTTTAAAGCGGTTCTGCACTGAGGAAAAACATTATTTGATTTTTTTTGGTTTAATCTTTAAAATAGATGTCTTTAAATAAAAACGCTTACTTTTCCTGCCTTTTTCTGCGAACCATGTCCGTTTTTATTCCAAAGTTTTCTTTTTATCCCTATTGTTCGGCCGTTGTCATTTTGCTTGTGGGCATTTGAAGCACACAAGCAATTACTTCCTCCTTTCCTCCCTTGTGAGGAACCAGCATGCTTTGCTGGTTCCCGCGCATGCTCAGTAGCTACAGCTCCGAGCGCTGTTATTGAGCAATGTTGCCAGGACAAACGGCCGGCGTGATGACGTCACGTCTTTGAAATCTCGCGAGATTTCGCAAACTGATAGGCGCAATGACTCCTAGGATTACTTAGACGAGATCCCAGGAGACAGTGCGGAGATCAGCGGAAGTGATGCTGATCCCCGCAGAAACCCCGCCCATTGCCGCAGGGGAAGATAACAAAAATAGCTGAGAACAAAAGGTAGGAGAAAATAAAATTAAAATAAAGGGGCATTGAGTAATATTTGGAAATGAATGACAATAAAAGATAAAAATGTGTGCAGAACCGCTATAAATGACTTTTTTTCCTTTAGAAATTTCATTTTGTGCAGGAACTTTTCTAAACAGGGGAAAAATGCGACACTTTACAGGCATACTATAGACAACCCCCAGGTATGAAATTTTAAGGAATATTTAACTTTTATTGTTTTACTTTAGGACTGGTCCCATATATGGAGCAATGTCCCTCTGTCCCTCTTTCCTCCTCATTTTGGTCTGATCCATATAGATGTATATAAAATGCACTTTTTATCTTTCAAAAAGTGTTTCCCAGCGCTAAACCTTTCATCCAATTTCTAAATTGCTACATTTGTACATTTTAAAAGCCAATATAAAGGAATAGTAGTGGTTAGAAAAAGCCCTTGTGGATTTAGTTAACCTTTTTTTGTGGTTAATTCTCCTTTAAGTGGGTGTGGCAGGGGGTGGGTGTGTCCTATGCCTACATACATTTGCTAGTAGGTGTCCCTCATTCCCATCTCAAAAATGTTGGGAGGTATGTGATACTCTTGTCTATAAGCCACAATCAACAAAACTTTTATTATTTGATTTTATTGACTTTTATATACAACAGCACCAACTCCTCACAGCAGCGGTGTGCGACGAAGCGCGATAAAGCTACGGTCTTCACAACTCAAGTTGAAACGTGGCAGGAAACCTGAGGCTTCACATTTAATTAAAACCGGCTCCGGGTTCGGTTTGGTGAAAGCCCGATCCCTTCGGGGAGCCGGAGGTGCATTGGGGTCCTACATTTTTTTATTTATTTATTTTGGCAGGATGTCCAGCACCGCCGTACAGCTCCCGCAACGGCTGGTCCAATCAGAAGGCTCATGGCTCTCGTTATACGTTTGACCTCGACACATGTACGGCGCTTTGGCTTTAGCCGAAAACGCGCCGACAAGCTGCAGGAGAGCACGGCTTTTTATTCCTGTTTCTTTTCACGGAGCGGTGCCAGAATGTCAGCTGAACTCATCAACAGCAACACAAAACACACTCAGAATCTACCAGATGACCCAATGGAAATGTTTTATGAGTGACTGCCGTGCGTAGCCCCGGGATTTCCTGCATATCGCATATCCGGGGCTTCTTTATACATAGTAAAAAATTGCAAGAAGAGATACGGATATTAGCACCGAAGGCCATCTCACACCATGCGTTTCAGATGCTTTTCTGCATGCGCGTTTTTGATGCGTTCCACTGCGTTTTTGATGTAGTTCAGTGTATTCCCCCCTATTTTTTTTTTTTAAAGCGTAACTCTACTTTTGTTGAGAAAAAAACATTCCCCTCTGTGTCCTAAGATGCGCATGCGCACGGGTACCGCTCTCTGGCGCACAGTTGTGCGCGATAGGAATGCGCTAAAGTGCAAGCGCTGCGCTATTGAGCGGCGCGCGTGCATGCGCACGAGCGCGCGCACACAGGAAGTGACCCCTCGCTGACCTATAAAGGAAGTGAGGTCATCCAAACACACTGCTGGTTTGTCTTCAGCTTCCTGGGATTCCCACATCTGCTCTTGTGACCCGTCTTACCCTTTGTGACCCGGATTGCCTTATGGACCTCGCTGATCTTCTCCTGACCCGACCTCTGGCTTGACCTTGGACTCCCGCTTTCTGAACGTGCTTGACCCTCGGCCTGCATCCGGACTTACCTGCTATCTCCTGTGATCGATCCCTGGCTTGTCTCTGGAATACCCTTCTGTCTCAGCGTTCCTGGTACTTGTTGTCTTCTGATCTGGACTGTGTTTGACCCTCGGCCTGCCTCTTGGATTCTGCCTTTGCCTTACGGGCTTACTACCATTGCTTCTGGACCTTCCCACGGGACATCACCCACCAGCTCTGCTCAAGCTACCTGCTGATTTACTAGCAAATGACTGTCCTACTGGTAGCTTGTGCCTCTTGGTGCCAACCCCCCTCTGTGCCACCTTCAGGGGTGGTCTGCGCCGAGTCGCAACAGCGACCGCTCTCGGCCTCTTGGCCTCGGTGAGTACATTTATATGATACTGGCTGGTTGACAAATGGCGAAACGAACTTAAAAGCACGAAATGAAAAGCGCTAAATGAAAAATGCAAAAAGAAAAGCGAGAATCAACAATCATGAAAACTTCTACTAACACGAAATTAGCAGAAGGAGCCCAAAGGGTGGCGCTAAAGAGCTGAAAAAACACATAGTACGTCACTAAGTTCGTAATTGTTGGCCAACATTTGTGTGACCGTGTGTATGCAAGACAAGTTTGGGCCAACACCCCTTCAGACAAAATTCCACGGTTTTGTTGGCAAACAATCCAGTCGTGTGTATGAGGCATAAGTCATTTTTAATGCATTATTTATTTATTTATTTTTGCTACCTTGTACTTTTTACTTTTCTAAGCGCTAGGCAGGAATTTTCATAAAACGCTGGACTGTCACCTTCCCCAGCATGTAGAGAGTTAATTTATGCCCTTGTAACCTGCTTCAATTTATGACAATAAACATGGGAAATTCGAAGATCTTGCGAGTCCTCGGCCTGCGCTATTCCAAATCAAAAATAATCAGCAGGACCGTTTCATGGTCGCCCCAGACATGATGGTGGCTCAGGCGCTTGGAATTAAAAAAAATAAAAATAAAAAATAGGGGGTATTTTATGACTGGAGGGGATGGTTGGAGGGCTTTTAATCATCTCAGGCTATTCAGGTACAGCCAGAGTTAGTATAAACACAAATAAATAAAACATTAACGGTACTTGTTGTAACAATCAAAGGAGCGTGTGCGATCAAGACCCCAACTGGAGACATCTGGAAGCCATCAAGAGTAATAAAATGTTTTCACATATCTGGAGAGCTGCATCTGTGTAGAGACCCGTCATTGTTCTTCTTTTTTTTATTTTTTACATGTAGTGTTAAGTATTCGTCCGAACAGCCAAATACACATATGTGAACTCTTTCACTTGCCAAAATATTTGACCTTGAAGGAGCATCACCAAACTGCTCACCTGGAAGCACCTGGAAGCAGAGGGACGCTACTCTTCAGAGCCTGCAGCTTCCTGGGTCACCTCCTCGCTTCCAGTTTATTGACTGGACCTGGGCTTCTCAACCAGGGTTCCATGGTACCCTAGGGTTCCTCTAGAGGTCGCTAGGGGTTCCGTGAGCAATGAGCAATTTCTGCCTCTAGGAGAAGTTCCCACTCAAATCATTGAACATTTTAGCTATGTGTAAGGGGGTGATTCTTCCCAATGGCCACAAGTGTAAGGAGCATTCTTCCCACTGACCATTACATATAGAGTATCATGAGTTGTAGACAGGGCAGGACTTACCAGTGGGATTGACTGGGCTCAAGCCCATAGGGGGCCCCACCGAGATACATAGCCAAGTGTACTCGGCTCCGCTCACAGTACCGCCCTATGATGGACATAACACAGAGACTGGGCGTGACTGTGAGCCGAGCCGAGTACTCTCAGCTACTCTCGGCTCCGCTCGGGACTGCGAGAGCCACCGAGAGGACCCCAGAGCCACCGAGAGGACCCCAGAGCCACCGAGAGGACCCCAGAGCTGCCGAGATACACAGGACTCTGTATCTCGGTGGCGCCATTTTTAAACTTCAAGACTGCAATGACAAGGCTGCAAATGACACTAACAAGGCTGCAGATGGATGGGCAAGGCTGCAGATGGACACTGATAAGGATGCATTGATGGGCATTTAAATTTTTCCCTTAAACTTCCCTCCTAAACGTTTTTTTTCCTTAAAATTCCCTCCTAAACTTGGGGTGCGTGTTATACTCCGGTGCGTGTTATATGCTGATAAATACGGTAATGTATAGAAGGTAGGGCCCGAAAGTGACTCAAGCCCAGGGGCCCCCACCACCCTAAGTCCTGCCCTGGTTGTAGATATAGTCATTTTTAGCAGGGGTTCCCTGTGACCGGAAAGTTGTTTCAGGGGTTCCTCCGTGTTGAAAAGTCTGGACTGGACTATGAATAAAGTTGGCCATACACAAATAAGTTTTACGTTCTAAACTTTCCTACATAGTTCTCAAAAAAATAATTTGTCTGAGGATTTGGTGATACCATTTTTGAGTCAACTGATTTTGTTTGAAGGGCCTTAAAATTTCACCCAGATCTTGTCACTTGATAGCAGTGCCGGGACAAGGTCATCCAGAGCCCAGGGCAAACATGCCAAACTGCACCCCCCCCCCCCCCTCGACCCCAATGTGTATGAGCATTATGTGTCATCAAAAATCCCCCCCCCAAAAAAAAAAACTGAGCACTAATTTTTTTCACCCCCCTAAGCATAAATTCCCCCTCCTCCCAGTGCAAATCTGATCCCCTGCTGAAATCACCCCCTCCCAGCACAAATCTTACCCCCCTCCATCCCCCAAATCCCCCCAATTCAAGTGCCCCCCTCCCAAAAAAGAAAAAAAAACACTCTTCCTAGCACATATTATCTACCCCCTAAAATTGCCCCTCCCAATAACCCCACTGCAAATCCCTCCTTCCAGCACAAAGCGCCCCAATCATCCATCCTAGCACAAATCTTCTTCCCCCCCATTCCTTCTCCCCTTAAATTTTAGCATACCCCCCAAATTTCCCCTCCTAGAACAAAACTTACTCCCTGCTGCCCCCCAAATCCCGCTTTCCAACACAAATCCCCTCCCCCCAATTTCCTTGTGGTGCCCCCCCACCTCACATGAAACCACAGTGCCCAGGGCAGCCTCCCCTCCTGCCCACCCCTTGTCCCGGCCCTGCTTGATAGACTCCCAGATGTGTTAAACAGGTTTTCTTTATTGCTTATGAAATCAAACGAAATCAGCAGTCAAAATAAGCAGGTACTGCTGGCCAGGAATCCTAATCCAGCAATCAACTTTCCCTGCACGGGGTTCAAACAGGAAAGCCTTCAGCCTCGTACACGCGGTCTAATTTTCATCCGGGAATTGTGTGATGACAGACTGCTTGCCTAAACTCCGACCGTTATGCCGCGTACACACGGGTCGGAATTTCGGCCAGCAAAAAGACCGATGGGAGCTTTTCGTCTGAAAATGCGGCCGTGTGTACGCTCCATCCGAATTTTGCACGCCGAATTTCCGCAAGCAAAAGATTGAGAGCAGGATCTCAATTTTTCCCACGGAAAAAGTTTCTATGGGAAATTCCGATCGTGTGTGTGCAATTCCAACGCGCAAAAACTCACGCATGCTCAGATTCAACTACGAGACGGAAGCTATTGGCTACTGGGTATTGAACTTCCTTTTTCTAGTCCCGTCGTACGTGTTGTACGTCACCGCGTTCTTGGCGGTCGGAATTTGGTGTGAACGTGAGCTTGAGCGGCATCCCGTCGGAATTCAGTTGGAAAAACCATCAGAGCTTTATCCGATCAAAATTCCGATCGTGTGTATGCAGCATTAGTACGCTCCATCAGACAATTGTTGTCCAACTTTCCGCCGACAAATGTTGGATGGCAGGCAAGTAAATTTTTCAGCGGACAGCGGTCTGTTGTCAGAGTTTCGTCTCGTCTGTACACAAGTCCGTCACATAAAAGTCCAATGTGCAAACACGCATGCTCGGAATCAATGCTCACCAAACGTGACATTAGCAGAAGGTGCCCAAAGGGTAGCGCTCAAGAGCTGAAATTCCTTGTAGTACGTCACTATGTTCGTGTTTTTTGGCCGACAACTGTGTACCGTTAATATGCAAGACGAGTTCCTGGCACATGCCCTTTGGACAAAAGTCTGATGCTCTGTTGGCCAACAATCCAATCGTGTGTACGAGGCTTTACTTTGACTCCACTCAAGGTTCTCACTTCTCCTATGGCCCGACGCATTTCTGGAGATTCAGAATAAATCCCTATTTCCTATGGGGAAACTCGCTTTGATATACAAGTGCTTTGGATTACAAGCATTCTTCTGGAACAAAGTATGCTCGTAATCCAAGGTATTACTGTACAAGAAAATCTCAAAGATTGGGTTGTCACCAGAACAGGGATTGAGCGGAGGTCTTCCAATGAAGGGCACTAGATCTGGTGACAACCAAGGACTCCCTTTGGAGAAATTTCCTTTTAGCTATGGGACAGGAAGTGAAGTCTCCTCCATGCTTTAAATACATTTGGAATACCCAGTCTGGATGGCCCAGCTCTTTCCAGGGACTTCCTTATTGGATGTGGAGCTACCAACTCAAGTCACCAAAAGACAAAGACCGATCTCTATGGCCATCGGAAAGTTTGTGTCGCGTGCCTCACTTTCATTCTAAATAAAAACAAACTCTGAGAACGTGCACACCTTTTTTGTTCTGATTCACCTGAAATGTATTTTAACCACTTGCCACACAAACACATTCAATTTACTGCGAGGCACCGCGACAAATTCGCCGATTGCTGTCACAAACGCTGTGACACCAAAAAAAGCGATAAAAAAAAACCCATTTAATGCAACAGTGTAAAAATAAAATAAAAATAAAATGAATGTATAATTAAAAAAAAAAAGTAAAGTGCCCCAGTCCCCCAGTGCTAGAGCGCAAAAGGCGAAAGCGCACATCGGTCTCACACTCAGGCACGCAAACTGCGATCTTCCACACGTGTGAGTTATCACCGCAAACATCAGGCAGTAATTGTAGCACCAGACCTCCTCTGTACATCTAAAGTGGTAACCTGTAAAGTATTTTAAAGCGTCACCTGTTGATAGTAAAATTTACGTAGTTTTACGGGTTTGCCTAATTTTAAAGCATAACATGCTTGGTATCTATTTACTTGGCGTAACATCATCTTTTATATTTTACAAAAAAAATTAGGTTATGTATTCTGGTTTTGTTTCATTAAAATCCCCCAAAAAAGTGTATTTTCCCCCCTAAAAATTGCGTTTGAAAAACCGCTGCGCAAATACCATGTGACATTAAAAAAAAAAAAAAAAACATCAATTAATTCTCTAGGGCCTCTGTTTTAAAATATGTATGTATATATGTATGTATATATATATATATATATATATATATATATATATATATATATATATATATGTATATGTGTATATGTATATATATATATATATATATATGTGTGTGTGTGTGTATATATATATATATATATATATATATGTGTGTATATATATAGATATATATATATATATATATATATATGTGTGTGTGTGTATATATGTATGTATGTATATGTGTGTATATATATATATATATATATATGTATATGTGTATATATATATATATATATATATATGTATATGTGTATATATATATATATATATATATATATATATATATACATATATATATATATATAAAAAATGTTTCTACATAAATTTCTAGCAAAAAAAATAAATAACTGATTATTACATGTAAACAAAAGATGGCAAAAAAAGGCCTGATCTTCAAGTGGGTAAATTTAATTTGCAAACAGTGTTGCATGACCGCGCAATTGCAAGTTAAAGTAGCGCAGTGCTGAATGGCAAAAAATTCTCTGGTCAGACAGGGGGTAAAACCTTCCAATGGTCATGTGGTTAAAGTTAACCTGATAGTTCAAATGGTCTTTCAAATTAGAATTATCGTCGAGGTAAACCTACAGAAATAGCTCTTCAAATGTTTTTAGCGTCTTACGTAGAGTAAATCTATTAGACATGTGCACTGCCGAAAAATTAGCTTGTTTCATTCGTTTTTTTTCACAAATTCGTAAATTTGAAAATTTATAAATTCATAAATTTGAAAATTCGAAAATTCAAAAATAAGAAAGAACATCAGAAAGAAAATATGAAATAATAACTAACTAATAATAACTTAAATACTACTAAACTATAAAATTATAGATATTGGAATTTTATTTAAAATTTGGCTGTTAGTGAAGGTAACGAATAAAAATGTATCTGAAGTTATGAATTATCCAAAATAACAAATGCTGCATCTAAACCAATGGAACGGAATGAGTTCAAAATAAATAATAATAATAATAATAAAAAAGTAATTCTTTCCGTTCCATTGATTTAGATGCGGCATTCGTTATTTCAGATAATTCTTAACTTCGGATAAATTCATATTCGATGCGTTCACTAACAGCCAAATTTGAAAGGAAATTCCAATACCTATAATTTAATAGTTTAGTAATAGTTAGGTAATTATTAGTTATTTATTTTTCAGATTTTCGAATTTTCATTCTTATTTTCATATTTTAATTCTTATTTTTGAATTTTTGAATTTTCGAATGTGGAATATTCGGAAAAATGTGTTAAATGTGTTTTTGTTAATTCGGATATTTCCGAATTAACGAATTTGTCAAAATTTGTTAAAAAAACTAATTACCATTGAAAAGCCAGTTCCTGAACATGAAACCCTGCATTTGCTCCAGCTAGCCATGACCAAAAAAAAGAAAAAAATATACGCAGAAAAAAATATGAAAAAAAAATAATCCAGAATTCTCTAGATACGGAATTGGCCTCCATTAGTCTACTGTGAGGTATTGAGGCCTACCTGACATGGCGGCCCTTCCCACATTCAGACGGAGGAAATGAGATTGACTATTCCCCAGGTAACCTTCTAGAGGTGGTCCTCCTGCAGCAGTTGCCACAGAAAACATATGTGATTATTAGGGATTTTTTTTTTTGATTTTTTTTTTCCAAGACCACAGCTGTCTGGGCTAATTTTCTACATTTTAGACCCCAGATTAACAGCCAGGGCAGGACACATTGCTAAGGTATAATAAAGTCACAAGAGACTCGGAGCAGTGTAATGCGATATCTTGCTTGCCGGCTACTGACAGGTGGTTAGGTTAGCAAACTAGCAAAGCCGAATTCTCTGAAGACCAGGGGCAGGAGTGTTTGGAATGGATGGAATATATTGTTCAATTTAAATATAAAAGCAGACTGTTGCAAGCCAGTTTCAGTTATGAGTTCACCCCGAACAATGAAGGTTAAATGTGGTTACAATTAATTGGTTCACCTCCATCTTGGCTGAGGCTTGCTATGTATGGAGCAGAACATCGGGACTGCACAAAGTCTATCGTACTCGTTACTATAAACGGAGCTGGCCATGTGCAGGCCAAAGGTTTCTACAGACAACAGACAGTGATTGGACAGGCAAGCACAATGTAGCCAGGCTAAACTATGGTTATTGCAAGCCATCGTTGGATGAACTTGCATGTTTGTGTCCATGGTGAAGGGCAATGGAGAACTGCAGGAGCTGGCCTATCATGGGAGAAAGCAAGAGTGATCAACTAGGAATACCTACAATGGCTGTTAAATTATTCCTGAGGAGGCTTGGGCAACAAGGAGACTTACATGCATACAACAGATGGTTTTTGGACAGGCAACCACAATCATGCCAGGCTAAACGATGGTTATTGCAAGCCATCGTTGGATAAACTTGCATGTTTAAGTGGTGAAGGGCGATGGAGAACTGCAGGAGCTGGCCTATCATGGGAGAAAACAAGAGTAATCAACTAGGAATATCTACATTGGCTGTTAAATTATTCTTGAGGAGGCTTGGGCATCAAGGAGACTTACATACATACAACAGATGGTTTTTGGACAGGCGAGTACAATGTAGCCAGGCTGGACGATGGTTATTGCAAGCCACCATTGGATGAACTTGCATGCTTGTATCTACGGTGAAGAGGGGTGGAGTACTGCAGAAGCTGGCCTATCAAGGGAGAAAACAAGTGTGATCAATTCTGAATATTTACCTTGGCTGATGAATTTTTCCTTAGGGGACATGGGCATCAAGGAGACCTACACACATACAACAAACAGTGATTGGACAGGCAAGTAATAGTAGCTAGGTTCAACAATGGTTATTGCAAGCCACCATTGGATGAACTTGAAGGAGACCTACATACATACAACAGACAGTTATTGGACAGGAAAGTACAATGTAACTAGACCAGACAATGGTTATTGCAAGCCATCATTGGATGAACTTGCATGTTAGTGTCCATGGTGAAGGGGGATGGAGAATTGCTGAAGCTGGCCTCTCATTGGAGAAAACAAGACTGATCAAATGGGAATATCTACCCCAGCTGATCAATTTTTCCTGAGGAGGCTTGGGCATCAAGGAGACCTACACACATACAACAAACAGTGATTGGACAGGCAAGTAATAGTAGCTAGGTTCAACAATGGTTATTGCAAGCCACCATTGGATGAACTTGCATGCTTCTGTCTATGGTGAAGGGGGATGGAACGCTGCAGAAGGTGGCCTATCAAGGGAGAAAGCAAGACTGATCAACTTGGAATATCTACCCCAGCTGATCAATTTTTCCTGAGGAGGCTTGGGCATCAACGAGACCTACACACATACACCAGCTATAGGACAGACAAGTACAATGTAGCTAGGTTCAATGATGGATATTGCAAGCCACCATTGGATGAACTTACATGCTTGTGTCTATGGTGAAGGGGGATGGAACACTGCAGAAGCTGGCCTATCGAGGGAGAAAACAAGACTGATCAACTGGGAATATCTACCCCGGCTGATCAATTTTTTCTGAGGAGGCTTGGGCATCAACGAGACCTACACACATACAACAAACAGTGATTGGACAGGCAACTACAATGTAGCTAGGTTCAGAAGTACACCAAGCAGCTACGAATGATGGGTATTGCAAGCCACCATTGGGTGAACTTGCATGCTTCTGTCTATGGTGAAGGAGGGTGGAACACTGCAGAAGCTGGCCTATCGAGGGAAAAAACGAGACTGATCAACTGGGAATATCTACTCCGGCTGATCATTTTTTTTCGGAGGAGGCTTGGGCATCAACGAGACCTACACATATACAACAAACATTGATTGGACAGGCAAGTACAATGTAGCTAGGTTCAACGATAGATATTGCAAGCCACCATTGGATGAACTTGCATGCTTCTGTCTATGGTGAAGGGGGATGGAACGCTGCAGAAGCTGGCCTATCAAGGGAGAAAGCAAGACTGATCAACTGGGAATATCTACCCCAGCTGATCAATTTTTCCTGAGGAGGCTTGGGCATCAAGGAGACCTACACACATACAACAAACAGTGATTGGACAGGCAAGTACAATGTAGCTAGGTTCAACGATGGATATTGCAAGCCACCATTGGATGAACTTGCATACTTCTGTCTATGGTGAAGGGGGATGGAACACTGCAGAAGCTGGCCTATCGAGGGAGACTGCAAGACTGATCAACTTGGAATATTTACACTGGCCGATCAATTTTTCCTGAGGAGACGTGGGCATTAGGGAGACCTACACACATAAAAAATGTTCTAGTTCAACTGCTAACATGTAGAATGTGCGACCGTTCTCTAATGTAAGTAGGCAGAGGCCGATGTGAATCTATTGCCATCATGATACAACCTTTCAATACAATGTAATCATTCCAAAGCAGATAGTGACATCACTCGCTCATCCATGTCTTTATGGACCTTGCTTTGTGCACTGGTGGGCAGTCATGTTGGAACAGGAAGGGGCCGTCCCCAAACTGTTCCCACAAAGTTGGGAAGATGAAATTGTCCAAAATGTCTTGGTATGCTGAGACCCTAAGATAGAGCTGCACGATTCTGGATAAAATGAAAATCACATTTTTTTTGCTTAGAATAAAGATCACGATTCTCCCAATGTAACATCTTTCACATCATACAAAAAAATTGGGCTAACTTTACAGTTTTTTTAATTTATTTACTTTTTCCCCAAAAATTGCGTTTGAAAGACCGCTGCGCCAATACAGCGTGACATAAAATATTGCAACAACCACCATTTTATTCGCTAGGGTCTCTAGATTTTAACTTATAAGCAACAAATGTCAGAAAAAGGTTTAGTCTTTAAAGCAAATTTCCACCCAGAAAAGGAACTTCCGCTGATCCGGTTACCCCCCCCCCCCCCCCCACTGCCACATTTCGCACCATTCAGGGAGGAGGGGGGAGCAGATACTTGTCTAATACAGGTATTTGCTCCCAATTCTGGCACTGCAGAACCCGCGGCGAACTACGCCATGTCCAGCCACTCCACTGTCCCCTCTTCTGGGAGACACACAGGTCCCAGAAGACAGCAGGGACCATTCAGAATGTGCAGCGTGACTCGCGCATGCGCAGTAGGGAGCCAGGCTGTGAAGCCGCAAGGCTTCACTTCCTGACTCCTTTACTGAAGATGCCGGCGCCTCCACCTGGGAGCCGAGGGACGGGTCAGCTACGGGTGAGGACATCGCGGGCGCCCTGGACAGGTAAGTGTCCTTATTTTAAAAGTCAGGCCGCGTACACACGGGCGGACTGTTCGCCCAACTTTGTCCGCTGAACAGTGTTTGGGCGGACAGTCCGCTCGTGTGTGGGCTTTCAGCGGACAGTTTCAGCAGACAGTTGGACGGACAAGGTTTTTCGGAAATTCCGAAAAACTGTCCGCTGAAACCTTGTTTCAGCGAACAGCCCGCTCGTATGTAGGCTTGTTCGTCAAACAAAGTTGCGCGCATGCTCAGAAAGGATTTTCACGCCGAAAGCTATAATGCAGTGTATAGGACGTCGTATTTTTCGTCCCGTCGTACGTGCCGTTCACGTCATCGCGCACGGTTTCAGCAAACTGTTCGTTCGTCGTGTGTGGCCATGTCCGTCCATGCTAATTTTGAGCGGACTGTTTGCCGAAACTGTTGGACGGACAAAGTTGGGCGAACAGTCCGCCCGTGTGTACGCGGCCTCAGTAGCTGCAGTATTTGTAGCTGCTGACTTTTATGCCAAGTACACATGATCGGACTTTCCAGCAGACTAGGTCCCACGGACTTTCGGCAGAGTTCCGACGGACTTTCCAAACGAACGGACTTGCCCACACACGAACGGACTAAGACCATTCGAAAGTCCGTTCATTTTGAACGTGATGACGTAAGACGGGACTAAAATAGGAAGTTCAATAGCCAGTAGCCAATAGCTGCCCTTGCGTCGTATTTGGTCCGTTGGACCAGCATACAGACGAACGGTTTTCCCGATAGGAATTGAGTCCGTCGGACAGATTTGAAACATGTTCTAGTTCTAGGTCTGTCTGATTTTTTAGATGAAAAATGATCGGATTAGCCCACACACGATCGGATTGTCTGTCGGACTGATTTCGTCGGACCTAGTCTGCTGGAAAGTCCGTTCGTGTGTACGCGGCATATATTTTCATTTTTTTACTGGCGGAACTCCGCTTTAAGTGGTTAAACTGACCTCATTTACACCGAAGTTCTTCCCTTTGATCTCTAAAAGAACTAAATGTTACATTGTACAGTGGTGTGAAAAAGTGTTTGCCCCCTTCCTCATTTCCTGTTCCTTTGCATGTTTGTCACACTTAAGTGTTTCGGAACATCAAACCAATTTAAACAATAGTCAAGGACAACACAAGTAAACACAAAATGCAATTTGTAAATGAAGGTGTTTATTATTAAAGGTGAAAAAAAATCCAAACCATCATGGCCCTGTGTGAAAAAGTGATTGCCCCCTAAACCTAATAACTGGTTGGGCCACCCTTAGCAGCAACAACTGCAACCAAGCGTTTGCGATAACGTGCAATGAGGCTTTTACAGCGTCCTGGAGGAATTTTGGCCCACTCATCTTTGCAGAATTGTCCTAATTCAGTTACATTAGAGGGTTTTCGAGCATGAACGGCCTTTTTAAGGTCATACCACAACATCTCAATAGGATTCAGGTCAGGACTTTGGCTAGGCCACTCCAAAGTCTTCATTTTGTTTTTCTTCAGCCATTCGGTGATGGACTTGCTGGTGTGTTTAGGATCATTGTCCTGCTGCAGAACCCAAGTTCGTTTCAGCTTGAGTACACAAACAGATGGACGGACATTCTCCTTCAGGATCTCTTGGTAGACAGCAGAATTCATAGTTCCTTTTATCACGGCAAGTCTTCCAGGTCCTGAAGCAGCAAAACAGCCCCAGACCATCACACTACCACCACCATATTTTACTGTTGGTATAATGTTCTTTTTATGAAATGCAGTGTTCCTTCTACGCCAGATATACTTGGACACACACCTTCCAAAGAGTTCCACTTTTGTCTCATCGGTCCACAGAATGTTGTCCCAAAAGTCTCGGGGATCATCAAGATGTGTTGTGGAGAAATTGAGACGAGCTTTGATGTTCTTTTTGCTCAGCAGTGGTTTTCTCCTTGGAACTCTGCCATGCAGGCCATTTTTGCCCAGTCTTTTCCTGATGGTGGAGGCATGAATGCTGACCTTAACTGAGGCAAGTGAGGCCTGCAGTTCCTTGGACGTTGCTGTGGGGTCTTTTGTGACCTCTTGGATGAGTCGTCGCTGCGCTCTTGGGGTAATTTTGGGCGGCCGGCCACTCCTGGGAAGGTTCCCCACTGTTCCATGTCTTCGCCATTTGTGGATAATGGCTCTCACTGTGGTTCGCTGGATTCCCAAAGCTTTGGAAATGGCTTTATAACCCTTTCCAGACTGATAGATCTCAATTACTTTCTTTCTCAATTGTTCCTGAATTTCTTTGGGTCTCGGCATGATGTGTAGCTTTTAAGGATCTTCTGGTGGACCTTACTGTGTCAAGCAGCTCCTATTTAAGTGATGCCTTGATTGTGAACAGGTGTGGCAATAATCAGGCCTGGGTGTGGCTAGAGAAATTGAACTCAGGTGTGGACAACCACAGTTATAGTATGTTTTAACAAGGGGGGCAATCACTTTTTCACACAGGGCCATGATGGTTTGGTTTTTTTTCACCTTTAATAATAAACACCTTCATTTACAAATTGCATTTTGTGTTTACTTGTGTTGTCCTTGACTATTGTTTAAATTGGTTTGATGTTCCGAAACACTTAAGTGTGACAAACATGCAAAGGAACAGGAAATGAGGAAGGGGGCAAACACTTTTTCACACCACTGTATCTCTCAGCACTGAGGAATGTTGATGAACATTTGGGCTTTTTTTTTTTTTTTTAGACAGCTCGGCTCTGCACTGTTTACATAGAATTGCAGAAATGGCTGATTAGGATCGTGAGGGGGGGGTTGAATCGAGAAATCGTGATTTTTTTTTTTTTAATGATTAATCCTGCAGCTCTACTTTAAGCCCTTGTACACACGGTCGGAGAATCCGTCGGAATGTGTCCTATCGAAACCGTGTTGTCGGATAATCCGACTGTGTGTGGTATGCATCGGACTGATTCCGTCGGAATATCCGTCTGACCCAATTTTCCAACTTGTTGGAAATATTTTCCGACCAACTGGTTCGATCGGACATACTCCGGTCATGTGTAGAGAATTTTGATCGGACCAAGTGCCACGGATTCTCAGATCAAATTCCTACATCAAAGCTATTGGCTACTAGCCTGAACGTAGCCCCATCCTAACGAAATTACGTCATCACGTTCTGAATGATTGGATTTTTCGACAACTTAGTCCGACCGTGTGTATGCAACAGTTTCGGACAAGATCCGACGGGCAAAATCCGACGGATTTGGTTGTCGAAATCTCCGACCGTGTGTACAGGGGCTAAGAGTTCCCTTCACTGGAACTATGGGGCCAAGCTCAACCCCTGAAAAACACCCCCACACCATAATCCCCCCTCCACCAAATGATTTGGAATGCACAAAGCAAGATCCATAAAGTCATGGATGAGGTACGCGAGTTTGAGGTGGAGGAACTTGACTGGCCTGCACAAAGCCCTGATCTTAACCCCATACAACATGGGATGAATTAGAGAGGAGACTGAGAGTCAGGCCTTCTCTTTCAACATCAGTGCCTGACCTCACAAATGTGCTTCTGGAAGAATGGTCAAACATTACCATAGACACCCTCCTAAACCTTGTGGACGGCCTTCCCAGAAGAGTTGAAGCTGTTATAGCTGCAAAGGGTGGGCCAACTCGATATTAAACCCTTCGGACTAAGACTGGGATGCCACTGAATTTCATGTTCGTGTAAATCCCTATACTTTTGGTAAATTAGTGTATATTGAAAATTATAATGTTATGGGCCACATTTGAGGGCCCCTTTAGCTCATGTTGACAGCAAGTGCCATAGAGCCATCGCCAGAGTGCATGCAGAAAGGAAGAAGCTGCAGGAGATCTGTAGCACTGAGATGCAACAAAGGAATTTTCCCATTTTAACTAATTTTCCCAATTTCCCTTTGGGATTAATAAAGTATTCTGTAAGGATGAAAGCAAGGTGGCCTTTTATTGGTGTGTAAGGATATCCATGACAATGCAAATTATAATTTTGCTAGCGATGTTACTTGGGAATAACTGTGGCAACCATTTTGCAATGTAAACCGGTAACTTCCAATGACGAGCTTTATTTCTCTAATAGGCATTAGTGACATCACTAAGGAACGAGGGTTGTAAGTCAGGTCTATTAATGACCCCATAATCTGGGAGAAGTATCGCGGGACGCTCATACCCGACGTCCGCCTTTCCCAAAGTTCTCCAAAAGTATCTTTCAGACCGCAAGTTTAGTGGAGTCCGGGGTTTGTCACGATTAAGTGTCTGCGGGTGCCTTGAGGGACATCATTAATGTATTCTTAGCTGCCTGCGTATGCCAAACAGGCGTTTATGAGGTTAATCCGGCGTTCTTTGTCAGAACAGAACCAAGGTAAATTATTAAAAGCATCAATAATGCAGCACTGTTAAAAATATATCAGGCTGGGGAGATGTGGGGATTTTATTTATGGTCCGAAGAGCTGGGCTTCATTTAGGTGTGCGGCTTTATATACTCGCACAAGGAGAAAGCTAACCGCCGGCAAGTTTCCCAACGCCAATATTTTTACGACTTTTGACGGTTTTATTGTATAAACCTAATAACAGTAACAGAAGAACTCAGAGAGGTTCCGATATTTTGCGGCTGTCAATTGAAGGAAGAAATAAACATCGAAGAGGCGCTGGGACTTTGATGTGAGTTCATGGAAAGTAGCAAGAGGGCAAAAACATTTGAAGAGCTCACTGGCTCGGGATAGGCTGCTCACAGCGGGCAAGGCTACCCCTCCAGTGGGTATCCTAGCAGGTTCCTAGTGGAAAAAACATCCACCAATGGAAGGAGCAGAAGAGAAAAAGCGCCACTAAGATTACTTTCACACTGCGGTGGGCGGGTGGCGGCGGCAACATTTTTAGCACTGCTTTACCGTAATTTTAACGGTGATATTCGTCCGCTAGCGGGGCTGTTTTAACCCCCTGCCAGCACCCGAAAAAGGGTTAAAACCTCCCGCAAAGCACTCATAGAGGGGGTGGCTAGAAAAAGGGGGTGGCGCCCATGCGCCCTTATGGACGCACCATCACTGGTCCGCCGTGTGCTGCAGAGGTTGAGCGATAATAACCTGTATTGCAAACTGGAGACGTGCGAGTTCCATCGTGAACTGGGTTATATCATTTCCACTGCTGGTTTTTCGATGGACCCAGAGAAACTTTTGGCAGTTCTACAGTGGCCCCGTCCCGTGGGTTTGCGACCATTGCAGCGTTTTCTTGACTCTGCCAATTATAAATCGGAAATGTATTTGTCACTGCTCGTCTTTGGTCAAACCCATGACTTATATGACCAGAAAGGACGGTAACTCACAGAGTTGGTCTCCAGAGTCCATTAAGGCTTTTGAGAGTCTCAAGGCTGGCTTTGCTTCTGCTCCTGCATTGGCACATCCTGATCCTACGCTACCTTCCATTCTTGAGGTTGATGCATCTGAGACTGGAGTTGGTGACCTTCTGTCTCAACGTCCTACCTCTGAAAGCGATATGCATCCTTGTGGCTACTTTGTCACACGACCGGACTCTTTCGACGGACTAGGTCCGACGGAACTAATCCGTCGGACAATTCGATCGTGTGTGGGCTCCATCAGACCTTTGCCGTCCAAAAAGCTGACGAACTTTAGAAATAGAACATGTTTCAAATTTTTCCGACGGACTCAAGTCCGGTCGAAAAATCCATTCGTGTCTATGCTAGTCCTATGGACAAAAAAACGACGCTAGGGCAGATATAGGCTACTGACTATGAACTTCCTTATTCTAGTCCGGTCGTACGTCATCACGTTCAAATCCATCGGACTTTGGTGTGATTGTGTGTGGCCAAGTCCGTTCATTTGGAAAGTCCGTCGGAACTCCACCGAAAGTCCATCGAGAAGACCGTCAGACCTAGTCCGTCGAAAAAGTCTGCTTGTGTGTACGCGACATTAGTCATTTACCATAAAGTGTCTGTTAGCGCCAGATTTCTCTCCGCACTCACTCAGTCTCACTATAAGATGCTGATCGTCGCCATTTCTAGTAAAAAATAAATAAAAACTAACAAAATATGGCCTGGTCATGAAGGCGGTAAAATCCTCTGGAGCTCACTGGTTAAAATAAGAACCTTGAATGGATTCCAAATAGGGCTTTCCCATGTGGATCTGTGTAAGAAAGCTACTAATTCTCTCCCTGGTTACCAGACTTATCTGTCTTGCCAACCATTTGGTGTCTGCTACCCATCTCTGCCAATCTCCACTTACGCTCAAATAACTAATACAATTCAAACTATTAATAGCAACCTACAAAGCCAGCCACAACTTTGCCCTCAGCTACGTTATCAAGCCCATCTTAAAATACCACCAAAACTGTCCTTTATGCTCCTCCCAGGACCTTCTTCTCATGGGTGTTCAACCTATGGCCCATCATGGCTCTGCCTTTGGGAACCATGCTTGTAACTGTCAGCCTTGCAATGCCTCATGGGACTTGTAGATTTGTAACTGCTGGAGGGCCACAGGTTGAGCACCAATGCTCTAGCTCCTTTATCTCCTCCAGGTCCAGGACTTCTCCAGAACCTCTCTCCCATCTCCTGGAACTTCCTGCCTCAATCTGTCAGGAATCTCCTACTCTGCCAGCCTTTAGAGCAGCCTTTCTCAACCTTTTTACCCAAAGGGAACCCCGGAAAAAATTCTTACATCAAGGGGAACCCTTGCTAAAACAATTCATTGAGGGTTAGTACGGAAAATAGACCTTTATATTGGTGGCCAGTGGGAAGAATGCCCCCCCCCCCTCCCTTTACAGAGGGCTAGAAAGATTATTGGCCGCAATGCCCTGGAACCATAAATGGAAGGTCAACTAGCCATAGTTTAAGCAACCCCTAACAACCTCTGGAGGCAGAAACAAAAAAACAAGGGCCAGGGAAAACCCACTGCAAAGCAGTGAAGATGTTAAAACAGGCTACACAACATCTCCTCAATGTCTGTCAACTGCCCTCTGAAAAGTGATCCACTGCAGGGTGCTCTTCAGAGGGCAAACCTCTGGAGGACCCCTAGAGTAGAGAATGGCTGCTTTAGAGCAGCGGTCGCCATACAGTGTTCCGTGGACCACTGATGGTCCACAAGAAAATTTTGGTGGTCCCCCAGGGGTTCTGCCACAAGTCAACATCATGGCATATGTATACCGCCCAGTGCTGTTCTCAATGCACGCTGACATTCAATACTGTCAGCGAGCACTGATACCCTCCTCTGTAGTTCCAGCTCCTGTGAACTCAGAGGGAAGCGCTGGGTGTAGTTCAGAGAGTGGGAGGTGAAGAAGGAGGGAACTTCCAATGGCAGCGCTGATCACAGACCGTGAGAGGGCGCTACAGCACAAGGCCGGATAAGGAGGTGAGATCAAATGATGAGTCGGTATAAGGCAGCAGTGAGATGCAGAGCAATGTTCCTCAACTCCAGTCCACAAGTACCCCCCAACAGGTCATGTTTTCAGGCTTTCCATTATTTTGCACAGGTGATTTGAACCGTTTTACTGCCTTAATAATTACCACAGCCGTTTCATCTGAGGGAAATCCTGAAAACATGACCTGTTGGGGCCCCTTGAGGACTGGAGTTGTTGAGAAACATTGATGCAGAGGATGGGAGAGGGGACACTGTGTGTGTGTAAACAGGGCCAGCCCATCCATTGTGGGCGCATGGGCACCGCCCCCCGATCCATGCGCCTGCCACCTTTCAGGATGCCAGGTGCATGCATTTCTATGGCGGAGGTGTGTTTTTATCAGAGGCCAGAGGCTCTAATAAGCTCTCAATATAGGGTGGGCTCGGGGCATAGAGCATTGTGTCCGGAGCCCACACAGGTGTGTTGCAACAGTGAATGAATATTCGCTGTTGCAACACTGATCCTCCTCCCAGCCAATCGGGAAGTGGGTCTGATACCCGTCAACCGATTGACTGAAAGGACAGGTGATCCTATTGGATGCGTAGGAGAAGAAGGGAGGAGCCACACAGAAGACACAGGAGCCCGCCGTCCATAGAAGACCGCTGCCGCTGGGGCCTGCAACCCGCCAAAGCCCGCCGCTGCCAGCAGAAGCCTGCCACTGCCACCAGGGGCTGTGGGGTGCTGACTGACATGCCACTGAGCAACGGGGGGGGGGTTGTTTGCCGCCAAAAAACACCGGCCGCCATTGTGTATAGGGCATGTAAAATTCATGTTAGTGGTCCCCGGGTTTCAAAATTGTTGGTTCAGATGTCCATGAGGTCCAAAAGGTTGGCAGCCACTGCAAGCCCGGTGTGAGCCGGTCCTGAATATTTAAAATGCATACACTGTGTAATTAGCAAAAATGAAACTGACTTCACTTTGAGTTTCCCATCGCTCATAAACTCTGCCATTAAAAAACTTTACTCTGATAACGAGCTGCCTAATCCCCACAGTTTCCAGAACACCGAGTTCAAAGTGTAGGATGATAGTGACAGCGCTGACACAATCCATTTTCCCAGAATCCGGAGGATTGTTAACAAACCGCTTCCTCTTCCTTCAGATCTGGTGTCACCCAGAGCAGCAGCAACGCAATTAGCTGGAGCGCAATTAGGGGCGAGGTTAAGGAAAGTGGAAGTGAACTGTGTCAGACGGATGCCGAGTTCAGTCCCTAAAGGCCGGATAAGTGTAGAAATTACAATCTGTCAAATTCCGAAGACAAGAAAAGAGTAACATATGAAGAGAGTCGACCCGACCCGTGTACTATATACCGATACATCGCAAGAAAAAATAAAAAAAAAAATATTACATTTTGGATACAGAAATGTATCATTCCAAGATTATTTCATGCAAAGATGACAAATTATTTAGTTTCGGTCTGGTTTATAACAGAAAGCAGTGCGGGAAAGGTGTGTTCTGTGCCCGTCCAAACGCACTACCCTCGCAATCTGCTGTGGGTGCAAATCAGTGGAGGCCAGGGGCGTAACTATAGGGGGGTGCAGCAGTTGCAATCGCAACCGGGCCCTGTGATGCAGAGGGCCCATGCAGCCCCCTCTACATATGGCCAGCAGCAGCATAGGCAGCTAGGGGTACCAGTGCACCATGCACATGGGTGGCTGGAGGTGGAGGGTGACTAGCAGAGCTCCATGCTCGACTATCGCACCGCGATGTCGGCACCCCGAAGCCGATCTCTCGATCGTCTCTCGGGTGCTGCCGCCGCCATCTTGGGTATGGGAATCAGGAAGTGGAGCCTTTCGGCTTCATTTCCCGGTTCAATACTGCGCATGCGCGAGTCGCACTGCGCAATAAGGATGGTCCCCGCTGTCTCTGGGATCCGTGTGTTTCCCAGCAGGCAGCGGGGGACCTTCGGAAAGGGGTGTAGATTCTGCGGAAAGGGGCGTACCTTCTGCAGAATCTACGCCGGAAGTGGGTGCAGATACCTGTACTGTACAGGTACCGGCACCCCCCTCCCCCCTGAAAGGTGCCAATTGTGGCGCCGGAGAGGGGGAGGGTTCCAATGAGCGGAAGGTCCACTTTAGGGTGGACCTCCGCTTTAATAACTATGTAACTATGCCACTATGTAACTATATTGCTTTTTCTTCAAATTTGTCGCTCTTTTTATGTTTATAGTGCAAAAAAAAAAATCGCAGAGATTATCAAATACCACCAAATCAAAGCTCTATTTGTGGGGGAAAAAAAGTCAATTTTGTTTGGGTGCAACGTCGCACGACCGCGCAATTTTCAAATAAAGCGACTCGCAAAAAGTGCTTTGGTAAGGAAGGGGGGTAAAATCTTCCGGGGGCTGTGCAAAATCTACAAATCTACCACTGCGTTCCTTTATACAAATCAGCTAAAAAAAAAAAAAAAAAAAAAAAAAAAAACAAAGAAAATAAAAACATATCCTTCCTCCACTGCTCTGAAATCTGTGAGCGCACTATACGGAGTGACATGCTGTAATCAGGATCTGCCCAATAATTCTACATCCGACTCGGACAGGTGGTGTCCCTCATCTGCTGACAAGAGGCGGATATCCACCGGCATCATAATTGCTAATTGAGCTTATTGACCGCATGTCATCGTTTTCCCAGGCCGGGCCCGACGTCTTCCTATGTACAAGCTGCGCGAGTTTGTTATGGAGGACTTAGCGCCAGATGGTTTCGGAAATCATGTTCAAGTGGCGGGAAGGAGCATTGATCCCCGGAGCCGAGTCCATGTGGGACGCGAGAAGAAAATCTATGCTCCGCCATCCAGATCCACTCCACTCAGCTCCTGAGAAGTCCTTCATCTGCAGTTCTTGAAAGAAATTCCTTGAAAACGACGCCCACTTTATTAAAAATATCAAAAAAAAAAATTCTTGCAGCTCGTTGGAACTAATTCTATCGGATGAACTGAAGTGAAGGTCAGCTGCAGCCTCCTGGATTCTTGGCTCGTTCCCGGAGAGAGAAAGCGACCAACAAACACGCAATATTTATCATATAAAATCCGCAAAGAAATGAACGGCCTGCCAAAACGCACCGCGCGGGAATGCGCGTGTTCACGTGCGATCGCAGGGGCCCACCAGCCATAAATGTTAGGAACACTCAGTGGCCCGTCCAGCCCTATAGAGCCGCCGCAGCCATCAGCCCAACATATGTCCCGCCAAACAATTTGTTCGTTTTCGTTCTTGTTGCTTTTTTCCATTTTTCGGATCATTCTCTATGATCGCAATTCGTAAATTCAAAAATAAGTAAACGCGTAAAAAATTCAAAAATTCGAAACCTCATAAAATTCGTAAGTTCTCAAACTCTTATGCCGTGTACACACGATCGGACTATCTGGCGACAGAAGACCGGGCCGCTGCTAGTAAAAGAGCTGGGAGAAGAAAGAGGAGGCCCGGCAAGAAGAACCGAAGAGTGGGGCAAGACCCCCGAAGAGGGGGGCAAGACCCCCGAAGTCGGAAGAAGACCCCCGGGCGGCGGCGACGAGGAAGAAAGCCGGGCTCCTCCGCTAGTAAAAAGAGCTAGCAGAAGATAGCGGAGGAGTCCGGCGAGAAGACCCCCCCCAAGACGGAAGAAGACCACCGGAGCTGTGCAATAAATTATTTTGAAAACACGTGTTGTGTTTTTTTTTTACGCTTTTTTTCACCAGGTGAATGGGTAGGGGGTACATGGTACTGCAATACTCATTCACATAAGGTGGGAGGGTCGGTATCTGGGGGCCCTCTTCTTAAAGGGGGCTCCCGGATTCCGATAAGCCCCCCTGCACACAGACCCCACAACCAACAGCCAGGGTTGTCGGGAAGAGGCCCTTGCCCTCATCAACATGGGGACAAGGTGCTTTGGGGTGCCCTGCGGCCCCCCCTTCCACAAAGCACCCCCCCATGTTGAGGGCACGCGGCCTGGTACGGCTCAGGAGGGGGGGGGGCGCTCGCTCGTCCCCACCCCCTTTCCTGACCGGCCGAGCTGCGTGCTCGGATAAAGGTCTGATATGGACCTTGGGGGGGACCCCCACGCCGTTTTTTCAGCGTAGGGCTTCCCCTTTAAGTTCATACCAGGTGACGGGGCTAGCGAGGTGTCAATCTCGCCCATGGAGGCGGCGACATTGACCTCCTTCGCTAGTCCCGGCTACCTGGAGCATCGTTCAAAACGAACGAACTTTCCTCCGTGTGTGGGCAAGTCCGTTCATTTCAAAAGTACGGCGGACACCCGCCATAGTCCGGCAGACCTAGTCCGCCAGAAAAGTCCAGTTGTGTGTGGGCAGGTCCACTCGCTCGGAAAGTCCGGCGGACTTTCCGGCGGTTTGTCCGCAAGACTAAGTACGCCGGATAGTCTGATCGTGTGTACAGGGCGTTAAATTTGAAAATAAGAAAGAAAATGCGAAAATGTCAAAAGAACGAAAATCAGAAAATTAATAAATGATAGGTATTGGAATTTGGAAGGACACATTTCGGGCGAGTGACCCCTCTTCTCTGTGCGGTACGTACACGGCGTACGCAAGACACAAATTCGGAAATATATTTCTGGAGGCGATTTCCATTTAATATTGGATGTGTAACAATTTCATAACTCGTTAATAATCGGGATATAACTTGACTTATTTTTTTGCCCTCACATATCTGTCCTTAAATCTGAAGCAATAAAGTAGGTAAACTTTGTAACCTATCCCCCCCCCCCCGGCGCTGCGCCGTAAATCACCGGCCCGATTTATTGCGTACTTAGGCGAAGAATGTGATAGTTATAACGTTATTGAAACAGTCGATTTGTGACTGCCACGTTTATGGCTGTTTGTCCGAAGTGATGAGGAGCAGTTGTGTCGGAGGACATGAATGTAAATAAGATATAGTGTGTGTATCCTGAGCCGGGGCTCCGGGGATCGGGTCTAGTGGCGGGATCATCGCACACAGGGATAGGATAGGCAGGCCATACATTTGCCCGTGTGTCAGTCTGCGGTCTACTCACCGCACTAATACAGAGACAGCAGCCATGTAACTTTAAAGCAGTATTAAACCTAAATCCAAAAATGTAATATATTGATCATTAAATGTGGTGGCTGCATTCGTTTTCTTTTTTTTTTTTTAGGCTTTTTCCCCCCTCTGTTTTCACCTGGTGATCTGGCCAGTAACACGCCTCCTGTATTAGAACTAGGGGTTGACCGATTATCGGAGTGGCCGATTATCGGGTGCCAATATTCAAATTTTTCTAATTATCGGTATCGGTTAGAAATGTACCGATATTAGTCAGACCTATTCCGCCCTTACATCAGAGTTCCTCTTTAAACCAGAGTCCACAGCGTTCCCCCTTACATCAGAGTTCCTCTTTAAACCAGAGTCCACAGCGTTCCCCCTTACATCAGAGTTCCTCTTTAAACCAGAGTCCACAGCGTTCCCCCTTACATCAGAGTTCTTCTTTACACTAAAGTCCACAGAGTTCCCTCTTACATCAGAGTTCTTCTTTACACCAAAGTGCACAGCATTCCCCCTTACATCAGAGTTCTTCTTTACACCAAAGTCCACAGCGTTCCCCCTTACATCAGAGTTCTTCTTTACACCAAAGTCCACAGAGTTCCCTCTTACATCAGAGTTCTTCTTTACACCAGAGTCCACAGCGTGCTCCCGACACAGTGACTGGTGGTGGCCTTTGGAAACCTCCCAATCCCAAGCAGCAATCGGGTGTTTCCGATCATGTGACTGCCGTGACAACCAATCATAGATGTCACATGGCTATAAGCCCCGCCCTCCCCAACATTCTAAAGCCCTTAAAGGGCCAGTGGGAGCCGCCACCTAGAGGTTAAGAGAGTAAAGTTTTGCTTTAAAGTGTAAGCAAACCCCCCCAGCCAAAGAAGCTGCCTCTGTTTAATCTACAACTGCCATGATGCTGCACATGTGAATAGTTATGACACCAACCATTGGATGGTTTGACAGCTTGGTTGACAGCACAACCAATGGGAGTACAACATTTCCAGCGCGTGCCGGAAATGAAACGATTTTACAGATGGGTTTACTTTCGCTTTAAGCTGGCCATAGAGGAGTAGAATTTTGAACAAAAATTTTAGGAAAATAAACGTCTTTGTTTTTTCTAATCGTTAGTGGGGTCAAATCTGCGTTTTTTTGACCGCAGTGGCAAGAAATTTTGAAGGAGCAGGACGGAAGAATTTTTCTTGAACGAACAAATTTCTAACAGTGTATGCGGTTATCGTTCGGTAAACGATATTCAAAAACGAAACATGAAAAGCAAACGATATCCTTCGAAGACTTTTCCTAAGAATTTTCTAAATTCTATCCATCTATGGTCAACTTTAAAGGGCCAGTTGGAGCTGCCACCAAGGCTTCCACCATGCCTTTGGAATTTGGGAGGACACTGGAGTACCTGGAGGAAACCCACAAATGGAGAACATGCAAACTCCATGCACATAGTGTCCCGGGCCCTGAATTCGAACCAAGGACTCCAGTGCTGTAACCAATTTTATTATATTTCCTATAAAACTGGCACAACCCTTCCAGCGTGAAGTCATTTTTTTTTTTAATAAAACATGCCCTCGAAATCCCAGAGGTTCCAGTAAAAATCTCAGAAAAGGGTCAGAGATGAGATTATTTCAGCCTGTCCCGCTGCCCAGCGCAGGACCGCACGAAGGGTTACTCCGGCAGCACGATTCAAGTTTTGGCAAGTCAAAAAAACTAGAACAATGGCCGGGTCCAGGCCTCATTTGTTACCGCTGCGGCACAATGCACTTGTCTTGACATTCCTGGGTGACATGTAAAGCTGCCACAGATTAGGAGCCGCGATGATGGAAAGATTACTCTCTCCGCGCACGGAGTAAATCATTTTGTCGGCCTCGGACTTTTACTTTCTCATCAGATGGAAAAAACAGTTAACAAACCCGTCATGCTCAGGAGAAAAAGAAAAACAACACAGACAGAGGCCTTCGCTGCTCCCGATTTATGACAATCACTTTTACCGCGCCACAAAACGTGGTCATTTATCCATTGAGCCACCAGTAATCTGATGGGGGGACCGCACGTTATAAGGCTTTATGTATGATCATTGGTTTACTGTCCAGGAGAAAAATACGATCGGAAGATCAAAAAGATTGTTCGGTGATGTTATTCATGTATTTTCACAAGACCCTTGTTTATCTGAATAGTTATAAGGGGGCTGATGATGGGACACTCTGATGTAAGGGGGTGCTGATGGGACACTCTGATGTAAGGGGGCTGATGATGGGACACTCTGATGTAAGGGGGCTGGTGATGGGACACTTTGATGTAAGGGGGCTGCTGGTGGGACACTCTGATGTAAGGGGGTGTTGATGGGACACTCTGATGTAAGGGGGCTGGTGATGGGACACTCTGATGTAAGGGGGCTGGTGATGGGACACTCTGATGTAAGGGGGCTGGTGATGGGACACTCTGATGTAAGGGGGCTGGTGATGGGACACTCTGATGTAAGGGGGCTGGTGATGGGACACTCTGATGTAAGGGGGCTGATGATGGGACACCCTGATGTAAGGGGGCTGGTGATGGGACACTCTGATGTAAGGGGGCTGATGATGGGACACTCTGATGTAAGGGGGCTGATGATGGGACATTCTGATGTAAGGGGGCTGATGATGGGACACTCTGTTGTAAGGGGGTGCTGGTGGGACACTCTGATGTAAGGGGGCTGATGATGGGACACTCTGATGTAAGGGGGTGCTGGTGGGACACTCTGATGTAAGGGGGCTGATGATGGGACACTCTGATGTAAGGGGGTGCTGGTGGGACACTCTGATGTAAGGGGGTGCTGATGGGACACTCTGATGTAAGGGGGTGCTGGTGGGACACTCTGATGTAAGGGGGCTGGTGATGGGACACTCTGATGTAAGGGGGTGCTGGTGGGACACTCTGATGTAAGGGGGCTGGTGATGGGACACTCTGATGTAAGGGGGAGCTGATGGGACACTCTGATGTAAGGGGGTGCTGGTGGGACACTCTGATGTAAGGGGGTGCTGGTGAGACACTCTGATGTAAGGGGGTGCTGGTGGGACACTCTGATGTAAGGGGGTGCTGGTGGGACACTCTGATGTAAGGGGCTGCTGATGGGACACTCTGATGTAAGGGGGCTGATGATGGGACACTCTGATGTAAGGGGGTGCTGGTGGGACACTCTGATGTAAGGGGCTGATGATGGGACACTCTGATGTAAGGGGGTGCTGATGGGACCCTCTGATGTAAGGGAGATGCTGATGGGACATTCTGATGTAAGGGGGCTGGTGATGGGACACTCAAAATGTAAGTGGGCCGGTCTGGATGAAGTCCAGGACCAAATTTCTATCCCAGTCCAGTCCTGGTCATAACATTATGACCTCCTACCATAACCCATCGAGGCATGGACTCCGCTAAACCTGTAAAGGTATGCTGTGGTATACAAGACCAAGCACTTCCGACTCGTACATGATTCTGAGCATGTGTGTTTTTTTGTGCGACGGACTTGCGTACACACAATCGGAAAAATCTGAGGACCTGCTAGCCAACATTTGTTGGCAGGAAGTCCGACAACAAATGTTCGATGGAGCGTACACACACGGTCGGACTTTCCGCCAACAAGCTCACATCCAACATTTGTTGTCGGAAAATCCTCATAAGGAAAAAGCAAACCATTTCCCCCCCCCCCCTAAACTTTTGAAATAGAAGCCTTTGTGAGAACCATTGTATTTTTATTTATTTTTTTTCTTTTGGTTCGGTCAAAACGAAGGAGGCCAAAAAAAGTTCACACCTATGGATGACTAACTACTGAGCTCCGCTATAAACAGTTATTATTTATGTGTTTCTGCTAAACCACACAATGTTCATTTCCAGGCCTCGGGAGGAAGTGGCAGGAACACGTTATAACATTTTAAACCCCAGATTTGAAACTTAAATCCCAGATTTGGAAACTGGTGGCGCTTCAGCGTTTAGGAGAGCATTGTAAATCTCGCTCTTGCGGTGATTATGAGGTGGCAAGAAAAGGCAGACATGTTTTGCTCGCACGCAAAGATATTTCGCCCTCGCCGGCGTTTTGTTGACTGTAAGATGGTATGATGAATATTCACCAAATACGCCCAGCTAATCATTACCAAGTCCGGGACAATTAGAGAGCATTTACTCTGCCCGGGGTCCAAGCTCAAGATTTATTGACGTGGAAAGTCAATATTGATTGTGGAACAGGCAGGGTCTTTATAGAGCTCCCGAGACAATACATCTTGGCGGTTAGTTGAAATAAGTCAATGTTACGCATGACGAGTCAAACAGACCTTGCCTAAACAGTCTTTACTGTGAATGTGAAACTAGCATTTAATTGTCGTTAAATAAACCCGGGTCTGGACTCCTCAGGTCCTCGCCAAATAATGATATTGACACAGAACTTAATTATTTTTCATGTAAGTTTTAACACATCAGGGTCATTCTTTGTGCTCTCAATGTAATAGATGGTGAGTACACACGAGGGCTGGGTGTCCGCTCCTAACCCGGGACATGATTGTAGATGTCACACCCATACCAGGTAATTAATGGGATGCTCAGGAGACAGCTGTTCAGAAGATGAATTTTGTGTTTCAGATAATTGGTATTAAATATCGGATTTAAGCTTCAGTGAATGGATTGTAAGAGTCACAATTATTGTATAAGAGGTATGCTGAGGCCTTTCCCATGCAGTTTGGTAATACTGTCATTATTGAACTTATAAGAAAACATATAATAGAAAAGGAAAGCTGATGGTGTAAACCCCTGGTGCCCCTGGGAACTTTTTGGGGCTCCCCGAGACACAAATTTGTGTTCCCCTATTGCCCTGTTATAGCAGTGATTTCAAGCAGTCTCATGTAATATGTCTCCAGTCTATGACTGAAGCATGTGCCCAGTCTCCAATAACTCCTATAGAATATTCACAGTCTCTGACCATTTTTTATCTGATATCTGTAGTCTCTAACCACCTCTTGTAACATGTCCGCGGGCTCTGACCATCAATGTAACAGGTCCACAGCCTCTGACCATCTCTTGTATCATGTCTGCAGTTTCTGACCATCTCTTGTATCATGTCTGCAGTTTCTGACCATCTCTTGTACCATGTTTGCAGTCTCTGACCATCTTTTCTATGATGTCTGTAGTCTCTGACCAAATCCTGTTTTATGTCTGCTGTCTCTGACCATCTCCTGTATCAAGCCTGCTGTCACTGACCATCTCTTGGTCGGAGTCTGCATACATGATACAGAAGATTATCAGATGCTGCAGACATGATATATCTCATGTAGCAAGCCTGCTGTCTCTAACCATCTCCTGTATCATGTCTGCAGTCTCTGGCCTTCTCTTGTATCATGTCTGCAGTCTCTTACCAGCTCCTGAACCATATTCTCTGACCATCTCTTGTATCATGTCTGCAATCTCTGACCATCTCTTGTATCATGTCCGAAGTCTCTGACCATCTCTTGTATTACGTTTGTAGTCTCCGACCATCTCTTGCATCACGTCTGCTGTCTCTGTCCATCTCTTGAATCGTGTCTGCAGTCTCTGACAATCTCTTGAATCATGTCTGTGGTCTTTGACAATCTCTTCTTCTAGTCTCTGACCATTTCCTCTATCATGTCTGCTGTCTCTGACCATCTCTTGTATCACGTCTGCAGTCTCTGACCATCTCCTGTATCATGCCTGCAGTCTCTGACCATCTCTTGTATCAGGTCTGAAGTCTCTGACCATCTCTTGTATCACGTCTGCAGTCTCTGACCATCTCCTATATCATGCCTCCAGTCTCTGACCATCTCTTGTATCAGCTCTGCAGTCTCTGACCATCTCCTGTATCATGCCTGCAGTCTCTAACCATCTCTTGTATCAGGTCTGCAGTCTCTGACCATCTCTTGTATCATGTCTGCAGTCTCTGACCATCTCCTGAACCATATTCTCTGACCATCTCTTGAATCATGTCTGCAATCTATGACTATCTCTTGTATCATGTCCAAAGTCCCTGACCATCTCTTGTATCAAGTCTGCAGTCTCTGACCACCTCTTGCATCACGTCTGCAGGCTCTGACCATCTCTTGAACCACGTCTGCAGTCTCTGACAATCTCTTGAATCATGTCTGCGGTCTTTGACCATCTCCTGTATCATGCTTGCAGTCTCTGACCATCTCTTGTATCAGCTCTTGCAGCACTTCTGCAGTCTCTGACAATCTCTTCTTCTAGTCTCTGACCATTTCCTCTATCATGTCTGCTGTCTCTGACCATCTCTTGTATCACATCTGCAGTCTCTGACCATCTCCTGTATCATGCCTGCAGTCTCTGACCATCTCTTGTATCAGGTCTGAAGTCTCTGACCATCTCTTGTATCACGTCTGCAGTCTCTGACCATCTCCTATATCATGCCTCCAGTCTCTGACCATCTCTTGTATCAGGTCTGCAGTCTCTGACCATCTCCTGTATCATGCCTGCAGTCTCTAACCATCTCTTGTATCAGGTCTGCAATCTCTGACCATCTCTTTTATCATGTCTGCAGTCTCTGACCATCTCCTGTATCATGTCTGCAGTCTCTGACCATCTCTTGTGCCATGTCTGCAGTCTCTGACCATGTGCTCCTTCATCCAGAGTGGGGGGCGCTCTAATACAGAAAGGGTGTTACTGGCCAGATCACCAAGTGAAAACAGAGGGGGAAAAAAACCCCAAAAAAATTAAAAAGTGATGCAGCCACCACATCTAATGCTTGGTAAGCTGCAATATATTTTACATTTTTGGTTTTGGGTTTATGACCGTTTTAATCTACGCACAGCTATAGTCGCAATTCCTGAGGTGGCACTCAGTATATACACCGATATGTTCCAACATTTCAGTAAGCTACACTATTGATATTAATGTCAAAGAGTGTCTTAACTCTCTCCGCTGAAATTATTCCAAAATCTGCAGTCCAGAAACCTAATATCCGGGAGATCAGCTCCGGCCTGAAAATGATGGATAATTATGGAGGAAAGGCATACCGGGGGCTTCTTGTTGTGTTAAGGTCTTGCAGGGAACAGAGCCGGGCTGTGGATAATATAACACACCCCTGACTATGGTGCACAGCAAAGTATGCTGCGGGTCATAGGCACCCAATATTAAATTGCACAGATGCGTGCTGCGGATAAAACAATATTCCACGCAGTCCATAAAAATTTGCGCAGGGTCGTGCCGCGGACGGAACACCGAATACGCCGTATCACGTTTATTTGTCGGATGCTATGAAACATAAGATTAGCGCCGAGGCAAGGGAGCGCAGGAGTCACGCATGCAGGTGCAAGCCAAGGAAAATCCATCATCTTCCCTGAGAATGGCGTAATCTCGGTGTCACCTGACACAATGATCAATGGCGAGGGTTCCAACACCGTGACCTAATTCTAACATGTGCCTCCTAGATGCCCGAGATTCCCGAATTACCAAATCTTATTTAACAGATTTCCAGCACAGATTCCGCCGTTTAATATTTCTTTTCAATATAACAGCCCAGGAAAATCTCAAGAGGATTTCTGCCGCTTATTAAAAATGCACAGAGAGAGGCGCTAAATCTGATGTTCTCAGAAGGAAATGAACTCGTTGGGGCTCCGAGACACCAAAAAAAAAACCATGACAGCGGCGCGCACACACACAGACGGACATAAATTTATGGGGCGCTGGTTATAATAAAAGGGCGGCAATGTGTTTTGTTACGGTACGTGTTTATTGAAAGTTGTTTCTTGAACCTTTGCTATACATATGTTAAGAATACATTTAAAGCAGAATAATCTTTTTTTTTTTAACACAAACACTCTGAAACTGCAAGTGAAAATTAGTGCATGCGTGCGATTCTGTGTTGTTGTTGTTTTTTTGTTTTTTGCATAATTCATCATTTCATATCCATATTCCACCCTTCATCAGCAAGCATTAGTGGGAGGTGATGACAGGGCGATACCGCCTGAGGAAAGTCATGTATTTATCCCCTTATGCCGCGTACACACGACCGGACTTTTTGACAGTTATCCCCTTATGCCGCGTACACACAACCAGACTTTTTGACAGTTATCCCCTTATGCCGCGTACACACAACCAGACTTTTTGACAGTTATCCCCTTATGTCGCGTACACACACAACCAGACTTTTTGACAGTTATCCCCTTTTGTCGCGTACACACAACCAGACTTTTTGACAGTTATCCCCTTTTGTCGCGTACACACAACCAGACTTTGTGACAGTTATCCCCTTATGCCGCGTACACACAACCAGACTTTGTGACAGTTATCCCCTTATGCCGCGTACACACAACCAGACTTTTTGACAGTTATCCCCTTATGTCGCGTACACACACAACCAGACTTTTTGACAGTTATCCCCTTTTGTCGCGTACACACAACCAGACTTTTTGACAGGAGGTGAGCGGACTGATAGTTGTGCCATTGATCTTGACAGAGAAGTGGGGGAAGGGGCATGTGGGGAAGGAAATATTAAGAGCTCAGTTTTAGTTAAATTATATTATGAGGAAGAGGTTTGACATCCAGGCTGATATATCTGTTAGTAAATCAGTGATGTGAGAGGAGATTGATGGGATGAGCTGAGGAGCAGAGAGATATATTTGGGTGTCATCAGCATATAAAATGGTAGTGGAAGCCATGGGAGGCTATCAGCTGACCCAGGGAGGACGTGTAGATCGAGAATAGTGGAGGTCCAAGGACAGAACCTTGGGGGACCCCAACGGAAAGGGGAGTTGGAGAAGAGAAAGTGGAGTTGTAAGTGACACTGAAGGTGCGATGAGATAGGTAAGATTCGAATGGAGAGAGTGCAGCCATGAAGACCAAGCAAATTGAGTTTTTGGATGTGCAATAGGGCAGCTTTATCCACATCCAATCCTCCCCTCTCCAGCTCTTTTTTTTTTTTCAGCCACTTGTTAATTGTTTTTTAACCACTTCAGCCCCGGACCATTTTGCTGGTCAAAGACCAGACCACTTTTTGCGATTCGGCACTGCGTCGCTTTAACTGACAATTGCGCGGTCGTGCGACACGGCTCCCAACCAAAATTGACGTCCTTTTTTTCCCACAAATAGAGCTTTCTTTTGGTGGTATTTGATCACCCCTGCGGTTTTTATTTTTTGCGTTATAAACAAAAATAGAGTGACAATTTTGAAAAAAACGCATTATTTTTTACTTTTTGTTATAATAAATATCCCCCAAAAATATATAAAAAAACTTTTTTTTCCCTCAGTTTAGGCCGATACGTATTCTTCTACATATTTTTGGTAAAAAAATCGCAATAAGCGATTATTGATTGGTTTGCGCAAAAGTTATAGCGTTTACAAAATAGGGATAGTTTTATAGCATTTTTATTAATAATTTTTTATTTTTTTTTACTAGTAATGGCGGCGATCAGCGATTTTTATTGTGACTGCGACATTGTGGGGGACCCATCGGACATTTTTGACACATTTTTGGGACCATTGTCATTTATACAGTAATCCGTGCTATATAAATGCAGTGATTCCTGTGTAAATGACACTGGCAGTGAAGGGGTTAACCAGTGGGTGGCAGTGTAGGGGTTAAGTGTTCCTAGGGGTGTGTTACTAACTGTGGGGGGGTTGGGCTTTCATTTAGTGAACACTGATCTCTGCTCCAATCACATGGAGCAGAGATCAGCGTCACTAGTTGCTAGGCAGAATGGAGAAATTCTGTTTACAACAGCATTTCTTCATTTGGCTGCTCCGTGAGACGATCGCGGGTATGCCCGCGGCGATCGAGTCCGCGGGTCCCGCGACCGGACTCACGGGGCCCCGACCAGCGCAGGAGTGCGCCGCCGGCGGCACGCTCCCGATGGCAGGGCGGCAAATTTAAAGGGACGTACATGTACGCCCATTTGCCTGCCCGTGCCATTCTGTCGACGTACATCGTCGTGCGCTGGTCGGCAAGTGGTTAAAAAATGCAGCAGAAGTGGAAAGTCTAGGACCTCTGAGCTGTGAAGCTTGCTGAGCTGAACCCAAGAGGTCATAGAGAATCCCAGGTCCTGCGCTATTTTTAACTTCCAATTTCAGAATGGTTGCTTTAAAAAAATATATATATATAATAATAATTTAGCCACCAAGTTACAATATATTTACATTGTTAGGGTTATTGTTCAACAAGCTTGGAGCTGTGAAGCTTGCAGAGCTAAATCCAAGAGGTCATAGAGCCAGGGCCGCTTTTAAGGCAGGGCAAAAGGGGCAACTGCCCTGGGCCCTGTCATTGTTGAGGGGCCCAAAGCAGCTGCCTTATACTTACCAACTATCCTGGTTTATATTTCCTCATCCCTTGAGGTTTTAGTCCTGTGCTGTGTCTCAATATCTCAGTCTGAAGTGCTGCTACTAATGCTACCCAGCTCTGCCCTATTGTTGTGTACAGATGACTCACCTGCAGACCTTGCGTTTACATGTAAATTACTGGCATTCATATGTAAAGAGTGGCGGCATTCATATGTAAATAGGGGATATCATGCCCCCCCCCCCCTGAGGTCATATCCACAGTAATCTCTAGCAACCAAAACAGAAATAATGTGCTGTAACCTCTAGCAACTAATCAGTGAGCCGTAATGTGTGCTGTAACCTCTAGCAACCAGTCAGTGAGCGGTAATGATACGCTGTAACCTCTGGCAACCAATCGCAATAGCTGCCTGATCTGATCCAGTAAACTGATTTTAGCTGCTATTTATTGTATGTCTCAGAGCAGGCGGAGAGCAAAACTGCATGGGGGGCCCCAAGAAAATTTTTGCCCGGGGTCCATTTAATATTAAAGACGGCCCTGCATAGAGCAGAGGTTTCCAAACTTATTTGGCCTACCGCCCCTTTTTCAGAAAATAAATTACTTAATTTCACACGGGCGCATTCCGTATGTGTGTTTTTTATCCAGCCGTTGATGGATGAAAAATGAGCATACCTGTATCTCTGGGACAGCGGACGTTAGCGGAAGATCATCCGCTGACATCTGCTAACATGCGTCTCCGCCAAGCTCCGTTTTTTTTATGACTGAAGAAAACCCTTCTTTTATTCGTAAAAAGAAAACGGAATGGAGGAAAAACGGATGTTAGTGGACGATCTGCTTACATACGATCTGCTGACATCCGTTTTTAAACCCTCCCCCCTCCCTTCATTAAACACACTGTATATACAGTAGTGCTCATAAGTTTACATACCCTGGCAGAATTTATGATTTCTTGGCCATTTTTCAGAGAATATGAATGATAACACAAAAACTTTTCTTTCGCTCATAGTTAGTGTTTTTGGCTGAAGCCATTTATTATCAATCAGCTGTGTTTACTCTTTTTAAATCATAATGACAACAGAAAATACTCAAATTACTCTGATCAAAAAAGTTACATACCCCAGCTTTTAGTACCGTGTATTGCCCCCATTAACATTTATGAGAGCTTGAAGTCTTTTGTGGTATTTGTGGATGAGGCTCTTTATCTTCTCAGATGGTAAAGCTGCCCATTCCTCTTGGCACAAAGCCTCCAGTTCAGGCATGTACTGGCCATTGGGACAACCGGGAGTTTCCCGGTGAGCTGATGGCTCAGTGGGCCGCTCTGATGAAAGGGGGCTGCTGATGGGACTCTCTGATGTAAGGGGGCTGCTGATGGGACACTCTGATGTAAGGGGGCTGGTGATGGGACACTCTGATGTAAGGGGGCTGCTGATGGGACACTCTGATGTAAAGGGGCTGCTGATGGGACACTCTGATGTAAGGGGGCTGGTTATGGGACATTCTGATGTAAGGGGGCTGCTGATGGGACTCTCTGATGTAAGGGGGCTGCTGATGGGACACTCTGATGTAAAGGGGCTGCTGATGGGACACTCTGATGTAAGGGGGCTGGTGATGGGACACTCTGATGTAAGGGGGCTGCTGATGGGACACTCTGATGTAAAGGGGCTGCTGATGGGACACTCTGATGTAAGAGGGTGCTGATGGGACACTCTGATGTAAGGGGGCTGGTTATGGGACACTCTGATGTAAGGGGGCTGCTGATGGGACTCTCTGATGTAAGGGGGCTGCTGATGGGACACTCTGATGTAAAGGGGCTGCTGATGGGACACTCTGATGTAAGGGGGCTGCTGATGGGACACTCTGATGTAAGGGGGCTGCTGATGGGACACTCTGATGTAAAGGGGCTGGTAATGGGACACTCTGATGTAAGGGGGCTGCTTATGGGACTCTCTGATGTCTGATGCCAAATTTCTGTCCCAGTCCAGCCCTGCTCCAGTTCCTGTAAATTCTTGGGCTGTCTTGCATGAATGGCACGTTTTGAGATCTCCCCAGAGGGGCTCAATGATATTGAGGTCAGGTGACAGGTGGACTTGGCCTTGTGTTTTGGTTTATTGTCATGTTGGAATGTCTAAGTACGTCCCATGCTCAGATTCCTGGCTGATGAATGCGAATGTTCCTCCAGTAGTTTTTGATAACGTTCTGCATTCATCTTGCCAACAATTGGACCAAATTTCCTGTGTCTTTGTAGCCCACACATCCCCAAAACATCAGTGATCCACCTCCGTGTTTCACAGTAGAGATGGTGGACCATTCATCATAGGCCTTGTTGACTCCTCTCCAAATGTAGTGTTTATGGTTGTGGCCAAAAAGCAAAATTTTGGTCTCATCACTCCAATTCTTTGTAGTGTGTTCATTCATTTATAAAAACAAATTTGTGGCAGAAGGTTTGAGGCTTGTCTCTGTGATGTTTGGCGTATTGTAAATGGGATACTTTGTGGCATTTGCCTAGTAATGGCTTTTCTTCTGGCGACTCGAACCATGCAGCCCCATCATTCTTCAAGTGCCTCCTTCATTGTACATATTGAAACAACCACATGTTTTCAGATAGTCCTGTATTTCACCTGAAGTTATTTGTGGGTTTTTCATTGCATTCCGAACAATTTTCCTGGCAGTTGTGCCTGCCATATGTTATTAATTGACACTGGTCATGCACGATATTTCAATTTGAAGATGTCTTCATCCCCCTGAGGAAGATCAGAACAATATATACGATTGAAACGCGCTGGAGCTCTTCTCTGAGCAATAGCATTTAGTGTTAAGAAACTCTTTTTTGCTATCTGCATTTGTAAACATTGACATCTCATGTTTGGATACCATGCATACCAGAGTTCATGTCGTTTTTAATTCATTTGTTTTTTGTTTTGTTTTTTTCATATATCTGTACGCAATAAAGACCTAGACCTTTTTTTTCATATATTCTATTCAGTCCAATTTTTTTCTAGCTGCCTATAGGCCCTTGGGAGCAATTTTTCAAATGAATCATATTTTGGGCTAGTAGCACTTTTCTCTCTCCACCCAGGTGGGTCGGTTTCACTGGATTACAATTCCTTGTAAGCCCTTGTACACACGATCGGAGATTCCGACAACCAAATCCGTCGGGTTTTGTCCGTCGGACGGATTTTGTCCGAAAACTGTTGCATACACATGGGTCGGACGAAGTTGTCGGAAAATCCGATCGTTCAGAACGTGATGACGTTATTTCGTTACGACGGGACTACGTTCAGGCTAGTAGCCAATAGCTTTGATGTAGGAATTTGATCTGAGCATGCGTGGCACTTTGTCCCGATCGGAATTCTCTACACATGATCGGAGTATGTCCGATCGGAGCATTTTTTCGGAAAATATTTCCGGCAAGTTGTAAAATTTGGTCCGACGGATATTTTCCGACGGAAACAGTCCGATGCAGACCACACACCCTCGGATTTTCCGACAAAACGCTCCGATCGGACACATTCCGACGGAATCTCCGATCGTGTGTACAAGGGCTAACTCAAGCTTTGCTTGTTGGTTTTAAATATCAGGAAACGATAGTCTTAATTTTTGTACATTCTGCCCAACGCAAGGTAAGGTGGTTGGAGTATTCCTTCCTAGAGAAGGTATGATACACAATCCCGGAGCTCCAGCTCTGCTTGTTGTGGGAAATTCTTCCTTTTACCTTTGAACTGCCATCATCCGTCAAGGATCATGTACGAAGATCATAAGAACCCCCCCCCCCCCAACCCTGTGTTTATCCTTCAATTAGGCGGGGTCGGTTGCACGCAATGTTTACACTTTGGTCAAATGAGTGGCTCCTAATACGACTACTTTGTAATCCATTACAGGACTGTCAAAAAACAGAAAGGTAAAACCTTCCAGTTCTGATGAACCGTTATCAATACACGACTGTCAAAAATATGTCCCAACCTGACCTTCGCATGAAAATACTAACCAAACATTGTGCAATAAACCACTCTATGGATGAAATAAACAGGATAAACGTTATAAACATTCTCTTCGATGCACAAAATTTATGCCAGATCTGAAAAAAAAAAAAGAATTTTTCCTCCAAGCTATCTCGGGGTTCCCCCAATGAATTGAGACACAATTTTCCTGAATGTTGGGTTTACTTATCTGTACCTTTCAAAAGTCCGGCCATTCTTTATCTTCTGCTTCTCTGTCAGTCATTTACATTGTATCTATTGTAGATTATAATAAAATAAAATCATATCATTATTTATACATTGTATTTCAATTATGTGTAGCCTACGCCTATTAATCTGAACCATCTCCAAGTTTGTACTATTTTTTTTTTTTTCCTTAACCACTTGCTTACTGGGCACTTAAACCCCCCTCCTGCCCAGACCAATTTTCAGCTTTCAGCGCTGATGCACTTTGAATGACAATTGCGCGGTCATACAACACTGTACCCAAATGAAATTTTTATCATTTTTTTCCCACAAATAGAGCTTTCTTTTGGTGGTATTTAATTCCAGCTGGGAGTTTTATTTTTTGCTAAACAAACAAAAAAAGATGCAAAATAAAAATAAATAAAAAATCACGTTTAATAGTTTGTTATAAAATTTTGCAAACAGGTCATTTTTCTCCTTCATTGAAATGCGCTGATGAGGCGGCGCTGGTGGGCACTAATAGGCACAGATAAGGTGGCACCGATGGGCACAGATAAGGCAGTACTGATGGGCACAGATAAGGTGGCACTGATGGGCAAAGATGGGCACAGATAAGATGGCACAGATGGGCGGCACGTATGGGCACTGATGGGTACCACTGATAGATGGGACTTATGGGCACTGATAGGTGGCACTGATGGACGGCACTGCTGGCCACTGATGTGCGGCACTGCTGGGCACTGATGGGCATGGATATGTGGCACTGAGGTTCAGCACTGTTTTTGCGGCAGATTGTGGGCACTGATAGGTGGCACTGTGGGCACTGATAGGTGTCACTGTGGGCACTAATGGGTGGCACTGATGGGGGGCACTTTTTTATTCTATATATGTCAGGGGGCAGGTGGACACACGGCCGCGGGTGATCGGCTTTTTTTTTTCGGAAAAATAGCCGATTACCGGCTCTGTTTTGTCACATGATCAGCTGTCATTGGCTGACAGCTGATCACGTGGTAAGGGGTCGGGATCGACCCCTTGCTCGGATCTGTGATCAGGCGAGTCTCATAGACTTGCCGATCACAGAGCGCGCCGCGCAGGCCACTCGTGCACGGGACGACGTCAATAGACATAGTCCCGGCAAAGCAGGTCCGCGCTGTAGCTGTCATTTGGCGCCAAATGACGGCTACAGCGCGGATCTCTAGAGGATAAAGGGGTTGTAAAGCTTTGTTTTTTATTTTCTAAATAGGTTCCTTTAAGCTAGTGCATTGTTGGTTCACTTACCTTTTCCTTCGATTTCCCTTCTAAATGTTTTTTTTTTCTTTTTCTGATTTTCTCAGTTCCTGTTTTTCCTCAGTAAACTTCACACCATCATCCGAGCCGTGTTTAGTCAGCCAGAACAGCTTACTGTGGAGGAACAGGAAGTGAGAAATTCAGACAAAGAAAACAAAGAAAAAAAAACATTTAGATGGGAAACCGAAGGAAAAGGTAAGTGAACCAACAATGCACTAGCTTAAAGGAACCTATTTAGAAAATAAAAAATGAACCTTTACAACCCCTTTAAGATTGCAAATATTTACTTCCAGGAATTCTGTGACACGGAGTCACAACGCCCTGTGAGTAGGCACTGCCACACATTTCACAGAGCCTGTGTTCTGTCAAAATAGCCAATTCATCAAGATCTCCAATCATGTCACTTCCGGTTACTGTACACTGATAGTAATTGGAGATTTTTGACGACTTGCTGTTTAGACACAACACTGGCAACCGTATACCGTATTATGAGCCGATATTGTTAGTCCGCTCCCATACTAACCAAGAAAATGGACGCATCTGCGTCGGGGACAACTTTTTCCTCATTATCCGCCTGTTGTGTCAAACAGCAAAGTCTTCGTGTACCGGAGTGTCCACCCAAGTCATCAAAATCTCCAATTCCTGATGGTTTACAATAACCCGGAAGTGACGTGATTGGAGATCTTAATGAATTGGCTATTAATGAATTGGCTTAAGTCAGTTTGAGTTCCAGCCTTGGTGTTTCCCATGTTCGAGTTTTGGCTTTGTGGTTACCTGCACACCCCGTGTTTGGAGGTCTTTGGTTCCCTTGAAGATCTGACAATCTTGGCACCCTCGTTTGACTGACTCGTTGTCGCTGACACTCGAGTCCACCTTTTCCGGTAGGAGTAGATATACTTCTTGCTTTGGTTGAAGATGTACCATCTTTGATACTCCACATGCCAGCCAATGCCAGGGTAGTCCATCCCTGAGTAACCACCATCCAGTGGTGGACTTACACCGATCCTCTCCAGGACCCTTTCACTTATTGCAACACAGTGGTGTAGTGGTTAGCACTCTCACCTAGCAGTAAGATGGTTCAAATCCCAACCATAGTTCAAATCCCAACCATGACACTTCCTGCCTGGAGTTTGCATGTTCTCCCTGTGCCTGTGTGGGTTTCCTCTGGGCACTCCGGTTTCCTCTCACACTCCAAAGACATGTTGGAAGGCTAATTGGCTTTTGTCCAAAAAAAATAATAATAATAATAATTGGCCCTAGTATATGAATGGGGACCTTGGATTGTGGGCTCCTTGAGGGTAGGGACCGATGTGAATGTACAGGGATAGGGACAATTGTAGACACTCACTCAGGATGGACTGGTGTCTTTATTCAACCTTACTATGTAACTATGGACTTTTTTTCACTCATGCCCCGTACACACACGAGTGGATTTTGTGTGACCGTGTGTATGCAAGCCAAGCTTGAGCGTAATTCCGTCGGAAAAAACCATCCATGTTTTTTTTACAACGGAATTCCGCTCAAGCTTGGCTTGCATACACACGGTCACACAAAAGTTCTCTGAACTTTCGACCGTCAAGAACGCGGTGAGGTACAACACTACGACGAGCCGAGAAAATGAAGTTCGATGCTTCAGAGCAGCGTCGAATTGTTTCCGAGCATGCGCAGTGATTTGGCGTGTCGGAATTTGTAGAGACGATTGGAATGTTCCGATCGGGACTTTTTCCGACCGAAAAATAGAGAACCCGCTCTCAATCTTTTGCTGGCGGGAATTCCGCCAGCAAAAGTCTGATGGAGCGTACACACGGTCGGAATTTCCGACCAGAAGCTCAAATCTGACTTTTGCTGGGGGAATTGCCGATCTTGTTTACGGGGCATCCCACCCTATTAGATTGTAAGCTCTTCTGAGCAGGGCCCTCTTAATCCTCTTGTATTTTATTGTATTGTAACTGTATTGTCTCCTTTTATATTGTAAAGTGCTGCGTAAATTGTGGGCGCTATATAAATCCTGTATAATAATAATAATAATAAGTGTTTACGGGGCATTACACCTTTATTCATTTTTGATAGTTTTTTTGGTGCGATTGATTTTTCATTGCCCAGTTATTGCTTACATATTGTTATACATGTTCACTATTTAACGCTACATTTTTTCATCATCCACTATTAGAGCCGGTTCACACAGGGGCGACACGACTTCCAGGACGACTTTGTGAGGCAACTTGGAGACGACTTGAACACGAATTAGACACGACCTGGGGCGACTTACAACACGACTTTAAGTCGCTCCAGGCCAGGCGACTTTTGCCGTGGCCAATCAGAGAATGAGCTCTGAAGGGGGAACTCATCTCTTTTTCATAAATTTGGCATGGGTTCCCCCTCCAAGAGCATACCAGGCCCTTAGGTCTGGTATGGATTCTAAGGGGAACCCCCTACGCCGAAAAAACGGCGTGGGGGTCCCCCCCAGATCCATACCAGACCCTTATCCGAGCACGCTACCCGGCCGGCCAGGAAAGGGGGTGGGGACGAGCGAGCGCCCCCTCCCCCCTCCTGAGCCATACCCCCCTCCCCCACCCCAAAGCACCTTGTCCCCACCCCCTTTCCTGGCCGGCCGGGTAGCGTGCTCAGATAAGGGTCTGGTATGGATCTGGGGGGGACCCCCACGCCATTTTTTCGGCGTAGGGGGTTCCCCTTAGAATCCATACCAGACCTAAGGGCCTGGTATGCTCTCGGAGGGGGAACCCACACCAAATTTTTTTCATAAATTTGGCGTGGAGTTCCCCCTTCAGAGCTGATAATTTCGTGAGAGTCGCCTCCATATAGACGGAGATCCGACTTGTAGGCGACCTCCATTGAAATCAACGGGTACCGGACGCCTACAAGTCGGATTGAAGTAGTACAGGAACCTTTTCTGAAGTCGGAGCGACTTCAGTAGCGTGCATTAAGACGGCTCTCATTCACTCACATTGATTTTTACATGTTGTCCGACCTGAGGCGACCTGAGGCGACTAGAGGCAACCTGAAGTCGGATCTGAGTCGCCCCTGTGTGAACCGGCTCTTAAGAAAAAATAACCTTCTGATTTTATAGAACCACTTTAATTAGACAAGTTGACGTTAGAAGCTGATTGGCTACCACCCACAGCTGCACCAGATTTTGCGCTCTCCAGTTTTAGTAAATCGACCATATGTCATGCCAAAAGAAGCACCTTCACCTATTTCCAAGATGCACAGAAGCGTGCTGCATAGGCGTGAACAGGCCCCATAGACAATAACAGTGTTTCTTCTCTCAGGCATTGCCATGCGAAAGCCGAGGTGCGACAAACTGCGCAGGTGTAAATGATATTGGCTGACGTGATGACGTCCCCACCCCCCCTCCCCCCATCCAAGGAGCAGTGTCCATGACATCCAGGGGATCATAAAAGCTGGAGCGTCATTCAGCCCCCCACCCCCGGAAGACAGGAAGTGGCCGGGATTAGTGAGTCTGCAAGGGGGCCGTGCCAGAGAGGAGGCGAGAAATGCTGCCGGAGCTCCTATTTTTTTTAATTGTAAAAGATTAAAGTTTCAATGAGCGTGAAGATTAAAAAAAAAAAAAATAACATTATCCAAGGCAAGCTTAAAAAGATACAAGAGCAAACACTTGTATGGATTTTTAAAAAAAATTCTTTGAGCCGGCTGTGTTCTTTTAAGTGCGCCTCTGATTCGGCGGTAGCAAACAACAAGCACCAGGCATCATTGACTTTAAAAAGAAACGCACTTTCCTTCTTGGCGTTCCTCTTTTTTTTTTTTTAAACCCCCCCACCCCTTCTTATCTGCTTCATCTCACACCCTCAGGATGTGTTTCTCTTTTATTTCTAATCTGGAAATATCACCCCCCCCCACCCCCGCCCCGCGCGTTCCGTCTTCATTACAGAAAAAAAAGACTTGGAAGCGAGCAGATCAATGCCACGATGGAGATGCAGCGCACGGATCCTGCCCGCGCACTCTCTAGGAATTCGCTAACAAAGACTCGCGCGGCTGTAAAATATTGAAGTACGTTGTCTTTTTAAGTGTTTACAAACGAGAGAAACGATCCTTTAATTTTTTTTTTTTTTCCCTTTCTCTTTGGAAAGCTTTGAGGCCTGAAAACAACGCCATCTGCATCGAGGATTTATGGTCGCCTCTTTTTTTTTGTGTGCAAAGGATGGAAATGAGCGCACACATGTTACTTCGACAAACAGCCCTTTGTAATTAGATGTAAAAACAACACAGAAAATGAAGAAAAATGACACATGTTTAGGAAATCATGAAAATGATAGCGGTATATATATATATAACGGTGTATATTTTTGCAGATTTAGTTACGTTTTAACGCCGGTGGGAATGGTTTTCGAGGCATAAATTAGCAAAAAAAGGGAAAAACATGGATATATTATATATGTATGAAGAAGACTATAATAAATGGGAACCACCTTTTTACTGCATACGAGTCAAGCAGGAAGGGGGGTATGAATGTGGGGGCTGATATTTGTCATTCTGCTTTTGATCTGAGCAAGGGCAGTTCTCTGAGACCCCCCCCATACACACTATAATGCCGCGTATACACGATCGGAATTTCGGCCAGCAAAAGACAGATGAGAGGTTTTTTCATCGGAAAATGCGACTGTATGTATGCTCCATCGGAATTGAGCTGGTCAGCAAAAAAATTAAGAGCAGGTCCTCAATTTTTCAGACGGAAAAACTTTCTATCGGAAATTCCGACGCGCAAATATCAGGAAGTGTGGGTCTGTTACCCGTTTCCCAATTGGCTGAAAGGTCCGGCGATCCTATTGGACACCTAGGAGGAGGGGAGGAGATGCACGGCGGAAGCCACCGTGATCTCAGAAGAGAAAAGGACGCAGGAGGCGCTGCCAGATGCCCACCGCAGCCTGAAGCCTGTTCGATGGGCCTGCCAATCCCCACCGCTTTGTGCCCGCCAATCCCCAATGTAACCGCCAGTCCCTGATGTGCCCTGCCAGTCCCCGATGTGTCGGCTGATCCCTGCCGCTGTGTGCCCGCCGATCTGCCTTCTGATCCCCGATGTACCCGCTGATCCCCGCCACTGTGTGCCTGCCGATCTCCCCGATCTGTCTTCTGATCCCCGATGTGCCTGCTGATCCCCGCATCTGTGGGCCCGCCTATCTCAGATCTGCCTTCTGATCCCCGATGTACCCGCTGTGATCCCCGCAGCTGTGTGCCCACCAATTCCCGATATGCCTGCCTATCCCCAATGTACCCGCTGATCCCCGCCGCTGTGTGCCTGGCGATCTCCGATCTGCCTTCTAATCCCTGATGTGCCCGCTGATCCCCGCCGCTGTGTGCCTACCAATCCCCAATGTGCCTGCCAATCCCCAATGTACCTGCTGATCCCCGCCGCTGTGTGCCCGCCGATCTCTAATCTGCCCGTCGATCCCCGATGTGCCAGCTGATCCCCGCCACTATGTGCCTGTCAATCCCTGACATCCCCGCCACAAGGGGTTTGAGGTGCCATGGGGAGGGGGGGGGGGTTGTGTGCTGCCCCCCCCAAACAAAAAAAACACCAGCTGCCACTGCTGTACTGTCTGCCCCCATGTTGTAAAGAGCTGCGCAAACTGTTGGCGCTATATAAATTCTGTATAATAGTAATAATAATAATATATATTACTTTTGAAATTCCATTAATGTGCTAAAGATTATATGAGAAGGACTTTCACCTAAGCCCCATGAGGGAAAATGACTGCTATCAATATGGCCGCTCTCTTGTCAAAGATGGGGGGTTGTGTAGGCTCGGGGGTCGGTTTCTGGGTAGTGAGACTCTCAGCAGGAAAAGATAATCTCCTTCTCCATCAACACCTCTCCAGCCACCCAGGAACGCAGTGGTAAGCCTTTTAAAACCCATTATTGGATTTGAATCAATTGTATGAATTTCTAATTAAAGGATAATGTGACTGGAATGTAGCTGGGGCACAAGGCTGGGATAATTACTCGATTACTGGGATTTAAAGGCACAAAAAAAAACAGGAGCTTTTAAGATGACCACCGCCTTCTCCGAGGAACCGAACTGCACTATCACTCCAACCGGAAACTCCGGCGCTGGTAACTCCGCCGCCATGATTTCTGAACAACGACAATATATATCTTTTATTGCTGAAACCAGGAGGTCGTTTTTGAAATCTCTGCGATGGATCAACATCTAAAGGAAACATTTGGCTGGGACTTGTTTTCCAAGCCACTTCACAGCCACATTATACCAGGTGTACTGCTACAGGGGAGCCGCGGTGTGGAAGATCACATATATATATATATATACACAGTATCCCCCAAAAGTAAGTACACCCCTCAGTGACATTTGTGTAAATCTTCCCTTTTCTCTTTTCATGTGACAACACTGAAGAAATGACACTTGTCTACAATGTAAAGTAGTGAGTGTACAGCTTGTATAACAGTGTAAATTTCCTGTCCCCTCAAAATAACTCAACACACAGCCATTAATGTCTAAACCACTGGCAACAAAAGTCAGTACACCCCCCTAAGTGAAAATGTCCAAATTGGGCCCAAAGTGTCAATATTTTATGTGGTCACCATTATTTTCCAGCACTGCCTTCACCCTCTTGGGCATGGAGGACACCAGAGCTTCACAGGTCGCCACTGGAGTCCTCTTCCCCTCCGCTCTGCTTCAGTAAGTCACAGTACATGTTGGCATTCATGGTTCCCTCAATGAACTGTAGCCCCCCCAGTGCCGGCAGCACTCATGCAGCCCCAAAACACCACTGGAGTCCTCTTCCCCTCCTCCATGACGACATCACAGAGCTGGTGGATGTTGGAGACCTTGCGCTCCTCCACCTTCCATTTGAGGATGTCCCACAGATGCTCAATAGGGTTTAGGTCTGGAGACATGCTTGGCCAGTCCATCACCTTCACCCTCAGCTTCTTTAGCAAGGCAGTGGTGGGGTTGGAGGTGTGTTTGGGGTCGTTATCATGTTGGAATACTGCCCTGCGGCCCAGTCTCTGAAGGGAGGGGATCATGCTCTGCTTCAGTAGGTCACAGTACATGTTGGCATTCATGGTTCCCTCAATGATCTGTAGCCCCCCAGTGCCGGCAGCACTCACGCAGCCCCAAAACATCAATGGGAAATGTTATAATTCTGTAGGCATTTTTTGGGGGGGAAAAGATCCTTCCGCCTGACCATACCTCAGGCATGTGATTAGCTGGCACAAAGGGCTCTTCTGTGACCCTAACCCGAGGAAGTCAGAGTCATCCGCAAAAGACAGTCGAGATGCAAAATCTCCCTGGTGTGAAAGAAAATGATCCCAAATGACTTCAGAATGCACAGAATGAAGATCTGCTTTCCAGAAGGATTAGCGAGGGTCCAGCCTTTACTCTAATGACCGGCTTGTCCAGTTGTTTAGTCACCTGTCATGTTCTACGATCCCCAACTGAAAAGTTTTGATGACACCACTGCCATGAAATTAATGGATCTGTTGAAATTTGCCGGAGTGATTTTCTTCAACCTTGAAGGACCGCGACGAAGACAGCAGCAAATTACGTGTCGTCTTTTAGCACCAACAGCCAAGAGGGAGCCGGATTGGTAACAGGATCTTCTCGTTTGCGGGGAAAGTGTACCGATGAGAGGAAAGATGGCTCCCAGCTTGTAAAGAGCCACCACTTCAAACCCACCCTTCTGTGCCAAGCTGCGCCTTCTCAAAAGGCTTCCGTGATAAGTTGGTAAAAATGAAACAAATAACTTCAGAAGTCAACTAGCATTAAGGAAAAATGAAGCTCGAGGCAAGGGGCCCTATTTTTTCCCTTGACTGACTTTGGTACTGCCCACAAGAAAGCATGGACCAATGAAAGAAGTGATTCCATGATAAGAGTCCAAATGTATTTCTTGGTTTATACCAGTGGTCTCCAAACTATGGCCCGTGGCCTAGATGTGGCCTTCTGCTTGCCTTTACCTGGCCCTTGGGGCACTATTCCTCCCACTGACACCAATGATGGGACACTATTCTTCCCACTGATACTAATGATGGGGCACCATTCCTTCCACTGAAACCAATGACGGGGCACTATTCCTCCCACTGATACCAATGATGGGGCACTATTCCCCCCACTGACAAATGATGGGACACTATTCCTCCCACTGATACCAATGATGGGGCACTATTCCTCCCACTGACACCAATGATGGGGCACTATTCCTCCCACTGACACCAATGATGGGGCACTATTCCTCCCACTGACACCAATGATGGGGCACTATTCCTCCCATTGACACCAATGATGGGACACTATTTCTCCCACTGATACCAATGATGGGGCACTATTCCTCCCACTGACACCAATGATGGGACACTATTCCTCCCACTGACACCAATGATGGGACACTATTCCTCCCACTGACACCAATGATGGGACACTATTCCTCCCACTGATACCAATGATGTGGCACTATTCCTTCCACTGATACCAATGATGGGGCACTATTCCTCCCACTGACACCAATGATGGGGCACTATTCCTCCCACTGACACCAATGATGGGACACTATTTCTCCCACTGACACCAATGATAGGACACTATTCTTCCCACTGATACTAATGATGAGGCACTATTCTCCCCACTGACACCAAAAATTGTCACTCTTGCTTTTCCTGCTGACCACAGGCACAGGTAATTTTCTTACTTCCACTGACAACCAATTATGAAGCATTGTTTAATCCCACAGACACCGGGGTATTTTCTACTCCCACTGGCCACAGTCCGGCCCCCCTAAAGTCTGAAAGACAGTAATCTGGCCCTTTGTTTGGAGACCGCTCGTTTATATAAAAAAAAAATCCAATTTAAACCAATCAATATACGCTTATTGGGATTTTTTTTAACCCTTTGATCGCTTCTGATGTTAACCCCTTCCCAGTCAGTGTCATTAGTACAGTGACAGTACATATTTTTTTACCACTGATCGCTGTATTAGTGTCACCGGTCCCCAAAAAGTGTCAGTTTGTGTCCAATTTGTCCACCACAATATCGCAATCCCAGTATAAGTCACTGATCGCCACCAATACTAGTAAACAAAATTTTAAAAAATTGAATTCGATAAATATATCAAATAGTTTGTAGACGAGATAACTTTTGTGCAACCCAATCAATATACGCTTCTTGGATTTTTTTTTTTTTATTTTTTTAAATGTAGCAGAATACATATTGGCCTAAACTGAAGACATTCGATTTTTTTACATTTTTTCTTGCATATGTTTTATTAAATGCATGACTAGCCGCCATTAATAACATCCAATACCTTCCTGACCCCGTACTCCGGCCAATGACAAGGTAACACCTCGGTGACAACGTTCACACTTATACTGAAACTTGTAAAGCTGTTGTGGGAATTCCTTTTTAAGGGATAGAACAACAAATGGGACCATTTTTTTTGCGGTGTCATTACTTCTTCACACTCTTCTGTGTAAAGGTTTGTTTTGGTGAAACCCCCCCCCCCCCCCCCCCCCGTACACATACATGTTATCCTTAGGTGGACATCATATGACGTCCTGGACTTTGAGTGGAGATATGTGGATGATGGGTGTAGCTGCAGGAATCATCCAGATATCTTTCTTTTCAGCCGGCGATTCCCTCACATGTAAGGCGTCTGTTTAGCCGACTGATTGCTTTTACAGACGGCTTGCTTTTCCGGTCCCCCGTTCTTATCTGGTCTACCCCCGTGCTTCTCCGGTCCCCCATTCATGTCCGGTCTCCCCCCATGTTTCTCTGGTCCCCCCGCTCTTCTCCGGTCCCCCCATGCTTCTCCAGTCCCCCCCGTTCTTCTCCGGTGTTCCCCGTGCTTCTCTGATTCCCCCCCCCCCGTGCTTCTTCGGTCCCCCCGTTCTTCTCCAGTCTTCCCCCCGTTCTTCTCCGGTCTTCCCCCATGCTTCTCCTGTTCCCCCCATGCTTCTCCATTTCCCCCGTACTTCTCCAGTCTCCCCGTGCTTCTCCAGTTCCCCCATGCTTTTCCTGTCCCCCCGGGCTTCTCCTGTCCCCCCCGGGCTTCTCCTGTCCCCCCCATGCTTCTCCTGTTCCCCCCATGCTTCTCCTGTTCCCCCCATGCTTTTCCTGTCCCCCCGGGCTTCTCCTGTCCCCCCCCCATGCTTCTCCTGTTCCCCCCGCTCTTCTCCGGTCTCCCCATGCTTCTCCAGTCCCCCCCCCCCGTTTTTCTCCGGGCTTCCCCATGCTTCTCTGATTCCCCCCCCGTTCTTCTCCGGTCCCCCCGTTCTTCTCCGGGCTCCCCCGTTCTTCTCCGGTCTCCCCCCCGTTCTTCTCCGGTCTCCCCCCGTTCTTCTCCGGTCTCCCCCTGTGCTTCTTCTGTCCCCCCCCCCCGTGCTTCTCCAGTTCCCCTATGCTTTTCCTGTCCCCCCGGGCTTCTCCTGTCCCCCCATGCTTCTCCTGTTCCCCCCGCTCCTCTCCGGTCCCCCCATGCTTCTCCAGTACCCCTTGTTCTTCTCCGATCTTCCCCATGCTTCTCTGATTCCCCCCCCCCGTGCTTCTCCTGTCTCCCGTTCGTCTCCGGTCCCCCCGTTCTTCTCCGGTCTCCCCCCGTTCTTCTCCGGTCTGCCCCAGTGCTTCTCCAGTCTCCCCCGTTCTTCTCCGGTCTCCCCCTGTGCTTCTCTGGTTCCCCCATGCTGCTCCAGTCTCCCCCGTGCTTCTCCGGTCCTCCGTTCTTCTCCGGTCTCCCCCCGTGCTTCTCTGGTTCCCCGTGCTTCTCCGGTCCCCCCGTGCTTCTTCTGTCCCCCCCCGTGCTTCTCCGGTTCCCCTGTGCTTCTCCTGTCTCCCCGGGCTTCTCCAGTTCCCCCGTGCATCTCCCACCCCCCATGCTTCTCCGGTTTCCCCGTACTTCTCCTGTCCCCCCGTTCTTCTCCAGTCCCCCCGTGCTTCTCCAGTCCCCCCGTGCTTCTCCGGTGCCCCTGTGCTTCTCCAGTCCCCCCATGCTTCTCCAGTCCCCCCGTGCTTCTCCAGTCCCCCCGTGCTTCTCCTGTCCACCCCATGCTTTTCCTGTCCCCCCCGGGTTTCTCCTGTCCCCCCCATGCTTCTCCTGTTCCCCCGTACTTCTCCGGTCTCCCCGTGCTTCTCCTGTCCCCCCCCCCATGTTTCTCCTGTTTCCCCCATGCTTCTCCGGTCTCCCAGTGCTTCTCCAGTTCCCCCCATGCTTTTCCTGTCCCCCCGGGCTTCTCCGGTCCTCCATGCTTCTCTGGTCCCCCCCCCCCATGCTTCTCCAGTTCCCCCATGCTTCTCCAGTTCCCCCATGCTTCTCCGGTTCCCCCGTGCTTCTCCTGTCCACCCCCCCATGCTTCTCCGGTGCCCCTGTGCTTCTTCGGTCCCCCCATCCTTCTCCGGTCCCCCCGTGCTTCTCCGGTCCCCCCATGCTTCTCCTGCTCCCCCGTGCTTCTCCGGTCCCCTCCGTGCTTCTCCTGTCCCCCCGTGCTTCTCCTGGTCCCCCCATGCTTCTCCTGCTCCCCCGTGCTTCTCCGGTCTCTCCCATGTGATTGGGGAGCTGGAGAACGCAATCTGCTGGTGCAGACGGTTTACCATACAGCTGGCCGGGGACCAAAGGCTCATCGAAGCCCCATCAAAGCTCCAACAAAGCCTCATGGAAGCACCAAGCAAAAGCAAGGTGTAAACAGGACTGTAAGCTAACCAATTTTATTTAGTGACAGGAGCTTTGACTGGCATTCAGAGAGCTTTAACAAAGCCTGTCCAAAGCCTTGCTTTGAAGAAAAGTGTAAACTAACCCTAACTGTCCCATTTGCTTGTGCTCTCAAACAAACTGTCCAACCACCAAATAGCTGGTGTCATAACTGATCACATGCACAGTACCATGGCAGCTGAAGATCAAACAGAGGCCAAGATGGCAGCTTCCTTGAATGAAAACGACAGGAGGGTTTAGTTCCGCTTTAAGAATAAAAATTATCATCTAAACTTTCTGCATTAACTGAAGGCTAAAAAAAAAAGAGATAAGACTCTTCTACTGAATTATAACAAAAGACTGAGATTGAAAGGAAACTGTTGTTTTTGGGGTCACTATCACTAATTAATACTCTTCAAAACAATAAAAAAAAAAAAAACGTTTTTATTTTTAAATTTTTTTTATTCAAAACAGGTTTTTTTTTTTTTGTATCTCCCTAGCAAAAGCGGAGGTCACGTCAAGGCGCACAAGATGGCCACCTTAGTAGGTTGCAGAATGCACTTGTTTGAAATGAACGTCCTTCATGGTGATTATGAATCACACATAACATAATCTTGTAATTCCAATTATATGACTAGCTTGTTTGACCTGTGACCATGGGAATGTACAATATCATCTTGTATTCCTCATTAACTGATGCCTGACCTCCCGGGGTCATCGGCGAAACTGGAGGCTCCTTCACACAGCCCAGACCAGGGAGACATTCCTTTGTCCATGAGACTGACGATTAATGATGTTGTGCAGATTCCATTGTCATATTCTATTAATAAATGCTGGATGTGGCACGGGCGTTCACACCGTTTATTAGTCACACATCTGCTCTGTTATTTTTACCATAAACTCTCGTCTAGGTCACAGACACCTTTATGACATGGACATACATTAAAAAAAGATATTTATGACATTTTTTTCTTTTTTTTTTAAATATATTTGTAATTTGATACTAGAAATCTGCTAGACGGAAGATACGCTATATGACCAAAACGGTATGTTGGCTCCTGACCATCACACCTACCTATATGGCCAAAGATATATGGAGCCCCCCTCTAAATGATGGAGTTCAGGTGTCTCCAGTAAAGGGTATTATTAGTACTAATATCAAAGGCATTTTAGACAATTGCGCTCTTCCAACTTTGTGACAATGGTTTTGGGAAGACCCTCTTCTGTTGGTCACAAAACCAGCTCCATAAAGACATGGTTTGACCAGCTTGGTGTGGAGGAACTTGAATGTCCTGCACAGAGCCCTGACCTCAACCCAATAGAACATCTTTTGGCATGAATGGGAACACAAATTTCGAGGCAGGTCTACATGTCCAGCATCACTATCTGGCCTCACAAAATGGTTCTTTGGCTGAATGGCCATAAATTTCCAGACTTTTCATTATTGTTACATAAGGATTGTTCCATGATGGAGTTCAGGTGTCTCCAGTGAAGGGATTTTATTAGTTCTACATCAAACAAAGGCATTTTAGACAATTGCACTCTTCCAACTTTGTGACAATGGTTTTGAGAAGACCCTCTTCTGTTGGTCACAAAACCAGCTCCATAAAGACATGGTTTCACCAGTTTGTTGTGGAGGAACTTGAATGTCCTGCACAGAGCCCTGACCTCAACCCAATAGAACACCATTGGAATGAATTTTCTGGCTCCCCAGTGCTTCTCTGGTCCTCCCGTGCTTCGAGGCCCCCCCCCCCCACCCTCGTGCTTTTCTGGCTCCCCAGTGCTTCTCTGGTTCCCCCGTGCTTCTCAGGTCCCCCCCCCCCCCACCCTCGTGCTTTTCTGGCTCCCCAGTGCTTCTCTGGTTCCTCCATGCTTCTCTGGTTCCCCCGTGCTTCTCTGGTTCCCCCGTGCTTCTCAGGTCCCCCCCCCCCCCCCCCACCCTCGTGCTTTTCTGGCTCCCCAGTGCTTCTCTGGTCCTCCCGTGCTTCGAGGCCCCCCCCCCCCCACCCTCGTGCTTTTCTGGCTCCCCAGTGCTTCTCTGGTTCCCCCGTGCTTCTTAGGTCCCCCCCCCCCCCACCCTCGTGCTTTTCTGGCTCCCCAGTGCTTCTCTGGTTCCCCCGTGCTTCTCAGGTCCCCCCCCCCACCCTCGTGCTTTTCTGGCTCCCCAGTGCTTCTCTGGTTCCTCCATGCTTCTCTGGTTCCCCCGTGCTTCTCAGGTCCCCCCCCCCCCCCACCCTCGTGCTTTTCTGGCTCCCCAGTGCTTCTCTGGTCCTCCCGTGCTTCGAGCCCCCCCCACACCCTCGTGCTTTTCTGGCTCCCCAGTGCTTCTCTGGTTCCCCCGTGCTTCTCAGGTCCCCCCCCCCCCACCCTCGTGCTTTTCTGGCTCCCCAGTGCTTCTCTGGTCCTCCCGTGCTTCGAGGCCCCCCCCCCCCCACCCTCGTGCTTTTCTGGCTCCCCAGTGCTTCTCTGGTTCCCCCGTGCTTCTCAGGTCCCCCCACCCTCGTGCTTTTCTGGCTCCCCAGTGCTTCTCTGGTCCTCCCGTGCTTCGAGCCCCCCCCCACCCTCGTGCTTTTCTGGCTCCCCAGTGCTTCTCTGGTTCCCCCGTGCTTCTCAGGTCCCCCCCCCCCCCCACCCTCGTGCTTTTCTGGCTCCCCAGTGCTTCTCTGGTCCTCCCGTGCTTCGAGGCCCCCCCCTCCCCCACCCTCGTGCTTTTCTGGCTCCCCAGTGCTTCTCTGGTTCCTCCATGCTTCTCTGGTTCCCCCGTGCTTCTCAGGTCCCCCCCATGCTTCTCCGGTGCCCCGCGCTTTTCCGGTTCCCCTGTGCTTCTCTGCCCCCTGTGCTTCTCCTGCCCCCCCCCCCCCCCCGTGCTTCTCCTGTTTCCGCCGTGCTTCTCCGTTCCCCCGTGCTTCTCTGGTCCCCCGTGCTTCTCTGGTCCTCTCGTGCTTCTCTGCTCTCTCCCATGTGATTGGGGAGCTGGAGAACGGATCTGCCGGCGCAGACGGTTCACCATAGAGTTGGCCGGGGACCAAAGGCTCATCGAAGCCCCAACCAAGCTCCACCAAAGCCTCACCAAAGCACCAAGCAAAAGCAAGGTGTAAACAGGACTGCAAGCTAACCATGCGATTGGGGAGCTGTAATCGCACGGTTAGCTTAATTCCAGGTACTGTACAATGGGTAATTTATACAACCATTGGTCCAGCTCATATACCGTACCTTCCCGATGCCCCTGGAAACTGGAAATCACTGAAGTAGACACTGCTGCTCCGGTAATCTCCACGGGTTCCATGCAATGTGGCTGCCCTTCTGCATTGTGAACGCAGGAGGCTGGCCACTTGGCAGGGGCACCATTCAGAGAATGCTTTGCATTTTCTGAATGAATCCAAGTGATTTCCTGGTAGGACGAGGTGGAGAGGAAGGGCGATGATGTCCCATTCTTCAGAGGCGCCCCGTGTGAAAGGAGCCTCATTCAAATGTCACACGCCAAGGTCTCTACTGCCCACCGAGACCCCGGCCATAGGCATGCAACTACTTCTAGAGCCTGTAATACAGGGCTATTTCTGCAGAAAGCGTCAACCACCTTCTTCTTCCATCAGTTAGTTCCGGCACATTAACAAAATCGCATTAAATATTCATAAAAATGTGCCACCAAAACCCACTTAAAAATTCATTATACAGCAGCACTAGTGTGAACCTAGCTGCCAGCCAGATTTACATTTTCAGCTGGTGTACCGCAGATGACGGCATTGTGAAAATACATATGTATGTGTAATATACATGCATAGAAGTGGCTGAGTGGTTAGCACTTCTGCCTAGCAGCACCTGTCCGGCATTCACCCAGACAGTCTGGGTTTTAAATCATGTGTCCGGGTTCCGCCTGGAACCCGGATACTTTATTCAGACAGTAATGTAACTCAGAACAGGGCCTATCTCTCCACAGAGTCAGAGTCCACAGAGTTACATCAGAGTCCACAGAGTTACATCAGAGTCCACAGAGTTACATCAGAGTCCACAGAGTTCCTGCTTTACATCATAGTCCACAGAGTTCCCCCTTTACATCATAGTCTACCGAGTTCCCCCTTTACATCATAGTCCACAGAGTTCCCCCTTTACATCATAGTCTACCGAGTTCCCCCTTTACATCAGAGTCCACAGAGTTCCTGCTTTACATCAGAGTCCACAGAGTTCCTGCTTTACATCATAGTCCACAGAGTTTCCCCTTTACATCATAGTCCACAGAGTTCCCCCTTTACATCATAGTCTACCGAGTTCCCCCTTTACATCATAGTCCACAGAGTTCCCCCTTTACATCATAGTCCACAGAGTTTCCCCTTTACATCAGAGTCCACAGAGTTCCCCCTTTACATCATAGTCTACCGAGTTCCCCCTTTACATCAGATTCCACAGAGTTCCTCCTTTACATCAGAGTCCACAGAGTTCCTCCTTTACATCAGAGTCCACAGAGTTCCTCCTTTACATCAGAGTCCACAGAGTTGCCACTTTACATCAGAGTCCACAGAGTTGCCCCTTTACATCAGAGTCCACAGAGTTGCCCCTTTACATCAGAGTCCACAGAGTTGCCCCTTTACATCAGAGTCCACAGAGTTGCCCCTTTACATCAGAGTCCACAGAGTTGCCACTTTACATCAGAGTCCACAGAGTTGCCACTTTACATCAGAGTCCACAGAGTTGCCACTTTACATCAGAGTCCACAGAGTTGCCCCTTTACATCAGAGTCCACAGAGTTGCCCCTTTACATCAGAGTCCACAGAGTTGCCCCTTTACATCAGAGTCCACAGAGTTGCCCCTTTACATCAGAGTCCACAGAGTTGCCCCTTACATCAGAGTCCACAGAGTTGCCCCTTTACATCAGAGTCCACAGAGTTCCCCCTCTACATAAGAGTCCACAGAGTTCCTCCTTTACATCAGTCCACAGAGTTCCCCCTTTACATCTGAGTCCACAAAGTTCCTCCTTTACATCAGAGCCCACAGAGTTCCTCCTTTACATCAGTCCACAGAGTTCCCCCTTTACATCTGAGTCCACAAAGTTCCTCCTTTACATCAGAGTCCACAGAGTTCCTCCTTTACATCAGTCCACAGAGTTCCCCCTTTACATCTGAGTCCACAAAGTTCCTCCTTTACATCAGAGCCCACAGAGTTCCCCCTTTACATCTGAGTCCACAAAGTTCCTCCTTTACATCATAGTCCACAGAGTTTCCCCTTTACATCATAGTCCACAGAGTTCCCCCTTTACATCAGAGTCCACAGAGTTCCTCCTTTACATCAGAGTCCACAGAGTTCCTCCTTTACATCAGAGTCCACAGAGTTCCTCCTTTACATCAGAGTCCACAGAGTTGCCCCTTTACATCAGAGTCCACAGAGTTGCCCCTTTACATCAGAGTCCACAGAGTTGCCCCTTTACATCAGAGTCCACAGAGTTGCCCCTTTACATCAGAGTCCACAGAGTTGCCCCTTTACATCAGAGTCCACAGAGTTGCCCCTTTACATCAGAGTCCACAGAGTTGCCCCTTTACATCAGAGTCCACAGAGTTGCCCCTTTACATCAGAGTCCACAGAGTTGCCCCTTTACATCAGAGTCCACAGAGTTGCCCCTTTACATCAGAGTCCACAGAGTTGCCCCTTTACATCAGAGTCCACAGAGTTGCCCCTTTACATCAGAGTCCACAGAGTTGCCCCTTTACATCAGAGTCCACAGAGTTGCCCCTTTACATCAGAGTCCACAGAGTTCCTCCTTTACATCAGTCCACAGAGTTCCCCCTTTACATCTGAGTCCACAAAGTTCCTCCTTTACATCAGAGTCCACAGAGTTGCCCCTTTACATCAGAGTCCACAGAGTTGCCCCTTTACATCAGAGTCCACAGAGTTGCCCCTTTACATCAGAGTCCACAGAGTTGCCCCTTTACATCAGAGTCCACAGAGTTGCCCCTTTACATCAGAGTCCACAGAGTTCCTCCTTTACATCAGTCCACAGAGTTCCCCCTTTACATCTGAGTCCACAAAGTTCCTCCTTTACATCAGAGCCCACAGAGTTCCCCTTTACATCAAAGTCTACAGAGTTCCCCCTTTACATCATAGCTCTGATGTAATGAGTGCTCTGAGAACCCTGATTTACCTTAGCATACTCACTTAGAGGCAGAAAAGAGAAGGGGGGAGACAATCCAGTCTGAATAATGTGTCCGGGTCGCAGACAGTCTGAAACCCGGACGCATGACACCAAACCTGAACTGTCGGGGTGAATCCCGAACAGGTGGCGACCCTAGATCACAATCTAAGGTCCCTATCTCACATGCATACATATTAGGAAACATTTAGACAGGAGCCAATTAACCTACAAGCATGCCTGTTGGAACGTTGGAGGAGACCCATGCATGCAGAGGGTGGACATGCAAACTCCATGCTGATAGTGTGCTTGTTGGACCTAAAATGAGGACCCCCCCCCCTCCCCCATCCGTGCTACAAGATAGAAGCGATAACAATCGAGCCATTGTGTTTACATTTAGCAACTTTAATGAAAAATGATAGATTGTGTATTGTGGAATTATCAAACATTTACCCTTCTTCTTTATAAGTGCGGATGTTCGCTGCAGAAAAATATAAAATCAAATCAAAAGTAATACTGAACAGCAAATCACCCGAATACTAAGACTAGAACACGACGCGAACGCCGCACATTCCATATACACGTATCAGCGGCAGCGACATGGAAATACAACCGCCGTTCATTCCCCCCTCTGCTCTCTACCAATTTACAGAGCAGAAAATCAGAGTGAAAGGAGCGGCTTTCTTATTTCCGCACATGTTCGATTCGATTGGTGATAAATTGGATGAGTGGGTCCAGTCGAGTGGATTATTTACTGGAACAGAGGTACAAACCCAACCCCCAGAGGCTCATGTGGGTAGCCACAGCCCCCCCCCCCCCCGCCCCTCCGTCTATCAGATATTGAGAAACTTCCACACTGGGAATTATGTCGGGAAAATCTCACAGCAAACCGCCGCATGCACTGCGATTCGGGTTCTTGTAAAAGTTTAGTATCATTCATGTTTAAAGAGAACTGGTCAGCTTGACCAATGGAGGCAAAGTGACCGGGACTCTTTAAAGCCCCGACCCCAGTTGTACTCAAGAGTTACAGAGCGACTCCGCCATTCCTTCCTCCACAACAAAACGCCAGGGGTCAGAGGGTGTTAGAAACTGCATGGAGCGATGACACCCCCCTTCCTCATGGGACGGTGCTCAGGCTTAACGATTGACCAGTAGACATGAGCACTACAACATGGGGGTCACATACCTAGAGACACAAGGTCACGTGTCAAACACAAGGCCCACGGGCCAAATGCAGCCCACCAGGCCATTGCATGTGAACAGTCTGTGAAAGAGAGTCGATTCCTGCACACTGTGCACAGCAAACCCTTAAACACTGCACTCTGTACACAGCACACTCCTCAACACTACACTCTGTACACAGCGCACTCCTCAACACTGCACTCTGTACACAGCGCACTCCTCAACACTACACTGTGTACACAGCACACTCCTCAACACTACACTCTGTACACAGCGCACTCCTCAACACTACACTCTGTACACAGCGCACTCCTCAACACTACACTCTGTACACAGCGCACTCCTCAACACTACACTCTGTACACAGTGCACTCCTCAACACTACACTCTGTACACAGCGCATTCCTCAACACTACACTCTGTACACAGCGCACTCCTCAACACTACACTCTGTACACAGCGCACTCCTCAACACTACACTCTGTACACAGCGCACTCCTTAACACTACACTCTGTACACAGCGCATTCCTCAACACTACACTCTGTACACAGCGCACTCCTCAACACTACACTCTGTACACAGCGCACTCCTCAACACTAAACTCTGTACACAGCGCACTCCTCAACACTACACTCTGTACACAGCGCACTCCTCAACACTACACTCTGTACACAGCGCACTTCTCAACACTACACTCTGTACACAGCGCGCTCCTCAACACTACACTCTGTACACAGCGCACTCCTCAACACTACACTCTGTACACAGCGCACTCCTTAACACTACACTCTGTACACAGCGCACTCCTCAACACTACACTCTGTACACAGCACACTCCTCAACACTACACTCTGTACACAGCACACTTCTCAACACTACACTCTGTTCACAGCGCACTCCTCAACACTACACTCTGTACACAGCGCATTCCTCAACACTACACTCTGTACACAGCACACTCCTCAACACTACACTCTGTACACAGCACACTCCTCAACACTACACGTTGTACACAGCACACTCCTCAACACTACACTCTGTACACAGCGCACTTCTCAACACTACACTCTGTACACAGCGCGCTCCTCAACACTACACTCTGTACACAGCGCACTCCTCAACACTACACTCTGTACACAGCGCACTCCTCAACACTACACTCTGTACACAGCGCACTCCTTAACACTACACTCTGTACACAGCGCACTTCTCAACACTACACTCTGTACACAGCGCGCTCCTCAAAACTACACTCTGTACACAGCGCACTCCTCAACACTACACTCTGTACACAGCACACTCCTCAACACTACACTCTGTACACAGCACACTTCTCAACACTACACTCTGTACACAGCGCACTCCTCAACACTACACTCTGTACACAGCGCATTCCTCAACACTACACTCTGTACACAGCACACTCCTCAACACTACACTCTGTACACAGCACACTCCTCAACACTACACGTTGTACACAGCACACTCCTCAACACTACACTCTGTACACAGCGCACTCCTCAACACTACACTCTGTACACAGCGCACTCCTCAACACTACACTCTGTACACAGCGCACTCCTCAACACTACACTCTGTACACAGCGCACTCCTCAACACTACACTCTGTACACAGCGCACTCCTCTACACTACACTCTGTACACAGTGCACTCCTCAACACTACATTCTGTACACAGTGCACTCCTCAACACTACATTCTGTACACAGTGCACTCCTCAACACTACACTCTACACAGCGCACTTCTCAACACTGCACTCTGTACACAGCACATTCCTCAACACTGCACTCTGTACACAGCACACTTCTCAACATTACACTCTGTACACTGCACACTCCTCAACACTACACGTTGTACACAGCACACTCCTCAACACTACACTCTGTACACAGCGCACTCCTCAACACTACACTCTGTACACAGCGCACTCCTCAACACTACACTCTGTACACAGCGCACTCCTCAACACTACACTCTGTACACAGCGCACTCCTCAACACTACACTCTGTACACAGCGCACTCAACACTACACGTTGTACACAGCGCACTCAACACTACACGTTGTACACAGCGCACTCCTCAACACTACACGTTGAACACAGCGCACTCCTCAACACTACACGCTGTACACAGCGCACTCCTCAACACTACACGCTGTACACAGCGCACTCCTCAACACTACACGCTGTACACAGCACACTCCTCAACACTACACGCTGTACACAGCACACTCCTCAACACTACACGCTGTACACAGCACACTCCTCAACACTACACGCTGTACACAGCACACTTCTCAACACTACACTCTGTACACACATAGCACTTCTCAACACTACACTCTGTACACAGCACACTCCGTAACACTACACTCTGTACACCGCGCACTTCTCAACACTGCACTCTGTACACAGCGCACTCCTCAACACTGCACTCTGTACACAGCGCACTCCTCAACACTGCACTCTGTACACAGCACACTCCTCTACACTACACTCTGTACACAGTGCACTCCTCAACACTACATTCTGTACACAGTGCACTCCTCAACACTACACTCTACACAGCGCACTTCTCAACACTGCACTCTGTACACAGCACATTCCTCAACACTGCACTCTGTACACAGCACACTTCTCAACATTACACTCTGTACACTGCGCACTCCTCAACACTAAACTCTGTACACAGCGCACTCCTCAACACTACACTCTGTACACAGCACATTCCTCAACACTGCACTCTGTACACAGCGCACTTCTCAACACTACACTCTGTACACAGCGCACTCCTCTACACTACACTCTGTACACAGTGCACTCCTCAACACTACATTCTGTACACAGTGCACTCCTCAACACTACACTCTACACAGCGCACTTCTCAACACTGCACTCTGTACACAGCACATTCCTCAACACTGCACTCTGTACACAGCACACTTCTCAACATTACACTCTGTACACTGCACACTCCTCAACACTACACGTTGTACACAGCACACTCCTCAACACTACACTCTGTACACAGCGCACTCCTCAACACTACACTCTGTACACAGCGCACTCCTCAACACTACACTCTGTACACAGCGCACTCCTCAACACTACACTCTGTACACAGCGCACTCCTCAACACTACACTCTGTACACAGCGCACTCAACACTACACGTTGTACACAGCGCACTCAACACTACACGTTGTACACAGCGCACTCCTCAACACTACACGTTGTACACAGCGCACTCCTCAACACTACACGCTGTACACAGCGCACTCCTCAACACTACACGCTGTACACAGCACACTCCTCAACACTACACGCTGTACACAGCACACTCCTCAACACTACACGCTGTACACAGCACACTCCTCAACACTACACGCTGTACACAGCACACTCCTCAACACTACACGCTGTACACAGCACACTCCTCAACACTACACGCTGTACACAGCACACTTCTCAACACTACACTCTGTACACACATAGCACTTCTCAACACTACACTCTGTACACAGCACACTCCGTAACACTACACTCTGTACACCGCGCACTTCTCAACACTGCACTCTGTACACAGCGCACTCCTCAACACTGCACTCTGTACACAGCGCACTCCTCAACACTGCACTCTGTACACAGCGCACTCCTCAACACTGCACTCTGTACACAGCACACTCCTCTACACTACACTCTGTACACAGTGCACTCCTCAACACTACATTCTGTACACAGTGCACTCCTCAACACTACACTCTACACAGCGCACTTCTCAACACTGCACTCTGTACACAGCACATTCCTCAACACTGCACTCTGTACACAGCACACTTCTCAACATTACACTCTGTACACTGCGCACTCCTCAACACTAAACTCTGTACACAGCGCACTCCTCAACACTACACTCTGTACACAGCACATTCCTCAACACTGCACTCTGTACACAGCGCACTTCTCAACACTACACTCTGTACACAGCGCACTCCTCAACACTGCACTCTGTACACAGCGCACTTTTCAACACTGCACTCTGTACACATCGCACTCCTCAACACTACACTCTGTACACAGCACATTCCTCAACACTGCACTCTGTGCGTTTTTATTTGTAGCATGACAAAATGTGTAAAATTTCAAGGGGTATGAATACTTTTTAAAGGCACTGTATCCGGGAAGCCCAGCCTATCGCACATACACCACATACTAGGGCCAATTAACCTACCAGCATGTAGAGAGGATACACCAGCAAGCACAGGATGAACATGCAAACTCCATGCAGATAGTGTCCTGGTTTGTATTCGAACCCGAGTACCCCAGTGCTACAAGGCTGAAGTGCTAACCGCTAAGCTTTAAAAATAACACTAGATGTTTTTATGGAAGCGGCATGTGAAGGTGAATGAGCCTGGAGGCATGGGTCCTGTATAATAAGAGGTGGCTGTGAAAAATGCAGTGCTTCGTGGCATTGTACACAGACAAGTGTTGGCTGCTTCACACCGCCAGCAGGCGAAAAGACAGCGAGCAACTGCGAGCGCTATATCACCTCCATAAATAGCTGATTTTTATTTGATTCCAACAGATCATTCATGGCCACCGGTAAGGGTTTTAAAGGGCCTGTGGACCCCGCTACATGAAGATTAAAAAAAAAAAAGTGGAAAGAATTGTTATTTAAAGCCGACCTCTGAGAAACAAGCTAAATACATATCTGAAATACATACACTATATTGCCAAAAGTATTGAGACGCCAGCCTTTACACGCACATGAACTTTAATGGCAGTCTTAGTCCGGAGGGTTCAATATTGAGTTGGCCCTTTGCAGCTATAACAGCTTCAACTCTTCTGGGAAGGCCGTCCACAAGGTTTAGGAGGGTGTCTATGGGAATGTTTGACCATTCTTCCAGAAGAGCATTTGTGAGGTCAGGCACTGATGTTGGACGAGAAGGCCTGGCTAGCAGTCTCTGCTCTAATTCATCCCAAAGGTGTTCTATCAGGTTGAGGTCAGGACTCTGTGCGGGCCAGTCAAGTTCCTCCACCCCAAACTCGCTCATCCATGTGTTACAAAAAAAAAAAAAAAGCTGAACTTTAACGTTCTCATTTCCTGCCTGCTCATAGGGAACATTCACCACAGCCCTTACCGTCTTGGCTACACCGACATATGCCGTGGCGGCGTACAACAGACTTTTACAAGTGGCAGTAAAAAGTGGGTCTGGGCATTAAACACGCGGTTTATGTCTGCCAACACCCGGCGGATCTCTCTGCGGATTATTTACCCAACACAGAGCCCGATGTACACAATCCATAAATTTCCCTCACTAGGCCGTATATATCTATAGAACGGCCTTCCCATTTAATTGGGGGGAAAAAAATCAGACGCAGCTCAGGAATTTACAAGGCTTTTCCCTCAAGGACAGTGGCGCGCTTATCTTCCTCACCACTTAAGGAGAGGCCCGGCAATCGCGGCGTAAAGCCCTCGCCATAAACGTGTCGGGGTAATGAAACGCAGAGGCGACTCGGATCCGAATGAATAAAGGGAACCCGGCGGACTTTACGAGGTTTACATTACGAGGACCTGTTTACCTTTAGGTGTGGGATTTTTATTCGTAAAAACTGGCGTGTTTAATGTTGGATTTTATGGGGATGGGGGGGAGAAGAGTCTTCTAAGAGAGAGACAAGCGGGCAGGTGGTGAGGGGAGGGCTCCGAAATCCATCAGATAAGGAGAAGAGCTAATTGGGTCAAGCTGTGAGCGAATGCGGCGCGTCTCCTGGGGGATCCGAGGAACGGAACGCAGAGACGCTCCAGGGAACTCGTTTATTTCTGGAGAGATGAGAACCGCTTCATAGAGAACCTTAAAAGACTACATACCTCTGATATGTCACCAAAATCACTACCTACCACCAGATCAATGCAATGAGGACTCAGCTCCTTCCTCTATAACTCTCCTCTCCTGAAATACTCTGCACTGCTGAAGGACTCTGCTCCTTCTTCTATAACTCTCCTCTCCTGAAATACTCGGCACTGCCCAAGGACTCTGCTCCTTCCTCTATAACTCTCCTCTCCTGAAATAGACTGCACTGCTGGAGGACTCTGCTCCTTCCTCTATAACTCTCCTCTCCTGAAATAGACTGCACTGCTGGAGGACTCTGCTCCTTCCTCTATAACTCTCCTCTCCTGAAATACTCTGCACTGCTGGAGGACTCAGCTCCTTCCTCTAACTCTCCTCTCCTGAAATACTCTGCTCTGCTGGAGGACTCAGCTCCTTCCTCTATAACTCTCCTCTCCTGAAATACTCTGCACTGCTGAAGGACTCTGCTCCTTCTTCTATAACTCTCCTCTCCTGAAATACTCTGCACTGCCCAAGGACTCTGCTCCTTCCTCTATAACTCTCCTCTCCTGAAATACTCTGCACTGCCCAAGGACTCTGCTCCTTCCTCTATAACTCTCCTCTCCTGAAATACTCTGCACTGCCCAAGGACTCTGCTCCTTCCTCTATAACTTTCCTCTCCTGAAATACTCTGCACTGCTGGGGGACTCTGCCCCTTCCTCTATAACTCTCCTCTCCTGAAATACTCTGCTCTGCTGGAGGACTCTGCTCCTTCCTCTATAACTCTCCTCTCCTTGAATACTCTGCTCTGCTGAAGGACTCTGCTCCTTCCTCTATAGCTCTCCTCTCCTGAAATACTCTGCACTGCTGGAGGACTCTGCTCCTTGCTCTGTAAAGCCTTGTACACACGGTCGGAGAATCTGTCGGAATGTGTCCTATCGGACCGTGTCGTCAGATAATCCGACTGTGTGTGGTATGCATCGGACTGATTCTGTCCGAATATCCGTCGGACCCAATTTTCCAACATGTTGGAAATATTTCCCGACCAACTGGGCCGGACGGACCTAATCCGATCATGTGTAGAGAATTTTGATCGGACCAAGTGCCACGCATGCTCAGATCAAATTCCTACACCAAAGCTATTGGCTACTAACCTGAATGTAGTCCCATCGTAACGAAATAACGTCATCACGTTCTGAAAGATCGGATTTTTCGCCAACTTTGTCCGACCGTGTGTATGCAACAGTTTCGGACACAATCCGACGGACAAAATCCGATGGATTTGGTTGGCAAAATCTCCGACCATGAATACATGGGCTAACTCTCCTCTCCTGAAATACTCTGCACTGCTGGAGGACTCTGCTTCTTCCTCTATAACTCTCCTCTCCTGAAATACTCTGCACTGCTGGAGGACTCTGCTCCTTCCTCTGTAACTCTCCTCTCCTGAGAAGAAACATACAAATAAAAGGTGCAATAATTGCACCTTGAAGACTATAACAGAGGAAAGCAGAATGTCAGGCGAGTGTTGTAAAGGAAGGTGCTGTGATTGGAAGTGCTGTGGTTGGTCTTACAATACAGGATATGAGAGTCGATCTCTCGCTGTCTTTGTACCGGAGAGGAGAGTCTCGGTGGAATTTTCTTGGCCTATTTCTCCGCAGTTCTTCCCAACTCTTAGATCTCCACATCTCTGCTGCATTCGGATTCCATAACTGAACGGCACACAGTGTTTTGTGTGATGTGTTCAGAGAATCGATCGGCTCTCCTGCCAGGTCTGATCCCCAATGACTGGCGATGCCATAAGGCTGGAACTGCTCTGAAAGCCGATGGTCCTGTGTCTATAGTGCCAAATACACAGCCATAACAATGTGACCACCCACCTAATATTTTTATTATACAGGATTTATATGGCTCCGACAGTTTGTGTAGCGCTTTACAATATAAAGGGAGGCAATACAGTTAAAATGAAATACAAGAAGGTTAGGAGGGCTTCAAGCTCCACCCAACATGTTTCGTCAAAAATGACGTCATGGTGAAGCTTGAGGCCACAATGTTACTACACATTTGCGCGCCCACAATGTACTGCAGTCAAGCGATGTACCCACACATTGCTGCCTGCTCCCATGTTTAGAGCACCCCCCACGGCACCCCCTGTGATTGCACACAGTGGGTCAGCAATGATTCATGCTGATCAGCTTTGTCCAATCACAGCCCAGAGCCACTGGTGCTGGTGCTCCATTTTGGGGGGGGGGTACAGTAAATAACCACCCCCCCCCCCGCCAGGTCCTCACGTTTGCAGATGGCTTCTTCTCCTGACCAATCCGGTCTTAAGACCCGCTTCCTGTCCTGGTTGGCCGGGAGGAGAAGTAGGTAGACAATAGCAAATGTTGATTCGCTAATATCACAAGTGGGTTGGGCTCACTGCGCCCCGAGACCAACCTTTTTGAAGCCAATTAGAGCCTCAGGCTCTAATTATGTGCTTAAAAAAAAAATGCTTGTAGAAATGTATGCATCCAGCGCATAGAGATTAGGGGGGCGGCACCCCTGCGCCTCTTATGGATCGGCCGCCGCCCAGAGCTCTGTGTTGACAATCAACATCCCAGCGGGAACTAGCACACCAGCTCTGGCCGGTGTCTCGTGTCCTGATTGGATAGATTGATAGCAGCCATTGGCTCCCGTAGCCGTCAATCAAATCCAATGATGCGGACGCCGGGGGGGGGCGGGGCCGAGTCCTTTTTTTCTGTGTGAATAGACGCAGAAGCAGGACATGAGAGCGCGCCCGCAGAGGTGTCCACGAAGGAGAGCGCTTCTCCAACGGGGCACTCGAGAAGAGGAGGAGCCAGGAGCGCCACGGAGGGACCCCAGAAGAGGGGGATCTGGGCCGCTCTGTGCAAAACCAACTGCACAGCGGAGGTAAGTATGACATGTTAGTTTAAAAAAAAAAAAAAAGTGAACCTTTACAACCCCTTCAGCCAGGGAAACTACCGCCTGGCAAACTCAATTTACTAGCAACCCTGCCTATACACCAGGGTGCTACACACTTATTAGTATTTTTTTCTGTGGCAGAAAACGTTTTGGACAAAATTTATGAAGAAATTCGATTTTATTGGATAGGTATTATAGCAGAAAGTAGAAATTGATTTTTTTTTTTTCGTTTTTTTTTTTTAATTGTTGGTCTTTTTTCATTTATATCGAATTAAATAAAAAAAAAAAAAACGCAGTGGTGTTCAAATTCCACCAAAAGACAGATTTATTTGTGGGGGAAAAAAAATATATAAATTTCATTTGGGTACAGAGTTGCAGGGCGGTGCAATTGTCAATTAACCTCTTCCCACCCGCCGACCGTCAAATGGCGGCCGGGCGGCGCGGCTCTCGTTCTGGGTGGACGTCATATGGCGGCCCTCCGGAATGACCGCTCTGGCGTGCCCGTGGGGGGCGCGCATCGCGGCGATCTCTTGTGTTGTGTGTCAGTTTCACACACCGCTACATCGATCTCAGTAAAGAGCATCTGACCGAGGCTCTTTACCACGTCGTCAGCCGTGTCCAATCACGGCTGACCACGATGTAAACAGGAAGAGCCGTTGATCGGCTTTTCCTAACTCACGTCTGACGGACGCGAGTACAGGAGAGCCGATCGGCGGCTATCCTGACCGGGGGGGTCTGTGCTGATTGTTTATCAGCGCAGACCCCCCTCGGAAGCACAGCTAGGACCACTAGGATGCCGCCAGGACCACCAAGGATTGCCACCACACTGCACCACCAGGTATGCCACCCTAGACCACCAGGGAAATGCCAAGCAGTGCCCATCCCCAATACCTGCCACTGCCATTAGTGATGTCTATAAAAGCCATCTATCAGTGCCGCAAATCAGTTCCCATCAGTGCCACGTATCAGTTTCCATCAGTGCTGCCTATCAGTGCCGCCTATCTGTGACACCCATAAGTACCCATCAGTGCAGCCTCAGTGCCCATCAGTGGCACCTATCTGTGCCCATCAGTGGCCCCTATCTATGCCCACCAGTGCCAACCATGAGTGCCCATCAGTGCTCACCCAGGACCACTAGGATGCCGCCAGGACCACCAAGGATTGCCACCACACTGCACCACCAGGGAAATGCCAAGCAGTGCCCATCCCCAATACCTGCCAGTGCCAGCCTCAGTGCCCATCAGTGGCACCTATCTGTGCCCATCAGTGGCACCTATTTATACCCACCAGTGCCACCCATGAGTGCCCATCAGTGCTGCCTATCAATGCCCATCAGTGCTGCATATCAGTACCACCTATCAGTACCGCCTACCAGTGCACATCAGTGCCGCCCAATAAGTGCCCATCGTCAGTGTCCATCAGTGCCACCTCATTGATGACACTGCATCAGTGCCACCTTATCAGGGCCCATCAGTGAAGGAGAAAACGTACTTATTTACAACATTTTATAACAGAAACAAAAGAAAAAGTTTATTGTTTTTCTTTTCAAAATTTTAGGTCTTTTTTTTTTATTTCTTTAGCAAAAAATTAAAAACGCAGAGGTGATCAAATCCCCCCAAAAGAAAGCTCTATTTGTGGGAACAAAATGATACGAATTCTGTTTGGGTGCAGTGTGGCACGACCGCGCAATTGTGATTTAAACAGCGACAGCGCAGAAAGCTGAAAATTGGATTGGGTAGGAAGGGGGTGTAACTGTCCGGTGTTGAAGTAAGTTAAAGAAGCGCAGTGATAAATAGCAAAAAGAGGCCCGGTCCTGAAGGCGGTAAAATCTTCCGGAAGCTCAAGTGGTTAATAAATGGCCCCGCAAGCGCGATGCGCATTTCCAGTGCACTTCCGAAATGCGCTGCAAAACGCACGTTTTTTTGTGCGCTTTGTAACAGTTTCCTCCAAAACGTCAAGTTGCGAATGGAGCCTGCGGGTGGACGTTTACTATCTGAATGACCCGCCAGCTTCTTATATCTGACAGGGACAGCAATGGCGGCGGCGGCCTCAACCCAGAGGGACTACCATCTCTCCACCCCTTTTCTCTGAGAGTCTCACACATGCTGCTGCACTGGATAAAGTTGAAAACTACCAGCTGCCTATTTACCAAATCAAAGTCATGAAAAATTAGAAATAAAGCAGAACTGTGTAAGGCTTGGATCAGATTATTACGTGCGCGCGTTCGTACGTTTTTTTTTTACGTGCGCTACAGGAGTTTAGTTTCGCTTTAACCGCTCGCCGACCAGCCACCGTCATTTTACTGCGGCAGGTCGGCACGATCACGCGAACCGTCGTAGCTATACGTCAGCTCACGGGATCGGAATAGCAGGCGCGCCCGCGCCCGCTGCACAGCGGGGGTGCCGATGCTCGTGGTGACCGCCGGCCACGAGCGACCGCAAGCACGAGGGACAAAACACGGAAGTGTGTGTGTTAACGCACAAATCCGTATTCTGTTCTGAGAGGAGTGACAGATCGTGTGTTTCTATTAGCTAGGAGCCACGATCCGTCACTTCCTCTAGTCAGTCCTCTCCCCCCTTCAGTTAGAACACACACTCATGGAACACAGTTCACACCTTTATCGCCCCCTAGTGCTAACCCCTTCCCTGCCAGTGACATTTTTACGGTAATCAATGCGTTTTTATAGCACTGATCGCTGTATAAATGCCAATGGTCCCCAAAAATGTGTCAAAATTGTCCGATGTGTCCGCATAATGTCGCAGTCACGATAAAAAAATTTGCGGATCACCGCCATTACTAGTAAAAAAAACTAATAATAATAAAATTTTTATAAATCTATCCCGAATTTTGTAGAAGTTTTGCGCAAACCAATCAATAAACGCTTATTGCGATTTTTATTTTTTTTACCAAAAATATGTAGAAGAATACGTATCGGCCTAAACTGAGAAAAAATTAGCTTTTTTTTAAAAAAAAAATGGGGATATTTATTATAGCAAAAAGTACAAAATATTGTGTTTTTTTTTTTTTTAATTGTTGCTCTTTTTTTGTTTATAAACCTAAACTGATGAAGAAATTTGTTTTGTTTTTTTTGTTTTTTTATTTTGGATATTTATTATAGTAAAAAGTAAAAAAATATATATATTTTTTTAAAATTGTTGTTCTTTTTTTGTTTAAAGTGCAAAAAAAAAAAAAAAAAAAACGCAGAGGTGCTCAAATACCACCAAAAGAAAGCTCTATTTGTGGGAAAAAAAAGGACGTCAATTTTGTTTGGGTACAGCGCCGCACGACTGCGCAATTGTCAGTTAAAACGACGCAGTGCCAAATCCCCAAAAAAAAATGGCCCGGTCATTGAGCAGCCAAATCTTCCGGGGCTGAAGTGGTTGTAAAGCCCTTTCTGTCCCAAGAAAAAAATAAAATGTGAGGCCAAAAAAAAAAAAAAAAAAATAAAAATGCTAAAAAGATAATGTGCAAAACGACACAAGTGGTTAAAATGCGTAAATCTAAAAATGGAGCGTCTTCATTAGCATAGCGCGACCTGAAATCTACGCCTGAGGGATCTCCTGTGTGCTGATCTATGGAAGAGGCACGTGCCGCCATACACGGGAATTTTTTATTTTTTTTTGCGGTGAAAGTGTCAAGTGCTGCAACCAGGCCGGTGCCCAGAGAATCGTCCTCTCCTGCCGGTACTCCCATCTCTGGGGATTGGGCGTTTATCTGGGAAGACCGAGGTCACCCGCAGATATTGCGGAAGGGGCCCGATCTCTACCGTACCGGGTGGGAGTCGGAGGAGATTTCGCTGGAACATGAGAGCTGTGATAGGAGGGAGAGGAATGCCGCACTCCCACCGAGAAGAAAGGGAGAGATGAAATGGAGGGGACGAGCCCTCGGGGGGGTCTGTGAACGCCGGGTTATGTCCGTTTACATTCTTCATTACCAGGTCATCGTACAGATAACACGTTCTCCCTCGTATGACAGAACGACTCTCCAGGAATCCAATCTGTAAAGAGGTAGCCGGTATTTCTGGGGCTAAGCCAAAGTTTTTGGAATGTGGCCAACCGGTACGTTCAGGAGGGAGCGTTCGTCTAGGGTGCTACTGGAGCTTATAATAAATAGATATAAACACAAAACTTTTTGTTTTCCATTTTTGGATAGCATAATGGAGGATTATAACCCCTGTCTGTGTCCCATTGGGGGGGGGGGGGGATTTCCCCTCACTTCCTGTCCCAGAACCAAAACAGGAAATGAAACAAAATCTCTCCGAACTTTAAAGATACACTGAGTCCGGCGGACTACAATTCGATCGTGTGTGGGCTCCAGCGGACTTTTTCTTTCCAAAAGTCCGGCGGACTTAGAAATAAGACTTGCTTCAAAAGTGCCCGCCGGACTCTGCTTTTAGCGGACAATCTGTTCCTCTGTGTGCTGGTCCGGCGGACTAAAACCGAGGCTAGGGCAGCTATTGGCTACTGGCTATGAACTTTCTTATTCTACGTCATCACGTTCGGATCAGCCGGACTTTTGGAGTGATCGTGTGTGGCCAAGTCCGTTGGCTTGAAAGTCCGGCGGACAACCCGATCGTTTTAAAATAAATAAATAAATAATTACCTCCACTGTGCAGCTCTTTTTGCACAGAGTGACCCCGAACCTGCTCTTCTGGGGTCTCCGTGGCTCCTCCCCACATCAGATAACCCCATAGGATAAGCACTTCCCCAAAAGGGTTACCTCCCGAGTCCAGCATTCGGTGTCCATAGAGGCTGAATGCTGGACTCGGCCCCACACCCCCACCCGGTGCCCATATTATTAGATTTGATTGAAAGCAGCGGTCACCAATGGCTGCGCTGCTATCAATCTATCCAATCAAGAGCCGAGATAGAGCGTCCCCGTGGGTCAAGTTCTAGGGCTCAGGTAAGTAAAATTGGGGGGGCCGGTCACTGCCAGAAGTTTTTTCACCTTAATGCATAGGATGCATTAAAGAGGAAGTAAACCCTGATGGGTTTACTTCCTCTTTGATTCCCTGTAAAGGTAAAGCATAATGGACTACTATGCATCGCATCGCATCGCATAGTAGTCCATTATGTGTCACTTACCTGACACAGGAGCCAGCGAAGTCACCGCTGTCCCCTGTAGTTCCGAGCGTCCATCTTCTTGGTGGGTCTCACTGCTCCGGCGCTGTGATGCGCCGGAGCAGCGATGACGTCACTCCGGCGCACGGGAGCCAACACTCGCGGCATATCGCCGCGATCTGCGGCTTACCCAGTGCGCCTGCGCGCCGCTGTCTACGGCGCATGCGCCGTAGACAGCGGTGGCTGTCTTCAGGTAAATATCTCCTAAACCGTATAGGTTTAGGAGATATTTCTTGGACCTACAGGTAAGCCTTAATCTAGGCTTACCTGTAGGTCAAAGTGGTTTGTAAGGGTTTACAACCACTTTAAGGTGAAAAAACACGAACCTTTACAACCCCTTTAAAGAATCGAAATCACGCTTCTACTCCCCTCATGATCTTAAAAAAGCATTTCCTCGATTCAGTGCAGAGTCGTTCTCTGCTCACTGCTGACAGGTGTAAAAAAGAAATAAAAAAGTAGGCAGCCTGCCAAGTTTATTATGCAGCGATCGGTGCTATAAAAATGCACTGATTACTGTATGAATGTCAGTGGCAGTGAAGGGGTTAACACTAGGGGGGCGATCAAGGGGTTAAATGTGTTTCCTGCTACGTGTTTCTAACTGAAGGGTGAAGGGAATGACTAGAGGAAATGAAAGATCGTGGTTCCTAGCTAATAGGATCCCTCTGTATTGATTTGCATTGTAATTGTACTGCCCTCATGTTGTAAAGCGCTGCACAAACTGTTGGCGCTATATAAATACTGTATAATAATAATAATAATAGGAACACATGATCTGTCACTCCTCACAGAACAGAACAAGGCTTTGTGTGTTTACACACACTCATCCCTGCTCTGCCTCTCGTGCCTGCGATCGCTCGTGGCCGGCGGTCATTGCGACCGTCAGCTACAAGCATCGCCCCTCCTTCCCCCCCGCTGCACGCCCCCGATATCCCCGATCCCGCGAGCCAACATATAGCTACGACGGTTTGCGGGATCGCGCACCGACCTGCCACGGTATAATGACGGCAGCTAGTCGGCAAGTGATTAAAGACTAATGCCCCGTACACACGAGCGGATTTTCCAGCGGAAAAATCTTGGATGGTTTTTCCGACGGAAAACCGCTCAAGCTTGGCTTGCATACACACGGGTCACACAAAAGTTCGCCGAACTTTCGACCGTCAAGAACGCGGTGACGTACAACACTACGACGAGCCCGAAAAAATTAAATTCAATGCTTCCGAGAGCGCGTCGAATTGTTTCCGAGCGCGCATAGGAATTTTTTGCGCGTTGGAATCGGTACAGACGATCGGAATTTCCGATCGAAACTTTTTCGCGAGCAAAAAATTTTAAGAACCCGCTCTCAATCTTTTGCTGGCATGAATTCCGCCAGCAAAAGTCCGATGGAGCCAACACGTGGTCGCATTTTTCCGACCAAAACCTCTCGTCAGTCTTTTGCTGGCCGAATTTCCGATCGTGTGTATGGGGCATAAATCTTTTTTCTGACATTTGTTGCTTACAAAGTTCAAATTAGTATTTTGTGCTAGAAAATGTCTTACAACCCTCAAACATCATATATATATATATATATATATATATATATATATATATATATATATATTTTTTATATATATATATATATATATATATATATATTTATATTATATTTATATATATATATATATATTTATATTATATTTATATATATATATATATATATATATATATATATATATATATATATATATATATATATATATATATATATTTATTTATTTATATTATATTTATATTGTATTTATTTATTTTTATATATATATATATTTATATTTTTATTTATATATATATATATATATATATATATATATATATATATATATATATATACTTTTTTCTTTAGCAGAGACCCTATAGAATAAAATGGCGGTTGTTGCAATATTTTATGTCACTGTATTTGCGCAGCGGTCTTTCAAATGCAGTTTCTTTGGAAAAAACACACTTTAATGAATTAAAAAATAAATAAAAAATGGTAAAGTTAGCCCAATTTGTATAATGTGTAAGATGATGTTACGCCGCGAGAATCGTGATCTTTATTCTAAGCAGAAAAAAAATGGTGATTCTTATTTTAGCCAGAATGGTGCGGCTCTACCTGACAGGTATTCTAATCCTTCTCCGCTCTATCCAAGGCTTAAAAAAATAAAAAAAAAATAAAAAAAAAAGCAGAGAAGACGCTCGCGCTCCACCAGGGAAGGAATTCCCATCATACATGAGAAGGATGTAAGTGCACCTTTTAAAAGCTAATGGTCTTAGCAGTAATTCCTGCCTTGTCTCCAGACATCCTCCCGCAAATCCTTCAGAATAACAGAAGTCCATAGACAAGGCTTCCCACCTCTCCGGGGGTTAATGAGACAAGGAGGCCGATAGCAGGAGTTATGTACCAGCTACTGCCCAGACACGATTCGTAAAAAAAAAAAAAAACGCCATCTGCGCGCCTTTCATCTGCGTCCACGTTTTTATTTTTTTATGAATCCGTGACAGGATAACGAGGCAGACATAAACGTGGCCTGTCCTAGCGATGGGTGACACTGAGCAGGGCTCCTTTAGATTGTAAGCTCTGACAGTAAAGAGGAGAGTCTGTATACAGAACGTCTCAGAGACAGCTGCTTCCCCTTCCAAAACGATGTAAATTCATTTTATAGGAGACGTCACACAGGTGACACCCGATGGAGTGGATGGGTTACAGCTGCTGCTAAAGAAGCTCTTAAGGGCCCCGTCACACTGGTGCGTGTAAAAGCACAGCATGCGTTTTATCAAAGGATGCATATCGCATTTTTAATGCTTTTTTGGTGCATGTTTGGTGCGTTTTCTGGACTCCTGACTCCCGGCATGCACTGGTGAAACTTGGACTCCTGACTCCGGCATGCACTGGTGAAACTTGGACTCCTGACTCCTGGCATGCACTGGTGAAACTTGGACTCCTGACATGCACTGGTGAAACTTGGACTCCTGACTCCCGGCATGCACTGGTGAAACTTGGACTCCTGACTCCTGGCATGCACTGGTGAAACTTGGACTCCTGACATGCACTGGTGAAACTTGGACTCCTGACTCCCGGCATGCACTGGTGAAACTTGGACTCCTGGCATGCACTGGTGAAACTTGGACTCCTGACTCCCGGGCATGCACTGGTGAAACTTGGACTCCTGACTCCCGGCATGCACTGGTGAAACTTGGACACCTGACTCCCGGCATGCACTGGTGAAACTTGGACTCCTGACTCCCGGCATGCACTGGTGAAACTTGGACTCCTGACTCCCGGCATGCACTGGTGAAACTTGGACTCCTGACTCCCAGCATGCACTGGTGAAACTTGGACTCCTGACATGCACTGGTGAAACTTGGACTCCTGACTCCCGGCATGCACTGGTGAAACTTGGACTCCTGGCATGCACTGGTGAAACTTGGACACCTGACTCCTGGCATGCACTGGTGAAACTTGGACTCCTGGCATGCACTGGTGAAACTTGGACACCTGACTCCCGGCATGCACTGGTGAAACTTGGACTCCTGACTCCCGGCATGCACTGGTGAAACTTGGACTCCTGACTCCTGGCATGCACTGGTGAAACTTGGACTCCTGACTCCTGGCATGCACTGGTGAAACTTGGATTCCTGACTCCTGGCATGCACTGGTGAAACTTGGACGCCTGACTCCCGGCATGCACTGGTGAAACTTGGACTCCTGACTCCCGGCATGCACTGGTGAAACTTGGACTCCTGACTCCCGGCATGCACTGGTGAAACTTGGACTCCTGGCATGCACTGGTGAAACTTGGACACCTGACTCCCGGCATGCACTGGTGAAACTTGGACTCCTGACTCCCGGCATGCACTGGTGAAACTTGGAGTCCTGACTCCCGGCATGCACTGGTGAAACTTGGACTCCTGACTCCCGGCATGCACTGGTGAAACTTGGACTTCTGACTCCCGGCATGCACTGGTGAAACTTGGACTCCTGACTCCCGGCATGCACTGGTGAAACTTGGACTTCTGACTCCCGGCATGCACTGGTGAAACTTGGACTCCTGACTCCCGGCATGCACTGGTGAAACTTGGACTCCTGACTCCCGGCATGCACTGGTGAAACTTGGACTCCTGACTCCCGGCATGCACTGGTGAAACTTGGACTCCTGGCATGCACTGGTGAAACTTGGACGCCTGACTCCCGGCATGCACTGGTGAAACTTGGAGTCCTGACTCCCGGCATGCACTGGTGAAACTTGGACTCCTGACTCCCGGCATGCACTGGTGAAACTTGGACTTCTGACTCCCGGCATGCACTGGTGAAACTTGGACTCCTGACTCCCGGCATGCACTGGTGAAACTTGGACTCCTGACTCCCGGCATGCACTGGTGAAACTTGGACGCCTGGCATGCACTGGTGAAACTTGGACTCCTGACTCCCGGGCATGCACTGGTGAAACTTGGACTCCTGACTCCCGGCATGCACTGGTGAAACTTGGACACCTGACTCCCGGCATGCACTGGTGAAACTTGGACTCCTGACTCCCGGCATGCACTGGTGAAACTTGGACTCCTGGCATGCACTGGTGAAACTTGGACACCTGACTCCCGGCATGCACTGGTGAAACTTGGAGTCCTGACTCCCGGCATGCACTGGTGAAACTTGGACTCCTGACTCCCGGCATGCACTGGTGAAACTTGGACTTCTGACTCCCGGCATGCACTGGTGAAACTTGGACTCCTGACTCCCGGCATGCACTGGTGAAACTTGGACTCCTGACTCCCGGCATGCACTGGTGAAACTTGGACGCCTGGCATGCACTGGTGAAACTTGGACTCCTGACTCCCGGGCATGCACTGGTGAAACTTGGACTCCTGACTCCCGGCATGCACTGGTGAAACTTGGACACCTGACTCCCGGCATGCACTGGTGAAACTTGGACTCCTGACTCCCGGCATGCACTGGTGAAACTTGGACTCCTGGCATGCACTGGTGAAACTTGGACACCTGACTCCCGGCATGCACTGGTGAAACTTGGACTCCTGACTCCCGGCATGCACTGGTGAAACTTGGACTCCTGACTCCCGGCATGCACTGGTGAAACTTGGACTTCTGACTCCTGGCATGCACTGGTGAAACTTGGACTTCTGACTTCCGGCATGCACTGGTGAAACTTGGACTCCTGACTCCCGGCATGCACTGGTGAAACTTGGACTCCTGGCATGCACTGGTGAAACTTGGACGCCTGACTCCCGGCATGCACTGGTGAAACTTGGACTCCTGACTCCCGGCATGCACTGGTGAAACTTGGACTCCTGACTCCCGGCATGCACTGGTGAAACTTGGACTCCTGACTCCCGGCATGCACTGGTGAAACTTGGAGTCCTGACTCCCGGCATGCACTGGTGAAACTTGGAGTCCTGACTCCCGGCATGCACTGGTGAAACTTGGACTTCTGACTCCCGGCATGCACTGGTGAAACTTGGACTTCTGACTCCCGGCATGCACTGGTGAAACTTGGACTCCTGACTCCCGGCATGCACTGGTGAAACTTGGACTTCTGACTCCCGGCATGCACTGGTGAAACTTGGACTCCTGACTCCCGGCATGCACTGGTGAAACTTGGACTCCTGGCATGCACTGGTGAAACTTGGACTCCTGACTCCCGGCATGCACTGGTGAAACTTGGACTCCTGACTCCCGGCATGCACTGGTGAAACTTGGACTCCTGACTCCCGGCATGCACTGGTGAAACTTGGACCCCTGACTCCCGGCATGCACTGGTGAAACTTGGACTCCTGACTCCCGGCATGCACTGGTGAAACTTGGACTCCTGGCATGCACTGGTGAAACTTGGACTCCTGACTCCCGGCATGCACTGGTGAAACTTGGACTCCTGACTCCCGGCATGCACTGGTGAAACTTGGACTCCTGACTCCCGGCATGCACTGGTGAAACTTGGACCCCTGACTCCCGGCATGCACTGGTGAAACTTGGACTCCTGACTCCCGGCATGCACTGGTGAAACTTGGACTCCTGGCATGCACTGGTGAAACTTGGACTCCTGACTCCCGGCATGCACTGGTGAAACTTGGACTCCTGACTCCCGGCATGCACTGGTGAAACTTGGACTCCTGGCATGCACTGGTGAAACTTGGACTCCTGACTCCCGGCATGCACTGGTGAAACTTGGACTCCTGACTCCCGGCATGCACTGGTGAAACTTGGAGTCCTGACTCCCGGCATGCACTGGTGAAACTTGGACTCCTGACTCCCGGCATGCACTGGTGAAACTTGGAGTCCTGACTCCCGGCATGCACTGGTGAAACTTGGAGTCCTGACTCCCGGCATGCACTGGTGAAACTTGGACTTCTGACTCCCGGCATGCACTGGTGAAACTTGGACTTCTGACTCCCGGCATGCACTGGTGAAACTTGGACTCCTGACTCCCGGCATGCACTGGTGAAACTTGGACTTCTGACTCCCGGCATGCACTGGTGAAACTTGGACTCCTGACTCCCGGCATGCACTGGTGAAACTTGGACTCCTGGCATGCACTGGTGAAACTTGGACTCCTGACTCCCGGCATGCACTGGTGAAACTTGGACTCCTGACTCCCAGCATGCACTGGTGAAACTTGGACCCCTGACTCCCGGCATGCACTGGTGAAACTTGGACTCCTGGCATGCACTGGTGAAACTTGGACTCCTGACTCCCGGCATGCACTGGTGAAACTTGGACTCCTGACTCCCGGCATGCACTGGTGAAACTTGGACTCCTGACTCCCGGCATGCACTGGTGAAACTTGGACTCCTGGCATGCACTGGTGAAACTTGGACTCCTGACTCCCGGCATGCACTGGTGAAACTTGGACTTCTGACTCCCGGCATGCACTGGTGAAACTTGGACTTCTGACTCCCGGCATGCACTGGTGAAACTTGGACTCCTGACTCCCGGCATGCATTGGTGAAACTTGGACTCCTGACTCCCGGCATGCACTGGTGAAACTTGGACGTCTGACTTCTGGCATGCACTGGTGAAACTTGGACTCCTGACTCCCGGCATGCACTGGTGAAACTTAGACGCCTGACTCAAAAAAAGAGAAATGAATTTATGAAACCCATAGGGCATAGCTGACCCAATCAAATCCCAGCTGTCATTATCTACTTAATGCCGCTTAGGTGATGAGTCCACCCACTGAGATTTCCTATCACGTTGTAGCTTCTAATGCCCCGTACACTCGATCGGACATTCCGACAACAAAATCCATCGGATTTTGTGCCAAACTTGTCTTGCATACACACGGTCAGACAAAGCTGTCGGAAAATCTGAAAGATCCGTTCTGAACGCGGTGACGTCAAGCACGTACGTCGGGACTATAAACGGGGCCAGTAGCCAATAGCTTTCGTCTCTTCGTTTTATTCTGAGCATGCGTAGCACTCTGTCCGTCAGAATTGTCTACACACGATCGGAATTTATGCAATCGGATCTTGTTGTGGGAAAATTTTTAGACCCAGCTCTCAAACTTTGCGTGTTGGAAATTCCGATGGAAATAGTCCGATGGAGCCCACACACAATCGGATTTTCCCACAACATAATCCGATCGGACTTTCTCCATCGGAATTTCCGCATGTACAGGGCATAAAGGTAGTAGAAAAGACATCGTTTTAACATCATTTTACAAAAAACGTTAGTACGGCTTCAACTAGAACATTCACTTCACTTTGGGGCACCAGCTTGCAAGAAAATAAAATCGGAATTGTGAAAAAGCAGAAGAGGAAATGCTCATTGAAACATATCCATGGAGACAATTAAAGTCAAAGTCCGGTCTAAACCTTGGCAGTGATGTCACTCAAAGGATTACTATGGGCGGGGCTTTTTTTCAGTGGGAACGTGGGGGGAACGCAGTTTCGGCAGCTCCAACACTGAATGTATGTAATAGCAAGGGGTTTCCGGGGTGTGCCGGACGGTCTATTGATGCTGGCTGCTAGATTTATTGTCACTGATGGGAATCTGTTTTTGTGTGAGGGATCTATTGTTGCTGGGGCGGGGGATGGTCTTCTGTTGCTGGCAGGAATCTATTGTTACTGGCTGCTGGAGGGTCTATTGATGCCGCTCGCTGGGAGATCTGTTTCTGCTGCTGGGGGTCCAATGTTGCTGGGGTGAATCTTTTGTTGCTGGGGGTGGTATTTTGTTGTTGGTGGTCCATTGTTATGTTTTTATTGGGGGCAAGGTCTATTGTTGTCTAGCGGAACTTTTGTTGCTGGGGTGGTGTCTATTGTTGCTGGGGGGATCCTATTGTCTGCCACCCCCCTCCTCCAATCCCTGCACTGGCTCCCAATCAGTGTCTGCCAACCCTCTCCTCCAATCCCTGCACTGGCTCCCAATCAGTGTCTGCCACCCCCCTCCTCCAATCCCTACACTGGCTCCCAATCAGTGTCTGCCACCCCCTCCTCCAATCCCTGCACTGGCTCCCAATCAGTGTCTGCCAGCCCTCTCCTTCAATCCCTGCACTGGCTCCCAATCAGTGTCTGCCACCCCCTCCTCCAATCCCTGCACTGGCTCCCAATCAGTGTCTGCCAGCCCTCTCCTCCAATCCCTGCACTGGCTCCCAATCAGTGTCTGCCAGCCCTCTCCTCCAATCCCTGCACTGGCTCCCAATCAGTGTCTGCCAGCCCTCTCCTCCAATCCCTGCACTGGCTCCCAATCAGTGTCTGCCACCCCCTCCTCCAATCCCTGCACTGGCTCCCAATCAGTGTCTGCCAGCCCTCTCCTCCAATCCCTGCACTGGCTCCCAATCAGTGTCTGCCACCCCCTCCTCCAATCCCTGCACTGGCTCCCAATCAGTGTCTGCCAGCCCTCTCCTCCAATCCCTGCACTGGCTCCCAATCAGTGTCTGCCACCCCCTCCTCCAATCCCTGCACTGGCTCCCAATCAGTGTCTGCCAGCCCTCTCCTCCAATCCCTGCACTGGCTCCCAATCAGTGTCTGCCACCCCCTCCTCCAATCCCTGCACTGGCTCCCAATCAGTGTCTGCCACCCCTCCTCCAATCCCTGCACTGGCTCCCAATCAGTGTCTGCCAGCCCTCTCCTCCAATCCCTGCACTGGCTCCCAATCAGTGTCTGCCACCCCCTCCTCCAATCCCTGCACTGGCTCCCAATCAGTGTCTGCCAGCCCTCTCCTCCAATCCCTGCACTGGCTCCCAATCAGTGTCTGCCACCCCCTCCTCCAATCCCTGCACTGGCTCCCAATCAGTGTCTGCCAGCCCTCTCCTCCAATCCCTGCACTGGCTCCCAATCAGTGTCTGCCACCCCCTCCTCCAATCCCTGCACTGGCTCCCAATCAGTGTCTGCCAGCCCTCTCCTCCAATCCCTGCACTGGCTCCCAATCAGTGTCTGCCACCCCCTCCTCCAATCCCTGCACTGGCTCCCAATCAGTGTCTGCCACCCCTCCTCCAATCCCTGCACTGGCTCCCAATCAGTGTCTGCCAGCCCTCTCCTCCAATCCCTGCACTGGCTCCCAATCAGTGTCTGCCACCCCCTCCTCCAATCCCTGCACTGGCTCCCAATCAGTGTCTGCCAGCCCTCTCCTCCAATCCCTGCACTGGCTCCCAATCAGTGTCTGCCACCCCCTCCTCCAATCCCTGCACTGGCTCCCAATCAGTGTCTGCCAGCCCTCTCCTCCAATCCCTGCACTGGCTCCCAATCAGTGTCTGCCACCCCCTCCTCCAATCCCTGCACTGGCTCCCAATCAGTGTCTGCCAGCCCTCTCCTCCAATCCCTGCACTGGCTCCCAATAAGTGTCTGCCAGCCCTCTCCTCCAATCCCTGCACTGGCTCCCAATCAGTGTCTGCCAGCCCTCTCCTCCAATCCCTGCACTGGCTCCCAATCAGTGTCTGCCAGCCCTCTCCTCCAATCCCTACACTGGCTCCCAATCAGTGTCTGCCACCCCCTCCTCCAATCCCTGCACTGGCTCCCAATCAGTGTCTGCCACCCCCTCCTCCAATCCCTGCACTGGCTCCCAATCAGTGTCTGCCACCCCCTCCTCCAATCCCTGCACTGGCTCCCAATCAGTGTCTGCCACCCCCTCCTCCAATCCCTGCACTGGCTCCCAATCAGTGTCTGCCAGCCCTCTCCTTCAATCCCTGCACTGGCTCCCAATCAGTGTCTGCCACCCCCCTCCTCCAATCCCTACACTGGCTCCCAATCAGTGTCTGCCACCCCCTCCTCCAATCCCTGCACTGGCTCCCAATCAGTGTCTGCCAGCCCTCTCCTTCAATCCCTGCACTGGCTCCCAATCAGTGTCTGCCACCCCCTCCTCCAATCCCTGCACTGGCTCCCAATCAGTGTCTGCCAGCCCTCTCCTCCAATCCCTGCACTGGCTCCCAATCAGTGTCTGCCACCCCCTCCTCCAATCCCTGCACTGGCTCCCAATCAGTGTCTGCCAGCCCTCTCCTCCAATCCCTGCACTGGCTCCCAATCAGTGTCTGCCAGCCCTCTCCTCCAATCCCTGCACTGGCTCCCAATCAGTGTCTGCCACCCCCTCCTCCAATCCCTACACTGGCTCCCAATCAGTGTCTGCCACCCCCTCCTCCAATCCCTGCACTGGCTCCCAATCAGTGTCTGCCAGCCCTCTCCTCCAATCCCTACACTGGCTCCCAATCAGTGTCTGCCACCCCCTCCTCCAATCCCTACACTGGCTCCCAATCAGTGTCTGCCACCCCCTCCTCCAATCCCTGCACTGGCTCCCAATCAGTGTCTGCCACCCCCTCCTCCAATCCCCGCACTGGCTCCCAATCAGTGTCTGCCAGCCCTCTCCTCCAATCCCTGCACTGGCTCCCAATCAGTGTCTGCCACCCCCTCCTCCAATCCCTACACTGGCTCCCAATCACCCAGTGAATTCAATTCAAAATACTAACCACAACATACAAAGCCATTCACAACTCTGCCCCGAGCTACATCACCAATCTTGTCTCCAAATATCGCCCAAACCGTCCTCTCCACTTTTCTCAAGACCTCCTACTCTCAAGCTCTCTCGTCTCCTCCTCCCATGCTCGCCTCCAGGATTTCTCCAGAGCCTCTCCCATCCTCTGGAACTCGCAAACCTCCACCGGTCCGGCTATCCCCCTACTCTTGCTACCTTCAGGCCATCCCTGAAAACTCAGCTCTTCAGGAAAGCCGATCACGTCTCCAAATAATCTTCTACCACTTCCATCAGCTCATTCCCCGCAGTTACAACCTTGTACACCACCTGCACCACCCTAGATTGTAAGCTCTTCTGATCAGGGCCCTCTTAATCCTCTTGCATTTTATTGTAATATAACTGTATTGTCTCCTTTTTATATTGTAAAGCGCTGCGTAAACTGTTGGCGCTATATAAATCCTGTATAATAATTATGTGGCAACAAAGCATTGCACTGCACCTTCACGTATTATACGGATGATAACGCACAACCCCCCTGGTGTACTCCTTACTCCATTAGAGGATGAGGCATTGCATGGGCCTTTGCAAGGTTTATCCATATTTTTCCACCCCCTGTGTGTTGCTTTACCTCCATCTCCCTCCCTATCTTTCTTGGCGTCTCAACTATTTTCCCACCTCAATCTCAAGTGCTTGGGTCATGCAAGGCATCGAGCAGCACCACCACTGTCATGGCCACTCATGCCGAGGCTTTTGTGCCGCCAACACTCACAGAGAACAGAAGCAACGTGTTGGCATCTCAGCTCTCCAAGCCATCAAGAGGTTTCCGATAGGGAGCGAGAGGAGAGGAGTCGTGGAGGTGAGAGGAGAGGTAACCCAGAGGGCCTGCAGGCCTGGACTTAACGTTGAGAATTTCACACCTGGCTCTGCTGAAAATCCTATTTATCTGCCCCTCCTGGGGATCAATGCAGATATCACTCCCACCACAAGGCAGAAGAAGTAACACATCCCAGAGCTGTCAAGTAGCCTGAGATTAGAGAATGCTCTGCAGTGCAATGAGCTCATCCCTCATCCACTAAGGTGGAAGGGACTTAATCCTGAGCACTTATCGCAGAGTTCTGTTAGATAGCACAAGCTACACCACAAAGAGATGGGTAAGCATTTCAGTCAAACAGGAGCGGTAAAGTCTATTTAACCACTTCAGCTCCCCGAACCATTTTGCAGGCCAAAGACCGGAGCACTTTTTGCGATTCGGCACTGCGTCGCTCTAACCAGGGCCGCCTTTAATATTGATTGGACCATGGGCACATTTTTCCTTGCGCCTCCCCCCCCCCATACAATTTCGCTCTCCACCTGCTCTGAGACATAAAATAAATAGCAGCTAGACTTAAAATCAGTTTACTGTCTCAGATCGGGCAGTGATTGCGATTGGTTGCCAGAGGTTACAGTGTATCATTACCGCTTCCTGACTGGTTGCTAGAGGTTACAGTGTATCATTACCGCTTCCTGACTGGTTGCCAGAGGTTACAGTGTATAATTACAGCTTCCTGACTGGTTACTAGAGGTTACAGTGTATCATTATTGCTTCCTGACTGGTTGCCATAGGTTACAGTGTATCATTACCGCTTCTTGACTGGTTGCTAGAGGTTACAGTGTATCATTACCGCTTTCTGACTGGTTGCTAGAGGTTACAGTGTATCATTACCACTTCCTGACTGGTTGCCAGAGGTTACAGTGTATCATTACCGCTTCCTGACTGGTTGCTAGAGGTTACAGCACACATTACGGCTCACTGATTAGTTGCTAGATGTTACAGCACATAATTTCTGCTTGTTGATTGGTTGCTAGAGGTAACTGTACATTAATACTGCTCACTGATTGGTTGCTAGAGGTTACTGCACATCATCTCCTCACTGCAGGGGGCATGATATATATATATATATATATATATATATATATATATATATATATATATATATATATATATATATATATATATATATGAATGTCGCCTTTATTTACATATCTATGCTGCTGGATGCAGATATTTACATATGAATTCCCGCCGCTATTTACATTTGATTGCCGGTTATTTACATGTACACACAGGGTCTGCAGGTGAGTCATATGTACACAACAATAGGGCAGAGCTGGGCAGCATTAGTAGCAGCACTTCACACTTGAGATATCAGGACACAGCACGGGACTAAAACTTCAAGGGACGAGGGAATTTAAACTGGGATAGTTGGCAAGTATGAGGCAGCTGCTTTGGGCCCCACAACAATGACAGGGCCCAGGGCAGCTGCCCCTTTTGCCCTGCCTTAAAGACGGCCCTGGCTCTAACTGACAATTGTGCGTGTCGTGCGGCGTGGCTCCCAAACAAAAATTTATGCCTTCCCCCCCCCCCCCCACATATAGAGCGTTCTTTTGGTGGTATTTGATCACCTCTGCGGTTTTTATTTTTCGCGCTATAAACAAAAAAAGAGCGTCAATTTTGAAAAAAAAAACGCATAATTTTTTACGTTTTTACATTTTGCTATAATTGAATATATAAAAAAAAAATTTTTGTTCCCTCAGTTTAGGCCGATACGTATTCTTCTACATATGTTTGGTAAAAAAAAAAAAATCGCAATAAGTGCTTATTGATTGGTTTGCGCAAAAGTTATAGCATCTACAAAATAGGAGGATAGTTTTATGGCATTTTTATTATTATTATTTTTTTTTTTACTAGTAATGGCGGGCGATCAGCGATTTTTATCCTAAATGCGACATTATGGCGGACACATCGGACTCTTGCCGGGAGAACACAATTCCTCCATCAACACTCACTGTGCTGATGGGGGAATTGAGCGATTTTCTTTACTGCAACCAGAAAATTGCATCATCTACGGCCTGCCTATACTCCACGCTCCCAGCACACGGACCCTTTAAAATCGGAAGCTGGTGGGAAGGGCCCCTGATGAGGTGACCGTGTGACAATCACAGCACCACATCATCAGCCTCCCATCGTTCAGTGTCACACAAGAGCTCATGATCAGCTTTCCGACCTCCCATCAGAACCATTTAAAGGGCCAGTTGTGGGTGTTGGCACAGGGGTTCAATAAGTACCTAGAGGTATTCTTTATTAAAAAATAGGAGACCAGGCACACATACCTCCTTCTGTGATTATATCATATAGCTGTGCCCAACTGTTATCTACCTTTGCCAGCTTTATATTGCGGTAGAGAACTGACACCAGGGGCGGACTGACCATTTGGCCACTGCCCGAGGGCCCTGGGCCACTAGGGGGCCCCATCAGGGTTGCCAGCCTCAGTAAAACCAGGGACAGTATGTAAAAATCTGTGTTTTTTTTTTTACATCTGTCTCTGAAATGTCCCTTACAGACATCCTTTTAGTCTAAAAATCCTGAGATTATAGCTGCCCCACCTCTCCAGTACCTTCTCAGCCAATAGAAACATGTCTGTGTATACTGTGTGTACATGTATGTGTATACTGTGTGTGTGTGTGTGTGTGTGTGTACTGTGTGGCCCCATAATCTCTGATTGCCTGGGGGCCCCATAATCTCCTATTGCTCGGGGGCCCCATGAGTTGTTAGTCCGCCCCTGGCTGACACTTTACTGCTCCCAACCAGCTTATATTTGCCTTGGTATAGCCACAGTCTTCATGGTAGACCACACAACATTTCCCAAAGTGATGGGCATTACAGGAAGAATGTATATTTTCTCTTTCTGCACCGTGAAATGAGTTTACAGACTGTTAACGATCCAGATCACAGTTCCATGTCACCAGTTTCTTTATGACGGTCATCACAGCATGCTGAGTTCACTCTACAGCTGAGACCATTTGTCCATGGTGGTCTCCTGAGACGTAGAAAGGCTGCACTTGGGTCTCCATGGGTGGTTTTATTTGCTATTTGTACGTATTAGCAGATTCAGAATATTATTTGCTGCATGAAGGCATTGGAAGACCCCAAGCAAAATCATTTACCGTCCTCTTGAAAGACTAGTGATGGGGGAGTCAAGAATCTGCGTTTTTTAAAGCCATAGTTCTCCAACACTTATCGTAGATTTCGACGTTCGTAAAACGGCAAATCGTACTTTGCCTCTGAAGCCTCTCGTGCTCCAGAGGTTACTGACAGGCGGGGAAGGAAGCAACGCAAAGCCTCCTCGTCGCCTGTTTTTAACCCCATTTTTTGCCAACAAATGCGGCGCAAACCTTGTGCATTTGCACGGCGATTGCGGGGCATTTGTTGCACTTCTCCATTGACTTGAATGTGTAGCGTTTGGTGGGCTTGCCACCCTCTAGACATGGGCGCCATCAAAAAAAATGTGTTTTGTTTCGTTCGGTTTCATGCGAGGAAAAAAAAAACGTATTTCGTGTACGAAATTCAATTCGGATTCGTACAAAATACGAATTTTTGGTAGATTCGTAAACTTTTCGTTAAAATAACGAAAGTTTGTTACGATGAATTTATCATTATGAGGGGTTCCCACCATCCCTGTGCTGAGTGCCCGGGTCTGAGTGTACACCCGCTGTGCCCATTATGAGGGGTTCCCACCATCCCTGTGCTAAGTGCCCGGGTCTGAGTGTACACCCGCTGTGCCCATTATGAGGGGTTCCCACCATCCCTGTGCTGAGTTCCCAGGTCTGTACACCCGCTGTGCCCATTATGAGGGGTTCCCACCACCCCTGTGCTGAGTCCCCGGGTCTGTACACCCGCTGTGCCCATTATGAGGGGTTCCCACCATCCATGTGCTGAGCTCCCGGGTCTGTACACCCGCTGTGCCCATTATGAGGGGTTCCCACCATCCCTGTGCTGAGTTCCCGGGTCTGTACACCCGCTGTGCCCATTATGAGGGGTTCCCACCATCCCTTGCTGAGCTCCCGAGTCTGTACACCCGCTGTGCCCATTATGAGGGGTTCCCACCATCCCTGTGCTGAGTGCCCGGGTCTGTACACCCACTGTGCCCATTATGAGGGGTTCCCACCATCCCTGTGCTGAGTGCCCGGGTCTGAGTGTACACCTGCTGTGTCCATTATGAGGGGTTCCCACCATCCCTGTGCTGAGTTCCCGGGTCTGTACACCCGCTGTGCCCATTATGAGGGGTTCCCACCATCCCTGTGCTGAGTGCCCGGGTCTGAGTGTACACCTGCTGTGCCCATTATGAGGGGTTCCCACCATCCCTGTGCTGAGTTCCCGGGTCTGTACACCCGCTGTGCCCATTATGAGGGGTTCCCACCATCCCTGTGCTGAGTGCCCAGGTCTGTACACCCACTGTGCCCAGGTCTGTACACCCACTGTGCCCATTATGAGGGGTTCCCACCATCCCTGTGCTAAGTGCCCGGGTCTGAGTGTACACCCGCTGTGCCCATTATGAGGGGTTCCCACCATACCTGTGCTGAGTTCCCGGGTCTGTACACCCGCTGTGCCCATTATGAGGGGTTCCAACCATCCCTGTGCTGAGTTCCCGGGTCTGTACACCCGCTGTGCCCATTATGAGGGGTTCCAACCATCCCTGTGCTGAGTTCCCGGGTCTGTACACCTGCTGTGCCCATTATGAGGGGTTCCAACCATCCCTGTGCTGAGTTCCCGGGTCTGTACACCCGCTGTGCCCATTATGAGGGGTTCCAACCATCCCTGTGCTGAGTTCCCGGGTCTGTACACCCGCTGTGCCCATTATGAGAGGTTCCCACCATCCCTGTGCTGAGTTCCCGGGTCTGTACACCCGCTGTGCCCATTATGAGGGGTTCCCACCATCTCCTGTGCTGAGTTCCCGGGTCTGTACACCCGCTGTGCCCATTATGAGGGGTTCCCACCATCCCTGTGCTGTGCTGACTTCCTCTGATTGGTGAACAAAACACCAGTCACAATTCTGTTAATTTGGATCCGAAATTCCAAAATTCTTTAACGAAATTTTGTATTTCGAATAAAAGTCGTAAGCATAGAAACTTTTCATAACAATTACGAATTTTCCTTATGAATTTGGATCCAAATTTCATAAACGAAATTTTGTATTTTGTATGGAATTCGTATAAAAATTAGCATTTCGGATTCGTACTAACGTATGAATGTATGTAATGAATTTTCGGTTCGTACGAAACGAATCGCACATGTCTACCACCCGCTGATTGCTAGAAGTCGGGTCTACTTTGCCGTGGCGACGGCATGTTATGGTTGGGGGGGGTGGGGGGATATTGGTGGATGGCAAAAACGCAGCTGAACTAAAGTTGGTCATAGATGGACCGAACCGATTCCCCCATCCACACATTCGAGGTGGATGGTGGAGGCCCCGCCACCGCACTGTTGTATTATGTATTGTATTCAGGACTCCCCCGCTGCCAGAATACACCGATCAAAAGGTAAAATAAAAAAAACGTGCCCCATCCCGCCTAGAGCTGGCGTGCAGAAGCGAACGCATACGCGAGTAGCGCCCGCATATGAAAATGGTGTTCAAACCACACATGTGAGGTATCGCCACAATTGGTAGAGCAAGAGCAATAATTCTAGCCCTGGAACTCCTCTGTAACTTAAAACATGCAACCTGTAGAATTTTTTAATCGTTGCCTATGAAGATTTTTAAGTGTAACAGTTTATCGCTAATTCCACGACTGGGCGCAATTTTGAAGTGGGACATTGATACAGCGTATCAATTTACTCGGCGTAACATTATCTTTCACAATACAAAAAAAATATATTAAAAAAAATGGGCTAACTTTACTGATGTCTTATTTTTTTATAAAAAAAAGTGTATTTTTTCCACAAAAAAAAAGTGCGCTTGTAAGACTGCTACGCAAATATGGTCAGAAAGTATTGCAATGACCGCCATTTTACTCTCTAGGGCAGTGGTCTTCGAACTGCAGACCAGGGGGCCAGATGCAGCCCTTTGATTGCTTTATCCATGCCCTTGGGGCACAATTTCATCCACTGATACCAATAGTGGAGCATAATTCTCCTCCCCCCCACTGACCCCAATGAAGGGGCACAATTCCTCCCTATGACACCAATGATGGGGCACAATTCCTCCCTATGACACCGGCAATAGGGCACAATTCCTCCCTATGACACCAACGATAGGGCACAATTCCTCCCTATGACACCGGCGATAGGGCACAAGACCTCCCTATGACACCAATGATGGGGCACAATTCCTCCCTATGACACCAACGATAGGGCACAATTCCTCCCTATGACACCAATGATAGGGCACAATTCCTCCCTATGACACCAATGATAGGGCACAATTCCTCCCTATGACACCAAGGATAGGGCACAATTCCTCCCTATGACACCAACGATAGGGCACAATTCCTCCTTATGACACCAATGATGGGGCACAATTCCTCCCTATGACACCAATGATGGGGCACAATTCCTCCCTATGACACCAACGATAGGGCACAATTCCTCCCTATGACACCAACGATAGGGCACAATTCCTCCCTATGACACCGGCGGTAGGGCACAATTCCTCCCTATGACACCAATGATAGGGCACAATTCCTCCCTATGACACCAATGATAGGGCACAATTCCTCCCTATGATACCAATGATAGGGCACAATTCCTCCCTATGACACCAAGGATAGGGCACAATTCCTCCCTATGACACCAACGATAGGGCACAATTCCTCCCTATGACACCAAGGATAGGGCACAATTCCTCCCTATGACACCAACGATAGGGCACAATTCCTCCCTATGACACCAACGATAGGGCACAATTCCTCCCTATGATACCAATGATAGGGCACAATTCCTCCCTATGACACCAACGATAGGGCACAATTCCTCCATATGACACCAATGATGGGGCACAATTCCTCCCTATGACACCAACGATAGGGCACAATTCCTCCCTATGACACCAACTATAGGGCACAATTCCTCCCTATGACACCAACGACAGGGCACAATTCCTCCTTATGACACCAACGATAGGGCACAATTCCTCCCTATGACACCAACGACAGGGCACAATTCCTACCAATGAAACCACAGATGGGGCATTTTATTTTTCCTCTGACATCGGGACCTTTTCTACTCCAAAAGTTTTAAAGGACAGTAAATTGGGCCTTTGTTTAGAATGTTTGGAGACCCCTGCTCTAGGGTGTTAGAAAAAGAAAAAAGTATAATGTTTTGGGGGTTCTAATTAATTTTCTAGCAAAAAAAAAAAATAATGTTTTTAACTTGTAAACAAATCTCAAAAAGAGGCTCGGGAGTTAAGTGGTTAAAAAAAAAAAAAAAGGTTTATTGTGTATAGTATTCAACCTCTAAAGACATTCTTCACCAGCAAGCTCCCCTTTGGAGTGAGGTGGACACTTCAGCAGACACCCAATAAACCCCGAGATGAAGTCCACCTCTTGAAGTCACCAGGGAGGAAGCGCGGTGAAGCCGGCAGGAAGTGTAGATGGCAGGTTTATGGCTCTGCAGGACAGAAGACCTGCCTGCCGGAGGAACAGATTTAATCTCAGATGACAGGGAAAGGTGACAAATATTTTTAAGGTTGGGAAAAAAGTATCAAAGTGGAGGAAATTTACAAAAAGGTAGATCCTAAATATCAAGGAGGCAATTATGGGATGTTTACACATGATAGAGCCCAGGAAGAGATCAAAGACAAGCAAGCTGTGGGCAATGACCTGGCATAGATGGGTGACGGGGTAGAACCAGAGTCATTACCTGATATCAGGAACAATCTATGAACAGAAAGGGAAGACTTGTGTGTTTTATTTGAAGGCCTGACTCCAACACCGCCAATAACACCTTCAAACGTCTACAGAGGTTTCAGAAGCGGATCTTAATCATGTGAGAAAATGTTGTGATCCCCGGAGAAGAGGTGTTCCCGTACAAAGCAGACGACGGCCTCTGAACAATCCTATGGGGAAAAAAAAACAATGCAGTATTCATCATTTGACTCCACTTTTGTCGGTACAAACCCCTCCCCCTCCCCTCTGGGTGATCTCTGTACATCGCAGGGATTTTAACAAAGTTTGTTGCAGATTGCGACCTTTTTGTTATTCTGAAGAAACTGCTGCTTGTTTCTCAGCTGCTGCACCTGCAGGGCTCTAATGAGGAAAGTGGCAGGGACTGTATCTCTATAGACGTGATTTGCCTTTTTTGTTGCGGGGGGGGGGGGGTGCCAAAAATCTGATTTGTATCTTAGTGCAGGCTTCTGGGAAAATTAGTGAGCCAATCACAGAAGCAGGAAATTAAATATCTGGGGGGGGGGGGGCTCTGTATACTAACCTCAAGGTGGCCATATTGAGTTTTACAGAAAATGACAGCGGCTGCCGAAAAGGCGGAGTGGATAGCACTGTCGCCTAGCAGTAAAAAGGGTCGTTGGTTTGAATCCCAACCACACTACCTGCCTGGAGTTTTGCATTTTCTCCCTGTGCCTGAGTGGGTTTCCTCCGGATACTCCGGTTTCCTCCCACACTCCAAAGACATGCTGGTAGGTTAATTGGCTTCTGTCTAAATTGGCCCCTAGTATATGAATGTGAGTGAGGGACATTAGATTGTAAGCTCCTTGAGGGTAGAGACCAATGTGAATGTACAATGTATATGTAAAGCGCTGTGTAAATTGATGACGCTATACAAGTACCTTTAAAGAGGAAGTAAACTCTGATGGGTTTACTTCCTTTGTTTCCCTGCAAAGCATAATGGGCTACTACGCATCCAAGATTCTCCTTACTGATTGGCTGAGACACAGCAGCAGCAGCAGCAGCGGCATTGGCTCCCGCTGCTGTCAATCAAAGTCAGCTAGCCAATCAGGGGAGAGAGGGGGTGGGCCAGGTTGGGGGCTTTGGACACAGGGAGCTGTGGCTCGGGTGCCCCCATAGCAAGCTGCTTGCTGTGGCGGGCACTGAACAGGAGGGGAGGGGCCAGGAGCAGCGAAGAGGGACCCGAGAAGAGGAGGATCGGGGCTGCTCTGTTCAAATCCACTACAAGTATAACATGTTTGTTATAGTTTTAGGGGAAAAAAACAAGACTTTACAATCACTTTAAGCCATAATGGGTATGACTGCGCAATTACCAGTTAAAGCGGCATGCAGTGCCTTATCACAAAAAAAAAATGACCTGGTCATTAAGGGGGCAGATCTGGTCCTTAAAGCGGAGTTCCACCCTATGACGGGAGTCACTTTGGGTGGGGGGTTTGTGGAACTCAGTTTACCTTGGAGAGCTCTGGCCCCTCTTATGTGTAAATCACGCTGTGTCCATTAGGGGCACAGGGTGACTGAGAACCCCACTATGATCTGTGCTATTTAGTGCTGGTTCTGGACAGAGGAAGCATTTACAGCGGACATAGTCCTGTTGAGGACAAGTGTTCGTCACACAGCCATTTAAAAGTCAGCAGCTACAAAAAGTGTAGCTGCTGACTTTTAATAATCAGACACTCACCTGTCCCACGGTCCAGCCAATGCGGGAGCAGGAAGCGCTGCTCCTCTTCCCCTCCTCTCCGAGGTGCCGGCATTCTAACTGTGGGTGCCCGGCTTTGGACTCGCAGCCGGGCGCACACTATGCGATTGCACGAGCCGCGCTGCGAATAACCGGGCAATCTTCTGGGTCCTGTGACGTGTCCCAGAAGATTGCAGGGAGGGAGAGGGGAGAACTTCCTTCTGGCGCCGCGGAGCCAGTGGAGGAAGTGGGAGCTGGGTTCCTGTAAAAACAAGGTACCCGCCCCCCCCCCCCCTAAAAAAATGACATGCCAAATGTGGCATGTCAGGGGGTCCCCTGCACTTAAAGCAGAAGTTACATTTTTTTAACCACTTGGTTCCCACACTACGTCTATTGATGTCATGGGCTTTCGGTGGTTATATCTAAATGATGCCTGAGGCCACAGACATCATTCAGATATTGCCGTTTTCAGCCGGCGATTCCCTGCACCATAAGAATGATCATAGCGGCTGCTCCGCCGCTTGATCGTTCTTACGGGCGGCGGGAGGGGACGCCCCCCCCCCCCCCGCCGCCCTCCGGTGCTTCTACCGACTCACCGTTTCCATCGGTGAGTCGGTCACAGGATCCGCCGGCCCCAGCAAGTAACCATAGAGATTTCCGGTGGACCAGATCGTCCCCGGAGTCTCTATGATCGTTCGGAGGCCGGGCGCGATGTTATGATGTCACGCCCGGCCTCGGTATTCAAATTAACAGCGCCGATCTGGCTAGGAAGCCAGGATCGTTTTTTTTTTTTTATTATTCTTCCCAGCCTAGAGGTGAGATATGGGGTCTTATTGACCCCCCCCCCATATCTCACTGTAAATACGTCTGATCATGCCATATTCCTATTACAAGGGATGTTTGCATTCCTTGTAAAAGGAATAAAAGTCATCAATTATTATTTTTATTTTTTTTAAGTGTAAAACTAAAAAAATAAAAATAAAATTAACAATAAAAAAAAAAAAAATAATTTAAAGCGCCCCTGTCCCCGTGAGCTCGCACACAGAAGCAAACACATACGTAAGTCCCGCCCACATATGAAAACGGTGTTCAAACCACACATGTGAGATATCACCGCGAACGTTAGAGCGAGAGCAATAATTCTAGCCCTAGACCTCCTCTGTACCCCAAAACATGTAACCAGTAAAAAAATGTAAAGCGTCGCCTATGGTAATTTTTAAATACCAAAGTTTGGCGCCATTCCACGAGCGCGTGCAATTTTGAAGTGTGACATGTTGGGTATCTATTTACTCGGCGTATCCTCCTCTTTCACATTATGCAAAAAAATTGGGCTAACTTTACTGTTTTATTTTTTTTTTTAAGCATGAAACTGTTTTTTTTCTGAAAAAACGTGTTCGAAAAATTGCTCCGCAAATACCGTGCGAGATAAAAAGTTGCAACGAGCGCCATTGTATTCTCTAGGGTCTTTGCTAAAAAAAAAAAAACATATATAATGTTTGGGGGTTCTATGTAATTTTCTAGCAAAAAAATTAGGAATTTTACATGTAGGAGAGAAATGTCAGAATTGGCCTGGGCGCAAAGTGGTTAAACGAAAAAAAAAAAAAAAATTGACTTTAGTATCGCTTTAATTTCAATGGTAAAATAATAATAATAATAATACACCAGTTTCCCTTTAACCACTTGCCAACCGCCGCACGCCGATGTACGTCCTATTTTTGAAGAGGGATATCTCGTTAACGGCAGCAGCTGCTGCCACAACCGAGACATCCATCTCTTCAGGTGGCGGTCGGCTGTACGATAACGGTGGACTCCGCGGCGGATTCGCCGCGAGATCACCGCTATCGGCGGCGGGAGAGGTGCCACCCCCCCTCCCGCCGCCCTCCCGCACCTTCCGCCGCTTACCGGAGCCGTCGGTAGTGGCGGAGGCGATCGGGTCCTCTCATCTGCTGGGCATAGAGACAAGTGAGGCTAAGATGGCCCCCCACTCGTCTCTATACCATAGGAGGGCGGAAGCTTAAAGGTATATTTTTTTTAAATGTCATTTTTTCTTTTTTTTTTCTTTATTTTTTTTTTTTGTTTCATTTTAGCCCAAATATGAGATCTGAGGACATTTTGACCCCACATCTCATATTTAAGAGGACCTGTCATGCTTTTTTCTATTACAAGGGATGTTTACATTCCTTGTAATAGGAATAAAAGTAATCCATTTTATTTATTTTTTTTAAACAGTGTAAAAATAAATAAAATCAATTAAAATAAATAAGAAAAAAAAAGTTTTTTAAAAACACCCCGTCACGACGAGCTTGCGCACAGAAGCGAGCGCATACGTGAGTAGCGCCCGCATATGAAAACGGTGGTCAAACCACACATGTGAGGTATCGCCGCGATCGGTAGAGTGAGAGCAATAATTCTAGCCCTAGACCCTCCTCTGTAACGCAAAAAAATGCAACCTGTAGAATTTTTTAAATGTCGCTTATGGAGATTTTTGAGGCTAAAAGTTTGACGCCATTCCAGGAGCCTGCGCAATTTTGAAGCGTGACATGTTGGGTATCAATTTACTCGGCGTACCATTATCTTTCACAATATAAAAAAAAAAATTGCGCTAATTTTACTGTTGTCTTTTTATTCAAAAAAGTGAATTTTTTCCAAAAAAGGTGCGCTTGTAAGACCGCTGCGCAAATACGGTGTGAAAAAAAGCATTTTATTCTCTAGGGTGTTAGAAAAAAAAACAATATAAAATGTTTGGGGGTTCTAAGTAATTTTCTAGCAAAAAAAAAAAAAACTGTTTTAAACATGTAAACACCAAGTCTGAAAAAGAGGCCTGGTCCTTAAGTGGTTAATAAGTCGCTGACACAAATTCGGGGCGTGAAAGCATAAAGACCTGCGCTGCGATGGCAACGGCCAGAAACTTCAACTTGTATCAGTCGGGGATTTTAAAAACAAACAGCGTTCCACAAATAGACTACAAACACCCAACATTCTGCTTTGAAAAATAAGTGAAATTCCTGAGATACTTTGAAGTTTACAGCTGAGGACGCTTTGAAGTAAAGCACTGTACATAATCTGTGTATCTTGCATTGTGAGTGGCGGAGGTTGGGAATCAAGTCTTGTTATGACGGATTGCTGGCGGAGATCGGCTCTGTGATCTGGCGGCCATCGCGTGACAGGTAGAATTGTACATTTGCGGAGGTGGGGAGGATGAACGATTACGACACCTGTTTGGTTCTTGTTTACAAAGCTCAGGAATGAATTGTACGGTTACAATCTAGGCTTTGTAGGCCGCTAAGCCTTCACCTTGATTTTAAGGTCAGGTTTCCGGGACGGGGAAGGGAAGTGATTATCCATGGAAGGGAATCGAAGCATCCACTGTGAAAGTCACATTTCTGTAGAGATTAAAGAGTAAACAATTGTATAATAGGATTGGTATCTGAACAGAACCTGGTCGGTGTGTCACCCACATGAAAGAGAAATGTCAGAAGATCTGAGATTGTTGACATCCTCCATACATCTAACATGGGTGTATCCAACCGTCACAGGAAACTATTTTGCGGGGACTTGGTTGTGATGCACCTGGACCTTTTAGTGCATAGGGTGCTCCATCACCACGGCTTCTGTAAAGAGTCTGTGTTGGCTTATTCCTAAAACCCCAAAATATACTCTTGTCTTGGGTAACTATGTTCTGACCGAAAATAAAATTGGTTCAAGAGCAGTGGTCTCCAAACTGCGGATGTGGCCCTTTGCTTGCTTTTTATCTGGCCTCTGGGGCACTATTTCTCCCGCTGACATCAATGATGGGGCACTATCCCTTCCACTGACATCAATGATGGGGCACTATCCCTTCCACTGACATCAATGATGGGGCACTATTCCTCTCAGTGACATCAATGATGGGGCACTATTCCTCTCAGTGACATCAATGATGGGGCACTATCCCTTCCAATGACATCAATGATGGGGCACTATCCCTTCCAGTGACATCAATGATGGGGCACTATCCCTTCCAGTGACATCAATGATAGGGCACTATCCCTTCCAATGACATCAATGATGGTGCACTATCCCTTCCAGTGACATCAATGATAGGGCACTATCCCTTCCAGTGACATCAATGATGGGGCACTATCCCTTCCAGTGACATCAATGATGGGGCACTATCCCTTCCAGTGACATCAACGATAGGGCACTATCCCTTCCAGTGACATCAACATTGGGGCACTATTGCTTCCACTGACACCAAAACAGAGCACTATTTCTTTCAGTGATGCCAGCAATGGGGCACCATTCCATTCACTGACATCAACAATGGGACACTATTGCTCCACTGACACCAACAATGGGGGACTATTCCTTTCACTGACACCAACAATGGGGCACTGTTCTTTTTACTGACACTGATGGGGCACTATTACTTCCACTGACACCAACAATTGGGCACTATTCCTTCTACTAACATTAATAACGGGGCATTATTCCTTCCAGTGACACCAATGATGGGGCACCATTCCTTCTATTGACATCACCAATGAGGGATTATTCCCTCCAGTGACACCAACAATGGGGCACCATTCCTTCCACTTACAGCAATGATAAGGCACTATTTGTTCCATTGACACCAATGATGGTGCACTATTCCTCCTACTTACCACAGGCCCTATGTCATTTTTTTGTTGACTCCCATTGATCACCAAGCCTCAGGCACTGTTTACTCCCAGTGACAATGGGGCATTGTCTTCTTCCACTGGTCACAGTTTGGCCCCCCTAACTTCTGAAGGACAGTCAACCAGCCCTTTGTTTAGAAAGTTTGGAGACCCCCGTTCTAGAGGGTGCATTGATTGTTGTTGGTTCAATGAAAAGGAACATTACAAAGCAAAAATTTCCAGGTCTGGGACAGCCGTAAATGTACTTATGCTTTTGTAAAGTGCAGATTATACATTGGAAAAACAAGCGACATACACTATATTGTCAAAAGTATTGGGACGCCTGCCTTTAGAGGTGCATGAACTTTAATGACTGTCAGTTACCACTTTCTGCACTGCCCCCCATCCCCAACGGAGCGATGGGCTGTGGAGGGAGTGGGAGCGCCTGGCTCAGGCTCTTAGAAGCTCACTGAGAGGCTGAGCCGAGTGTCGATCCAGGCATGTGGGCGGATCCAAAGCCATATGGTCACGATCTTTCCCGAGCCTGGACCGGACTGGACCAAGCTTTGGCTGTATTTCTCCTTTAACCTCTTGAGATCTGCGCTATAGCCGAATGACGGCTACAGCGCAGACCTCCTTTGCCGGGACTACGTCTATTGATGTCGTCCCGTGCACGACCGGCCTGCGCGCCCCCTGAGGGGCGCGTGCGGCGCGCTCTGTGATCGGCGAGTCAATGAGACTCGCCTGATCACCGATCCGAGCAAGGGGTCGATCCCGACCCCTTACCATGTGATCAGCTGTCAGCCATTGACAGCTGATCATGTGACAAAACAGAGCCGGCAATCGGCTATTTTTCCTCCTCGCGCTGACAGCGCAAGGAGAGAGAAAAAAAGCAGATCACCGGCGGCCGTGATCGGGACATCAGTCCCGATCACGGCCAGTGTATCAGTCCCCACCTGCCCCCTGCCAGTAACCCCCAGAGAATTAAAAAAGTGCCACCCAGCAGTGCCACCCATCAGTGCCCATAATGCCATCCAGCAGTGCCATACATCAGTGCCCACAGTGCCATACATCAGTGCCCACAGTGCCATACATCAGTACCCACAGTGCCACCTATCAGTGCCCACAGTGCCACCTATCAGTGCCCACAATCTGCCTCAACAACATTGCTGCACTTCAGTGCCACATATCCGTGCCCATAAGTGTCATCGACCAGTGCCCATCAGTGCCGCCCATCAGTGCCACTTATCAGAGCCACCTATCAGTGCCCATCAGTCCCATCTATCAGTGGTACCTATCAGTGCCCCTTAGTGCCACCCATCTGTGCCACCTATCAGTGCCCATCAGTGCCGCCTTATCTGTGCCCATCAGTACTGCCTTATCTGTGCCTATCGGTGCCACCTTATCTGTGCCTATTAGTGTCGCCTTAACTGTGCCTATCAGTGCCCACCAGTGCCGCCTATCAGTGCCCACCAGTGCCGCCTATCAGTGCCCACCAGTGCCGCCCATCAGTGCCCACCAGTGCCGCCTCATCAGCGCATTTCAATGAAGGAGAAAAATGACCTGTTTGCAAAATTTTAGAACAAACTATTAAACATGATTTTTTTTTTTGCATCTTTTTTTGTTTGTTTAGCAAAAAATAAAACTCCCAACTATAATTAAATACCACCAAAAGAAAGCTCTATTTGTGGGAAAAAAATGATAAAAATTTTATTTGGGTACAGTGTTGTATGCCCGCGCAATTGTCATTCAAAGTGCATCAGCGCTGAAAGCTGACAATTGGTCTGAGCAGGAGGGGGGTTTAAGTGCCCAGTAAGCAAGTGGTTAAGGAAGGGACAGGGATGACTGGCACAAGTTAATGCTATCAGAGGAACTTACATGGGGGGGGGGGGGGGGTTGTGAGGGACAACGTTAACCAGGAAAGATCTTCTCTTTCAACTGTTCCCTCGGCTTGTGAAAATGGGGGGAGATCATCACCCAATCCAATCCAATATGGCCGCTATCATCTCACGTGGAGTCTAACCAGCTTGGGTGGAACATTACTAGGTATGGAGGCCCCTGAAATCTCATGTTTTATATCCCTGCAGTTTAGAAGGAGGAAAATAAACAGTGCATTGTTACCATCCTTTCTGGCAATTAAAAGACGGCTGGCCTGTAATCTCTGCGCAGTTTAGCAGAATTGATTATCTTTTATCTTTACATACTCCAGAGGAGATGGCTGGTAAACTTTACATTACTGCAAAGCCATCCTCTGTCAAGGTTATGTAGATATGGAAGAGCCTTTGGGAAAGTTTTATAGCTCAGTTCCTCAGAGATAAGGCCGATCTTCAGTAATCAAGGAGCCTAGCACACTCTGAAGTAATTGCTACCCTTCCCCGGGCAAGCTGCAACAAACAAACTCCTAGGAACACATTTTTGTTTATGAGATAAGAGCTCACCGCAAAAAAAAGAAAAAAAAAAAAAAAAGGTCTACTCTGCATGGAGGAAAATATTCTGCGCTTTTTAAAACGTCTCACAAAAATGGAGGTCGGAAGATCCAATGATACAAATTGTTCTCTAGATAAGATGTTGCATGGACACATTTATTACAACCCAACGGTTTTTGCTCTTCGCAGACAACCTTGGCGGGAGGGGGGGGGGGGGGGAGCGCTTCTCAGGGGAGCAACGGTGATTTGATGGGAAAATGAATTACCAGCAATCGATTCTTCTACCCCGATCATTCAGACAGGGGATGTTTGCTGGGGTCTCACATCTAGATATATAATTCATTTCCTTAACCAAGTACAAATTGCCAAGGATAATGTCTACAGCAGCCTTTCTCAACATTTTCAACACAGAGGAACCCTTGAAATAGTTCTCCGGTCTCAGGGAACCCCCTGCTAAAAATGTTATCTACAGTGCCTTGCGAAAGTATTCGGCCCCCTTGAACTTTTCAACCTTTTGCCACATTTCAGGCTTCAAACATAAAGATATAAAATTTTTATTTTTTGTGAAGAATCACCAACAAGTGGGACACAATTGTGAAGTGGAACGAAATCTATTGGATTTTTGAAACTTTTTTAACTAATAAAAAAATGAAAAGTGGGGCGTGCAAAATGATTGGGCCCCCTTGCGTTAATACTTTGTAGAGCCACCTTTTGCTGCGATTACAGCTGCAAGTCTCTTGGGGTGTCTCTATCAGTTTTGCACATCGAGAGACTGAAATTCTTGCCCATTCTTCCTTTGCAAAACAGCTGGAGTTCAGTGAGGTTGGATGGAGAGCGTTTGTGAACAGCAGTTTTCAGCTCTTTCCACAGATTCTCGATTGGATTCAGGTCTGGACTTTGACTTGGCCATTCTAACACCTGGATACGTTTATTTGTGAACCATTCCTTTGTAGATTTTGCTGTATGTTTGGGATCATTGTCTTGTTGGAAGATAAATCTCCGTCCCAGTTTCAGGTCTTTTGCAGACTCCAACAGGTTTTCATCCAGAATGGTCCTGTATTTGGCTGCATCCATCTTCCCCTCAATTTTAACCATCTTCCCTGTCCCTGCTGAAGAAAAGCAGGCCCAAACCATGATGCTGCCACCACCATGTGTGACAGTGGGGATGGTGTGTTGAGGGTGATGAGCTGTGTTGCTTTTACACCAAACATATCGTTTTGCATTGTGGGCAAAAAGTTGGATTTTGGTTTCATCTGACCAGAGCACCTTCTTCCACATGTTTGGTGTGTCTCCCAGGTGGCTTGTGGCAAACTTTAGACGAGACTTTTTATGGATATCTTTGAGAAATGGCTTTCTTCTTGCCACTCTTCCATAAAGGGCAGATTTGTGCAGTGTACGACTGATTGTTGTCCTATGGACAGACTCTCCCACCTCAGCTGTAGTTCTCTGCAGTTCATCCAGAGTGATCATGGGCCTCTTGGCTGCATCTCTGATCAGTCTTCTCCTTGTCTGAGCTGAAAGTTTAGAGGGACGGCCAGGTCTTGGTAGATTTGCAGTGGTCTGATACTCCTTCCATTTCAAAATGATCGCTTGCACAGTGCTCCTTGGGATGTTTAAAGCTTGGGAAATCTTTTTGTATCCAAATCCGGCTTTAAACTTCTCCACAACAGTATTACGGACCTGCCTGGTGTGTTCCTTGGTCTTCATGATGCTCTCTGCGCTTTCAACAGAACCCTGAGACTATCAAAGAGCAGGTGCATTTATACAGAGACTTGATTACACACAGGTGGATTCTATTTATCACCATCAGTCATTTAGGACAACATTGGATCATTCAGAGATCCTCGCTGAACTTCTGCAGTGAGTTTGCTGCACTGAAAGTAAAGGGGCCGAATAATTTTGCACGCACCACTTTTCAGTTTTTTATTTGCTAAAAAAGTTTAAATTATCCAATAGATTTCGTTCCACTTCACAATTGTGTCCCACTTGTTGGTGATTCTTCACAAAAAATAAAAATTTTATATCTTTATGTTTGAAGCCTGAAATGTGGCAAAAGGTTGAAAAGTTCAAGGGGGCCGAATACTTTCGCAAGGCACTGTACAAATTCACGATACATTAGTGTGATGGTCAGTGGGAAGAATGGTCCTTACACTTGTGGTCATTGGGAAGAATTACCTCCTTACAGATAGCTAAAAAGATCAATGGTGTCGGTGGGAACTTATCCGAGAGGCAGAGATTTCCCAATGCTGAAGGAACCCCTAGCAACCTCTGGAGGAACCCTAGGGTTCCATGGAACCCTGCTTGAGAAACGCTGGTCTACAGGAACGTTAAGGAGGCACTGTCACCTTGCTCATGTAGGGTTTATGCCCGACGCATCATTCCGCTTCTACCAACAAGCTAGTCAAACACACACAAACGGACTTTCCGGCAGAAAAGGTCCAGCGGTCTTCCCGACGGAGTTCTGACCGAACACACTTGCCCACACACAATCACACCAAAGTCAGTTCGTTTTGATGGTGATGACGTACGACGGGACTAGAAAAGGAGGTTCAATAGCCAGTAGCCAATAGTTGCCCCGATAGAAATTGATTCCATCGGAAAGATTTGAAACATGTTCTATTTCTAGGTCCGTCTGAATTTTTGAAGAAAAAAGTCAGATGAAGCCCCACACACACGATCGGAATATCCGACGGAATGATCCCGTCGGACCTTTTCTGACAGAAAGACCGGTCATGTGCACGCGGCATTAGATTTGTCTATACACACCATATAGTGCAGATGCACATGTCCTCCTAAAGAGATATTGTTTTCTGACAGCCTCTGCCGATGGCTATCAGAATGTCCAAACAGCATCTGACTGGATGCAACTGCTGTTCGGCTGAAGATTGTCAGCCTGCCTCCTTTAAATAAAGCATTATGGGGGGGGGAAGGGGGGGCAACATGGCCACACGCTGAGCAAATTTCATCGGGTTCTTCAGGAACTAGCCAAACTTTAAACAATGTATGCCCAACTTTAGAACCTCTGTTAGGTTTTAATGGCCGCCTTTTTACCCACTAAAGAGACTTCCACCACTTCCTGTCCCAGCTGAAAGTCCATGATGCAACAATGATCATGACACCATGAAGAGTGCCCATCATTGGTATTAGGGAGAGGAATAGTGACCCATTATTTGTATCGGTGGGAGGAATAGTGCCCCATAATTGGTGTCAGTGGGAGGAATAGTGCCCCATCATTGGTGTCAGTGGGAGGAATAGTGCCCCATTATTAGTATTAGTGGGAGGAATAATCCCCATTATTGGTGTCAGTGGGAGGAATAGTGCCCCATCATTGGTGTCAGTGGGAGGAATAGTGCCCCATCATTGGTGTCAGTGGGAGGAATAGTGCCCCATTATTAGTATAAGTGGGAGGAATGGTGCCCCATCATAGGTATCAATAAGAAGAATGGTGCCCCATCATTGGTATCAGTGGGAGGAATAGTTCCCGTACATTGGTATCAGTGGGAGGAATAGTGTCCCATCATTGGTATCAGTGGGGGCAATGGTGCCCCATCATTGGTATCAGTGGAAGGAATGGTGCCCCATCATAGGTATCAATAGGAAGAATGGTGCCCCATCATTGGCATCAGTGGGAGGAATAGTGCCCCATCATTGGTATCATTTGGAGAAATATTGTTTCATCATTGGTATCAGTGAGAGGAATAGTGCCCCATTGGTTTTGTCAGTGGGAGGAACTATGCCTATACCTCTGGCCCCATGGTGTAGAGCATTAGGATTATACAACAGAACCTGAGTAGGGACAATGCTCACCTAGTAGTCCAGCTACCTCAATTATGAATATCATTAGATAGCAAAATAGATACGAGATGACATTAATATCCGGTATTGACCAATTCACATAACAAGAATTCGCAGACGGTCTAAAGTGACCCTTCCCCCCCCCCCCCCGGCCAATATTTGCCCGTTTCTGGGCATAAAATGCCAGGATGGACATACTGCAGATAACACACCAACCTTTCTAGTCCCACTCATGGGAGTTAGCCGGAGATGAGAACCATTACATTTATAACTGCTATTTCATCGAAACATAAACAAGACCCCAAGCTACCCCCACCCCCGCCACCTCCCACGGTTTTCAGCTCTTCAAAGGGCAATTACTGATGAGGGGGCAATCGATTCATTTGAAGACACATACATCTGGTCCCCTATAAAAGCAGCAGAGAAAACAACTATTAGTAATTAGGTTAATTGTCTAATTGGCTTTCTCGCAAAGAAGCAAAGCGCTTTCTCTAGTGCTGGGAATAAGCTGAAAGGCTGTGAGCCCAACACTTGCCAGGATCTCATACCCATTGCCCAGACACTAAACCATGGCTTGTTCACCCCCCCATCCACCCCACTATCACAACTTGAAGTACAAGATTACATCATTGGAGCTCGTCATCTCAAGGGTCTCATTGATCCTTTTGAACAAACAGTTCCCCCAACTTATCATTCATGGAAATTTGGATTGTGTTTCAAAGTGCAAGTTCGCCTGTATTATACGCGATATTACCAAAAGTATTGGGACGCTGGCCTTTAGACCCCTTTCACACTGAGGCGGTTTTTTTAGCGCTAGAAATAGCCTCTAAATAGCGCCTGAAAACCGCCTCCCGTCCACTTCAGTGGGACTTTTCACTTGCGGGACATTAGGAAAAGTGCTGCAAGCAGCATCTTTGGGGCGGTTTGGGAGCGCTGTATACGGCACTCCCAAAACGCCCCACACGTTAAAATGAATGGGCAACACTTCCAGAGAGCTGAAGGTCTCGTGCACATCGCTGGATCGAGATAGGGCTCAGGTAAGTATTGGGGGTGGGGGGCAGCTGCACAAAGGAGGTTTTTTTTACCTTCATGCATAGAAAACCTTGAGCCTTTAGAATCACTTTTGGTAGTTTTGGATCCGGGTCAGGAGTTTGAAGGTTCCAGGGAGTATTGGCTCAGATGGAACCTTCAATCTGGTGTCCAGGCTTTGCTAGTTGCCATCAGCCTGTGTGAGTGCACAAGTCTACATGGGAGATATAAGCTTGATGAGAGTTACTACAGGAACAGGTGGAGTTGGATTTGTGGCGGTTGCTGCAGCCAATAGGGAAGCGTGTTCCTGTCTGAAGACCAAGGCAATAAATATCCTCAAGACAGCCCTTAGAATCACTTTTGGTAGTTCTGGATCAGGGCCAGGAGTTTGAAGGTTCCAAGGAGTATTGGCTTGGATGGAACCTTCAATCTGGTGCCCAGGCTTTGCTAATTGCCATCAGCCTGTGTGAGTACACAGGTGTGAGGAAGCGATATAAGCTTGATGAGAGTTACTACAGGAGCAGGTGGAGTTGGAGTTGTGGCAGTTGCTGCAGCCAAGATGGAGGTGTGCTCCTACCTGAAGACCAAGGCAATATCCTCAAGACAGCTTTTAGAATCAATTTTGGTAGTTCTGGATCAGGGCCAGGAGTTTGAAGGTTCCAAGGAGTATTGGCTTGGATGGAACCTTCAATCTGGTGCCTACGCTTTGATAATTGTCCGCAGCCTGTGTGAGTACACAGGTGTGAGGAAGCGATATAAGCTTGATGAGAGTTACTACAGGAACAGGTGGAGTTGTGGCAGTTGCTGCAGCCAAGAGGGAGGCGTGTTCCTGCCTGAAGACCAAGGCAATATCCTCAAGACAGCTTTTAGAATCAATTTTGGTAGTTCTGGATCAGGGCCAGCAGTTTGAAGGTTTCAGGGAGTATTGGCTCAGGTGGAACCTTAAATCTGTTTTCCAGGCTTTGCTAGTTGCCGTCAGCCTGTGTGAGTGCACAAGTCTACATGGGAGATATAAGCTTGATGAGAATTACTGCAGGAGCAGGTGGAGTTGTGGCAGTTGCTAGAGCCACGAGGGAGGTGTACTCCTGCCTGAAGACCAAGGCAATATCCTCAAGACAGCCCTTAGAATCAATTTTGGTAGTTCTGGATCAGGGCCAGGAGTTCGAAGGTTCCAAGGAGTATTGGCTTGGATGGAACCTTCAATCTGGTGCCTACGCTTTGCTAATTGTCCGCAGCCTGTGGGAGTGCACAGGTGTGAGGAAGCGATATAAGCTTGATGAGAATTACTGCAGGAGCAGGTGGAGTTGTGGCAGTTGCTAGAGCCACGAGGGAGGTGTACTCCTGCCTGAAGACCAAGGCAATATCCTCAAGACAGCCCTTAGAATCACTTTTGTTAGTTCTGGATCAGGGCCAGGAGTTCGAAGGTTCCAAGGAGTATTGGCTTGGATGGAACCTTCAATCTGGTGCCTACGCTTTGATAATTGTCCGCAGCCTGTGTGAGTACACAGGTGTGAGGAAGCGATATAAGCTTGATGAGAATTACTGCAGGAGCAGGTGGAGTTGTGGCAGTTGCTAGAGCCACGAGGGAGGTGTACTCCTGCCTGAAGACCAAGGCAATATCCTCAAGACAGCCCTTAGAATCAATTTTGGTAGTTCTGGATCAGGGCCAGGAGTTCGAAGGTTCCAAGGAGTATTGGCTTGGATGGAACCTTAAATCTGGTGCCTACGCTTTGCTAATTGTCCGCAGCCTGTGGGAGTGCACAGGTGTGAGGAAGCGATATAAGCTTGATGAGAATTACTGCAGGAGCAGGTGGAGTTGTGGCAGTTGCTAGAGCCACGAGGGAGGTGTACTCCTGCCTGAAGACCAAGGCAATATCCTCAAGACAGCCCTTAGAATCACTTTTGTTAGTTCTGGATCAGGGCCAGGAGTTCGAAGGTTCCAAGGAGTATTGGCTTGGATGGAACCTTCAATCTGGTGCCTACGCTTTGCTAATTGTCCGCAGCTTGTGGGAGTGCACAGGTGTGTGGGAGTGATATAAGCTTGATGAAAGTTACTACAGGAGCAAGTGGAGTTGTTGCAGTTGCTGCAGCCAAGAGGGAGGCGTGCTCCTGCATGAAGCCCAAGGCAATATCCTCGAGACAGCATTCCATGTGGGAGAGGTTCCAGGCTATTGGAGAGCTGTGCAAGGTGAGCGAGTCTGGGAGACTAGAGCTGGGGCAACTGAGAGAGAGTCCAGGGGAGCCAAAGGAACCTGTAAATCTCGGAGGAGTAAAAGCACCTGGGGTACCAGGAGACCCTCTACCGAGGGTCTAAGCGTGTGCCTCTGCAGCGAGGTACTGCAATTAAGGCTAAAGGAGCCTGAGGAACCAATGGAGAACATTGCCAAAAGCGTTAGGACTGCCATTTTGTTTTCTTTTCGATAAAAGTGGGCCACCAGGCCCTTAACTATAGTTCCTATCCGCCCGTGGACTCACTGTACAACAGCCAACACCCCACGCATCCTATTACTTATTTGTAATGCCGACATATTGCTTATTGCTCAAGGAACCCCTTGCAACCTCTGAAAGAACCCTAGTATTCCACAGAATCCTGGTTGAGAAAGGCTGCCTTAAACTAAGCGGATCTCCTCACCAGATTCTAAGTTAGAAAAGAAAGGAGCTGAATGTGAGGTTTTATTGAGGGCATTTACCTATCTTAAGGTATCCCCAACATGAGCAGTTATAAGAGACATCGTTTTTTTGTTTTTTTTAACTGCATATGAGGAAAAACTGACGGGGCGCCCAAGCTATTCTCCACTCTATTCACAAATAAATAAATCCTTGGCTGGAGGTACAATTCTCAATCCATCCAATTACCCTAGTCTGATCTTCGCATGCACCTACACAATCATCAGAGTCAAATGGTCAGAACTGTTCATTGGTGAACGACGATTTGCCCTCACGTAGACCTTCAGGCTTTCCAATAAAAACAACAAAAGCTGCTTCCTAATCATAAAGAACTATACAGTAAGCGGCAATGTCCCTTTTAAACATCCTATGACTGCATCAGTCGTGTCAGATCTCGGCGTTGCAGGGCTTATGATACCCCGCTGTCCTTTGATGTCAAGACTGCAAAACACGAGCCAACAACTAATGGCATATAATTATGCAGATCACAACACAAGAGCCTTCAGAGCATTGTTCTTTGATGGAATTGTTTCAGAACGCACCATACAGGGGTCTGCTAGTCTCTCACTCTAGGGTTTAGCAGAACCAGATAGGGATCAGCCTGCGCCTCCTTGATGTGGAACACGCTCTACTGGGACCGGTGCTGGGGGGTGGTGGGTCGTTAGTTGCAGGCGGCATCTGTGGCGCAGTTAGGAAACCTTGACATTTACTGTTATCTGATCAGCTGCGGGCGACACTCTGCGTGACACGATAAAAAGCATCAGACTGAATATAGAAGGCCCGGGCATCTCATTAGCAGGCTGGAGTCAATTTCAAGATGTGAAATAACAAGCTCATACAAGAAACACAACTTTGTAGAACTCGCACTCTTCTCACCGAGAGTCCTTTAGGAGGACCTCAAATGCCAAAAAATAAAATATGTAAAACGCTGGCCACAAAGATTACAATCTGATTGTACAAATCAACAGCTATGTGCAGGGGCCTACCTGACTGGATATAATCTGAATGGAATGTTTAGGGCCTTGTGCTTTATAAATTGGGCAATTCAATTGCACCGTCTGCGGGCAGCCTAGAGAACAAACACAATAGACATGTGCACTGCGCAAAAATTTATATATATATTATATATATTATTTTATTTTTGTTTCTTTTTCGTTTTTCGGGTCATTTGTTATGATCGCAATTCGTAAATTAGAAAATCCGAAAATAAGAGAGAAAAATCTGAAAATTTAGAAAAAAAGAATAAGTAACCAAATCACTGAAGAAAGAAAATCTGAAAATTTAGAAAAAAAGAATAAGTGACCAAATCACTGAAGAAAGAAAATCTGAAAATTTTGAAAAAAAGAATAAGTAACCAAATCACTGATAATAACTATTAAATGAGAGGTATAGGAATTTCCTTTCAAATTTGGAATTACGAATACAAATTTTTTTCAAAGTTACGAATTATCCAAAATAACGAATGGCGCATCTAAACAAATGGAACGGAACAAATTAATAATAATAATAAAATGTTTTGATTATTGTTATTTCTTAAAGCCGCGTACACACGGGTGGACTGTATGGCCAACTTAGTCCGTCAGACAATCCGACGGACAGTCCGTCCTACTTTCGAATGAACGGACTTGACCACACGCGATGAACAAACAGTCCGTCGAAAGCTTGCGCGATGACGTGTACGGCACGTACGACGGGACTAGAAATAAGACGTCCAATACACAGCAATGCAACCTTCCGCCGTGTAAATCCTTTCTGAGCATGCGCCATACTTAGTCCGTCCAACTAGCCTACTCACGAGCGGATTGTCCGCTGAAACCAAAGTCTGACGGACAATATTACGGAAATTCCGAAATACTTAGTCCGCCAGACTGCACGCTGAAAAAGTCCGCTGAAGCCCACACACGAGCGGACTGTCCGCTGAAATGTGTTTCGACGGACTAAGTTGGCCAGACAGTCCGCCCGTGTGTACGCGGCTTTAACATTCATTTGTTACGTTCCATTCGTTTAGATGCGGCATTCGTCATTTCAGATAATTTGTAGCTTCGAAAATATTCATATTCATTGCATTCACTAACAGAAAGATTTAAAAGGAAATTCCAATACCTATAATTTAATAGTTAGTTATTATTAGTGAATTAGTTAGTTATTCTTTTCGGATTTTCTTTCTTATTTTCGGAATTTCGAATTTTATGAATTGCGATCATAAGGAATGACCCGAAAAACGAAAAATTATTATTAGTTATTATTTTAGATTTTTTGGGTTTTCAGATTCTCGAATTTACAAATTTTCGAATTTAAAAAATGTACTGATTTTCGAATTTACGAATATTCGAAAAAAAATTCCTTAAACAGGGTTTTGTTAATTTGGATATTTCCGAATGAATGAATTTGTTGAAATTCATAAAAAATAAAATAAAAAATCGGAACGAAACGAATTGCACACGTCTAAAAATAGAAAGAGGAGAAGAGAGGGGCGCCTCTGGGTGCAGATTTTTAAAAAGCTTTATTTACAATGTGACAATAGTAAAATTTGCACTCACATTTAGTAGGTAAAAAAAAGTCACACGTCTAAAAATAAGCTATGTCTGATTTTTGGAAGAGATTCCAATTCACACACATAAACCTAAAGAAGAACTTAATTAAATCGGTAGTAAACCGCTGTGTGTGTTTTTTTTGGGTTTTTTTTGCATCGCATACTAGCACATTATTTGATACTTACCTGTAAACGAAGCCCTCCAGCAGCGCGCTATCACAGCCGAGAGGACTGCCATCTTCCCCCGTCTTCCTTCCCGCTCGCAGACTCACACAGCTGGAGCCGCAGTGACGTCACTCCTGCACATCCACCTGGGAACCGCCGTCTACGTCACAGGACTCGAGCTTGGGTGGCCTCTCCTTCAGAGCGCATGCGCCGGTGACATCACAGGCTGCAGCTACAGTAAATATCTCCTAAACGGTGGATGTTCAGTAGATAGCTACAGTATCTACGGTATAGGTAAGTCAAGGAAGACAACGTCAAAAACGCACTCACTGGAATGCACATGTCCTTAACTGAGATAAAAGAGGGGAAAACGCAACGGAGCGCACCAGAAATCTACATGCAGAAACACGTTCAGAATGCAGAAATCATAGCGTGAAAAGGACCTTATACTGTGTATACACGACCAGACTCCGACAGACTGAATTCCATCGAATTGGACTTGTCTACACACAATCACACCAAAGTCTGACGGATTCGCCCGTGATGACGTTCGACCGAACTAGAATAAGGAAGTTCATAGCCAGTAGCCAATAGCTGCCCTAGTGTCGGTTTTCATCCATTCATCCACTCGTGTCTGTCAGAAAGATTTGAAACATGTTCTAAATCTAAAGTCCGTCTGATTTTTCCACAGCAAAGGTCCGATGAAGCCCACACACGGTCAAATTGTCCGATGGATTCGTTCCGTCTGACTTTTGCTGTCAAAGACCAGCCTTGTGTACACGGTATTAGGTGTATATATATATCCCCCCTTCCTGCGTTCAGTCTTGACGGGCACCTTCTCACTGCCTGTTTCAACCCCATTTTTGAAGATAGACGCACAGCAAGTGCGTGCCTTGCAGGCAGTTGTGGCCCGTTTGCTGCGTTTCTTTATTTACTTTAATGTGTAGCACTCGATGGGCACGGGTGCATGCAAAAGACATGTGCTCTGCACTATTGAAGCTTAAGGGGGGGAGGGGGCGATTGGTGATCAGGAAACAGCGCGGCTCAACCGTGCATTTTTTGGCCGCCTCCCCAACCACATGTCTAAACGAAGCCTAAAAGCCCATGTGCACACCATGTGCCTAAAAACCCATGTGCACACACCCAACGATAAATAATAGTAATCAAGCATTCATAAATACCAAAAACACTAATGCTGCCTACACACGATCGGACTTTCCGGCAGACTTGGTGTGGCGGACCGGAATCCGTCGGACAATTCGATCCCAGCGGACTTTTTTTTCCCCCCAAAAATCAGACGGACCTAGAAATAAAACATGTTTCAAATCTATAAGACGGACTAAAAATCGGGAAAACCGTTCGTCTGTGTGCTGGTCAGACGGACCAGATACGACGCAAGGGCAGCTATTGGCTACTGGCTGTTGAACTTGTTTAGTCCCATCTTACGTCATCACGTTCAAAACGAACGGACTTTCGAACGGACTTAGTCCGGTCATGTGTGGCCAAGTCCGTTTGTTCAGAAAGTCAGTCGGACCTCCGCCGAAAGTCCGTCGGGAAGACCGTCGGACCTAGTCTGCCGGAAAGTCCGGTCGTGTGTACGCGGCATAAGAGCTCCTTTACACAGGCATTGAAAAATAGGCAGTTGCGTCAAGTTTTTACCGCTTCCCGACCGTCTATCAACGCCATTCAAATTTGTCAAAATAGGAAGCAGATGGAGGTGAGCATACTGCAGCGTCGGCGTTGCCTTTGCGGTAAGGCAAAAATAACACTGCCTGCAAAGTTCAGCAGGCAATGCATTGATGCTTTGCAATGGACTCCATTTACTTCTATTGAAACATGCCTCAAGCGTGCCATAAAGGAACGTAAATGGGCGTTTACAGCACGTTTAACCGTTTTACAAGCGCCCCATAGCAGATGTACTGCTCTGTGCAGAATAATGTATATATGTAATTCTGCACTTTCGGGTTTTGGGCGCGAGCGCGCTTGCTGGCAGCACGCTCCCGATTTTTGCACAGCGTGAGCCGATCAGTGGGTCCCGCGGGCCCAATGTCTACCGGGGCCGACTGATTCTGCCTATCTAAACAAGGCAGACTATCATTCTATGAGTACAGAAGACATAGATACTGTGAAGCAGGAACACCGACCTATGTCTTCAAGTAGTAAAAGCACCCCCCCCCCCCCACAGTTAATAATCACATTCAACCTTTGATCGCCCCTGATGTTAACCCTTCCCAGCCAGTGTCATTAGTACAGTGACAGTGCATATTCTTAGCACTGATCACTGTAATAATGTTACTGGTCTCCAAAAAAGTGTCAATGTCCGATTTGTCCACCACAATGTCCCTAGTAGCCGCCATTACTAGTAAAAAAATAAAATGTATTAATTAATAAAAAATATCCCATAGTTTGTATATATATACAAAAGAAAGACAAACCTCGCCGCCACCTGTTGGTTTAATGGATTTTGAGACATTGGCTCAGTCCGTATGCGAGTAAGGGATCTATACGGTCCCCCGCGTATTTGCTGTTTGGTATTTATTTTTATGTTATATAATCTCCCATTGACATTTTTATTCTGTAGATACACAGATTTACATTTACCCCTGAAGAAGCGAGCAGCGACTCGCGAAACGCGTTGATTAAACGATGTCTGTGTATTACTGTACATCAACAATTCCAAATAGTATGTGGCTGCTAATGTGTTTTATCACTGCCAAGTGGTTTGGCACCTCTGTTCATGCATTTCATATAGAATGAATATAATGCAATCTTAATACATTTATAAACCATTTTTACTTATTGACCTTTTTGTGCTCATCTCATTCAAAATCCCACGGGCATAATTCTTCTTTGTTGCCTCCCCATAACTTTTGCGCAAACCGATCATTATATGATTATTTGGGTTTCCTTTTTACCAGAAATACAGTTGTGCTCATAAGTTTACATACCCCGGCAGAATTTATGATTTCTTGGCCATTTTTTAGAGAATATGAATGATAACACAAAAAAATTTCTTTAACTCATGGTCAGTGTTTGGCTGAAGCCATTCATTATCAATCAGCTGTGTTTACTCTTTTCAAATCATAATGGCAGAAACTACCCAAATGACCCTGATCAAAAGTTTACATACCCCAGTTCTCAATACCGTGTATTGTCCCCTTTAACATCAGCTTGAAATCTTTTGTGGTATTTGTGGAGGAGGCTCTTTATCTTCTCAGATGGTAAAGTTGCCCGTTTCTCTTGGCCTCCAGTTCCTGTAAATTCTTGGGCTGTCTTGCATGAATGGCACGTTTGAGATCTCCCCAGAGGGGCTCAGTGATATTGAGGTCAGGAGACTGAGATGGCCACTCCAGAACCTTCACTTTATTCTGCTGTAGCCAATGAGAGGTCCACTTGGCCTTGTGTTTTGGTTTATTGTCATGTTGAAATGTCTAAGTACGTCCCATGCTCAGCTTCCTGGCTGATGAATCCAAATGTTCCTCCAGTAGTTTTTGATAACATACTGCATTCATCTTGCCAACAATTTTGACCAAATTTCCTGTGCCTTTGTAGCTCACACATCCCCAAAACATCAGCGATCCACCTCCGTGTTTCACAGTAGGGATGGTGGACCTTTCATCATAGGCCTTGTTGACTCCTCTCCAAATGTAGTGTTTATGGTTGTGGCCAAAAAGCTAAATTTTGGTCTCATCACTCCAAATGACTTTGTGGCAGAATGTTTGAGGCTTGTCTCTGTTCTGTTTGGCGTATTGTAAGCAGGATACTTTGTGGCATTTGCGTAGTAATGGCTTTCTTATTGTGCATCTTAAAACAGCCACACCAAATGTTTTCAGAGAGTCCTGTATTTCACCTGGATTTCTTTGTGGGATTTTCTTTGCATCCTGAACAATTTTCCTGGCAGTTGTGGCTGAAATTTTAGTTGGTCTACCTGACCGTGGTTTGATTTCAATAGAACCCCCTCATTTTCCACTTCTTGATTAGAGTTTGAACACTGCTGATTGGCATTCTCAATTCCTTGGATATCTTTTTATATCCCTTTTCCTGTTTTATACAGTTCAACTACCTTTTCCCGCAGATCCTTTGATAATTCTTTTGTTTTCCCCCATGACTCAGAATCCAGAAACGTCAGTGCAGCACCGGATGAAAGATGCAAGGGTCTGCCAGGAGTCCAGAAACTCATTGACCTTTTATAAACACACACTAATTACAAGCAAACAGATCACAGGTGAGGATGGTGACCTTTAATAGCCATTCAAACCCCTTTGTGTCAACTTGTGTTCATGTTATCAGGCCAAAATCACCAGGGTATGTAAACCTTCCAGAGTTGAAGTGGTTAAAGCATCAAAAGTGATAATTTTCCAATTTTAGCTTTGTAAAAAAAAAAAATTAGAGGGCATTTGAGGAGTGTTGCCTGGTGCAACTTGAACACCTGTGCAGTGCGTGCCTCCTGCCACTCCCCGGGACGTGGGAAAGCGCTGAGAACTTTACATTCGCGCCTTTAGACGTCTGTGTGCACGAGGTATAAAAGCGTGAAATGCGTAATGTAACATGGCGTGAATGTGGGGGAGAAAGCGCGAAAAATACGCAAAGAGATACTTTTGTTTATTTGTATCTCATGGATATAAAAGCTAACCAAACGCTACAATGTTTCCGAGCACCAAAGCAGGTTTCAATGATGTCATCGCCTGGCCGCAAAGGCGATCCCGCCCCCCCCCCCCCCCCTCCACCCACATAAACAGCTCCATTACATTATCCTAGCCAGACTTTGCATTTTTCTTCTTCTTCTACTCTTCTACTCAGGCTGATGTGTCAATATGCCAATCTTTTTTTTTTCACATTTTAAATCCTCTCATACAATTTTGGTAGTGTAGGGGGGATGGGAGCGCCATGGCGCTGCTCAGAAAGGCTAATTTGCTAAGCCCCAGAACCTACTTTCCAATGCAAATCGCGGCGCGGATTCCTTTCACGATGGAAGAAAAACGTAATTCTGGAGGGAGATTTTCTGCCCCCTTTTTTTTATTTTTTTCCTCCCTTTTCTACCAAAAGTGAAAGCCTTTCATGACACACATTCCAGGGATAAATTCCTTCATTTCGGCACTGTTGCTCCTCTATCGCTAAAATGGGTGTCTGAGAAAAGAAGGGGGGAGTCAAGGGTCGCCGAGGTCCCCACATCTGTGGCTTTATAAAGGCCTCACCTCCGAATAGGCTCAAAGTGTGTAGCGAGGCAAATCCTAATGTGTATTAGCAAGACAAAGGGCCGAGGAGAGAAGGAGAAGGAATGAGCCTTAATATAGTTAAGATTTATTAGGTCCATGAAGCCAACCGGCACCTCCCATTTTCCATACCATTTACCAACATCTAAGAAGCCAGGCTTTGTCCTGGAGGGGGGGGGGGAGAGAGATGGTCATTTAGAATTAACCAGTAACAAATCTCTGGTGGATAAAGGAAGCTCAGACAGCGGCAGGACGTGGGGGAGAAGTTTAGGATGCTTATACACAAAAAAAAAAAAAAAAAAAAATGTGAGGACTGAAAACCTCCAGTCAATACACCTCACACTTTCCAATTTTTGTTTACTTCGTCTGTTGACACTTAACCCCCCCCCCCCCCCCCCCCACGCTGCGAAGACCGAGAGGCAACAACCCAACTCGGTTCGCTGGAAGTCCACTTTGTCATAACCATACAAAAGCTTGTCTGGGTGGGGTCATTCTTCACTGAATGTTAATTCTGGATAAAAAAAAAAAAAAAGGACTGATACAAAAATAGACCCAAAAGTGATACAAAAAGAGACACAAAAGTGATACAAAAAGAGACAGAAAAATTATACAAAAATAGATACAAAAGTGATACGAAAAGAGACACAAAAGTGATACAAAAAGAGACTCCAGTGTAATAAAAAAGTGATACAAAAAGAGACACAAAAGTGATATAAAAATAGACACAAATGTGATACAAAAAAAGGACTATGCAATACAAAAATAGACACATATAAAAAATATAAAAAATAGATACAAAGGTGATACAAAAATAGTAATATAAATGGCAATATAGTAAAAAAAAATATATATAATAAGCACCAATTTCTGCAACTCTATTATAAATTATAAAAAATTATTTTGTGAAAAGGACTGAAGACCTCCAGTCAATACACCTCACACTTTCCAATTTTTGTTTACTTCGTCTTTTGACACTTAATCCCCCCCTCCCCCCCCCCACGCTGCGAAGACCGAGAGGCAACAACCCAACTCGGTTCGCTGGAAGTCCACTTTGTCATAACCATACAAAAGCTTGTCTGGGTGGGGTCATTCTTCACTGAATGTTAATTCTGGATAAAAAAAAAAGGACTGATACAAAAATAGACACAAAAGTGATACAAAAAGAGACACAAAAGTGATACAAAAAGAGACACAAAAGTGATACAAAAATAGATATAGATACAAAAGTGATACAAAAAGAGACACAAGTGTAATAAAAAAAAGTGATACAAAAAGAGACACAAAAGTGATACAAAAAGAGACACAAATGTGATACAAAAAGAGACACAAAAGTGATACAAAAAGAGACACAAAAGTGATACAAAAAGAGACACAAATGTGATACAAAAAGAGACACAAAAGTGATACAAAAAAAAGGACTATGCAAGACAAAAATAGACACATATAAAAAATAGATACAAAGGTGATACAAAAATAGTAATATAAATGGCAATATAGTAAAATATATATATATATATATATATATAATAAGCACCAATTTCTGCAACTCTATTATATAAAATCATAATCTCAAATAAGAAAGCACGCTAACGGCCCATTCAAAAAACAGTTGCAAGCACGCTAGGTGATATAAACCATAGCATGTAACATCGATAGAAAAATGTGCTGCGCTATGAATAAATGCAGATAAAACACCACTGTGCATATTGACATAAAAAAACAGTATGTGGAAAAAGTCAACGTAGCTTCTCATAAAGTTCACACAAAAAAAAAAAAAAAAACATTGTGCATCCCAAGGGTCGGCCATCTTTGACCACTTTGACCGCACACGGTAGCTTTGCTGCTCTATATACACTATATTGCCAAAAGTTAATGGTATCCCAGTCCAAGTCCGTAGGGTTCAATATTGAGTTGGCCCGCCCTTTGCAGCTATAGCAGCTTAAACTCTTCTGGGAAGGCCGTCCACAAGGTTTAGGAGGGTGTCTATGGGAATGTTTGACCATTCTTCCAGAAGCTCATTTGTTGGAGGAGAAGGCCTGGCTCGCAGTCTGCTCTCTAATTCATCCCAAAGGTGTTCTATCAGGTTGAGGTCAGGACTGTGTAGGCCCGTCAAATTCCCCCACCCCACACTCACTCATCCATGTCTTTATGGACCTTGCTTTGTGCACTGGTGCGCAGTCATGTTGGACAGGGAAGGGGCCGCCCCCAAACTGTTCCCACAAAGTTGGGAGCAAGAAATTGTCCAAAATGTCTTGGTATGCTGACGCCTTAAGAGTTTCCTTCACTGGAACTAAGGGGCCAAGCCCAACCCCTGAGAAACAACCCCCCCACACCATAATCCCCCCTCCACCAAGTGATTTGGGCCAGTGCACAAAGCAAGGTCCATAAAGACATGGATGAGCGAGCTTGGAGTGGAGGAACTTGACTGGCCTGCACAAAGTCCTGACCTCAACCCGATAGAACACCTTTGGGATGAATTAGAGTGGAGACTGTGAGCCAGGCCTTTTCACCCAACATCAGTGCCTGACCTCACAAATGCGATTCTGGAAGAATGGTCAAACATTGATGTGCATGTAAAGGCAAGCGTCCCAATATTTTTGGTAATATAGTGTATGTCGATCCATATGCAACAAGTTTTTAAAGAACAGTCTTATAAAGGTGGCAAATCAAGTTAGTAAATCAACTCCAGATTCATTAGGGCTTGTCAGGGCTGGGCTCAGCCCTTCCTTCTCTGAGCTGGCCACTCAGCTGTCGGTTAATTGTCAGCTCCTATCTCTCTCCACAGTTACTCAGCTGTTGATGATATCCTGCTCGTCAGTCCTGTCTACTTAAGCCATCCAGTCCAGTGGTTCTCTGCCTTGGCCTTGGTCAACATCACAGAAACTATCTCCCGCGATCCTGTTCAAGACTTGCTTTGCTTACATCCCTTCTGGCTCCAGATCCTGCTTGCTGTTCCACTACATTGATCCCTGACTTCTGGCTTGGCTGACTATACGTTCCGGTTACTGAACTTTGGCTACGTTTTGACTACGTTTGTTCTTTTTACTTTCATTATTAAACAAGTGTGATTTAACTGTATCTTCTGTCTCGGTCTGATTTCATGGTTTCTGACAGTCACACTTTAGCGTAGTGAATTTGAGTGTCTTTTGCACTTTTTCATACAGTGTTTTTTTTTTTAAGCGTTTTTGAGCTTCAGGTGACTTGGAATGAAGAACCAACTCCATAGAGAATAACTGATTATTTTTTCTCCTCCAACGTTTTGGAGCTTCAAGCTACAAAACGCTGAGGTGTGAATGGAGACTACGAGATCAGTTGAATTTTGCATGGAACCATCGACTGCCAATGTTCCTCCAATGTTTTGTGTCCCGATAGCTCTCCAAATCTTGTATTTATAAAGGCCTGTAACTGCACCACCAATTTTAAATGTACCCCTCATGAGGTATGAAGTGGGTGACTGTTTGGAGAGCAGCCCTTGATTGGAGCTCTCCTGTCCAGATCTTTTTGCTCTGGCCTTTGTCCTTGGTGGGGAGGAAGGGTCATTTGTAATTCAAATGCTCAGACTATTGAAAGGGAGGGAAGGATAAATAAAAGAATAAACCCCAAACAATCAACTTGAAACAAGTGGAGGGATTTAATATCTGAGATCCTCTCACACACACCTCCTCTTCCCTCTCGTTTCAACAAAGCCGGCAGGCCGCAGAATAACGAAGCACTTGAGGGATGAGAGAGCTTTTCATTCGATGAGGTTATAATCAAACAAACTGCCTTTGAGACCCGGGCGTTAAAACATTTAGATACACAAGACGTCGTTCTTGTTTGAAGTTTATTCGGGAAGATGAAGAGAGTACGAGGAGAAAACTTGGCAACTGGAACGCCCCGCTATCTGAGCCTGAAATATAATCTGATGACACACGGCCAAATACATTTAACAAAGTTTTCTTTCATTTTGGAAATGTTTTGGTATTTGGGTATGGAAATCTCACAAGTCTTCCTGAGCAGCAGCCTCGTCTACATTTCCATATCTTTGGTAATATCCACAGGGGTGGTCACCCCATCTTAGGCGCTGTCACATGATAGTGAAGTTATCAGGTGACCACCAGAAAATCGCAGTTTTATAGGCATGTAGAGGAAAGCCTAGCACACACACGATCAGAAAATTGAATGAAAAACGCTGCTTCCTAATCGATTGTACGATATTCTGATCATTAGTACACAGCTTTCGAAAAAGCCATAGTAAAATTATCCGATGGGACAAGCACAAAAAGAAAAAATTTCTTGTAAGATACCAAATTATACAATTTTCATATAACCACTTCAAGGTTGCAATACATATACTGTATATACATTGCGGCGTAAAGTGGTTTACCGAGGTTATGGCTAAAGATATCAACCATAACCCTGGTATTTTTTGTTTTTTTCCGCCAGAGGCTGGCTTTCTCATAAAAGCGCTCCGAGCGGCTCCATGAGCCGCTGGATGGCTTTCAGTAGCGTCAGGAGGGGACTCGGAATGGTCAGGGGTGGGTAGTTGGGTCCCCCAGGGTTCTGTGCTAGGACCAATCCTGTTTAATTTATTCATAAACGACCTGAAAGATGGGGTAAACAGTTCAATCTCTGTATTTGCGGATGATATTAAAGCGGGGGTCCACTCAAAAAAAAAAAAAAAAAATGTTAAATCAGCAGCTACAAATACTGCAGCTGCTGACTTTTAATAAATGGACACTTACCTGTCCAGGGTGCCCATGATGTCGGCAGCCGAAGCCAGTCGGTGAGGGAATCAGGAAGTGAGGCGTTGCGGCTTCACTTCCCTACTGCGCATGCGCGAGTCGCGTGACGTGTCCTAACTGGTCCCCGCTGTGTTCTGGAACCTGTGTGTTTCCCAGAACACAGCGGGGGGGGGGGGGGGGGCATGACCCACGGGAGTCTATGCCTGGAAGTGGGTGCAGATACCTGTAAACGTTTACTGTACAAAATAAGGTCCATTGGCATGGACCATAGGGCGAGTACATGGATTGAATACTGGCTACAAGGGCGAGTTCAGAGGGTGGTGATAAATAGGGTGTACTCAGAATGGTCGGGGGTGGGTAGTGGGGTCCCCCAGGGTTCTGTGTTGGGACCAATCCTATTTAATGTGTTCATAAATGACCTGGAGGATGGGGATGGGGGAAACAGTTCAATCTCTGTATTTGCAGAAGATACTAAGCTAAGCAGGGCAATAACTTCTCCGTAGGATGTGGAAAACCTTGCAAGAAGATCTGAACAAATGAATGGGGAGGGGCAACTACATGACAAATGAGGTTCAATGCAGAAAAATGTAAAATAATTCATTTGGGTGGCACAAATCTGAATGCAATCTATAGACTGGGGGGAGAACCTCTGGGGGGGATCTAGGATGGAGGAGGACCTGGGGGGATCTAGGGTGGAAAAGGACCTGGGTGTCCTAGTAGATGATGGGCTCAGCAATGCCAAGCTGCTGCTAACAAAGCAAACAGAATATTGGCATTAAAAAGGGGATCAACTCCAGAGATAAAACGATAATTCTCCCGCTCTACAAGACTCTGGTCCGGCCGCACCTGGAGTATACTGTCCAGTTCTGGGCACCAGTCCTCAGGAAGGATGTACTGGAAATGGAACGACTACAAAGAAGGGCAACAAAGCTAATAAAGGGTCTGGAGGATATTAGTTATGAGGAAAGGTTGTGAGCTCTGAACTTATTCTCTCTGGAGAAGAGACGCTTGAGAGGGGATATGATTTCATTATATAAATACCGTACTGGTGACCCCACAATATATAAATACCGGAAAGGTGACCCCACAATATACAAATACCGGACTGGTGACCCCACAATATATAAATACCGGACTGGTGACCCCACAATATACAAATACCGGACTGGTGACCCCACAATATACAAATACCGGACTGGTGACCCCACAATATTTAATAAAACTTTTTTGCGGAAGGGAGTTTAACAAGACACATGGCCACTCATTAAAATTAGAAGAAAAGAGGTTTAACCTTAAACTATGTAGAGGGTTCTTTACTGTAAGAGCGGCAAGGATGTGGAATTCCCTTCCACAGGTGGTGGTCTCAGTGGGGGGGGCACTGATCGTTTCAAAAAAGTATTAGATAAGCACCTGAATGACGGCAACATACAGGGATATACAATGTAATACTGACATATAATCACACACAATTGATGGACTTTTTTTGACCTCACCTACTATGTAACTATGTAACATTTCCCCCCTCCTGTAAGCTCCCTGGTGTGTTTCTCTGGCTTACCGCATCCACCGGCGATTCAGGCACTCACTGCAGAAAACCACAGGAGGGGGGGGGAGCGGAGACAAGACCAGTCACCCTGCGCAAGGAGAGAGGGCAGAGCTGTGGGAGGGGCCCAGCAGGCTCCACCCACTGCTGAAAACTACAGGAGGTGGGCGGAGACCAGACCAGTCACCCTGCGCAAGGAGAGAGGGCAGAGCTGTGGGAGGGGCCCAGCAGGCTCCACCCACTGCAGAAAACTACAGGAGGTGGGCGGAGACCAGACCAGTCACCCTGCGCAAGGAGAGAGGGCAGAGCTGTGGGAGGGGCCCAGCAGGCTCCACCCACTGCATAAAACTACAGGAGGTGGGCGGAGACCAGACCAGTCCCCCCTGCACAAGGAGAGAGATCAGCAGTGGGCGGTCTTTATTACAGGAAGCCTCACACTGGATTACTGCACAGATCTGGAAGAAATAAACAAACAATCTCATAGAGATTCAGAGAAGAAGACACACAGATACTTGGATTTAGACAATTTTTGCTTATCCTGCAGCTCAGCTTTAAAAAAAATTACAAGTATCCTAAAAAAAAAATAAAAAAAATCAATTGGTCGCCTGCAGTTGAGCGGTCCAGCCTCCCGTGTCAGGCCATTACACAGATCCCGAAAAACTCGTTAACCGAAAAAAGGAATTGACGGCTACAAAGGGAATGCGGATTTAATAGATAAACCCGTCATGCGTGCGTCCTAAGTGATCGGTGTCTTGTTTGAGAAAAAAAAGGCCTCCTAATGTGCTACAAGTTAAATTAAGCAGAGTGCAGCCTTCGGAGAACGTATGATTAAAACCAGCTGCGTGTTTTATTTATTTATTTATTTATTTTTTACCTCTAAATGTTTTATCTATCAAATGATTGCGCCGCTCTAAATTAAAGCGATTCTTCAAGACAAGGGGGTACCCCAACCTTCTCCACCACGGGGGGGGGGGGGGGGCGGGGGTGAAAACATCGGCGTGTAAAAGGTTCGCCTGGCAGGTGCGGGGTTAATCCAGCCTGATTCGCGTGTTAGCGCGCAGAACCTAATGGAACGGAATAAATTGAAAATGCATGTCAGTTGTGATGTGTAATGATCTGTAATTGACAACAAAATGCAAATGGTATAAAAAAAAAAAAATAAGAAAAAAACAAAAACCCCTGTTCGTGTCATGCTTGGTGCGCCACGTAGAGTCCGCGAGGAAACAATAACAGCAGCCATGTTTGAACTGAATATATGAAACGTGTAGTGCCTTGCAAAAGTATTCACCCCCCTTGGCATTTGTCGTGTTTTTTGTTGCCTCACAACCTGGAATTAACATGGATTGTTTGAGGATTTTCATCATTTAATTTAAGAACACGCCCACAACTGAAGATTTTTATTTTTTTTATTGTGTAGCAAACAACAAATAGGACAAAATAACAGGAAAATGTGCAGAACTATTCACCCCCCTAATGTCAATATTTTGTAGCTCCAAGTCGCTTGGGATAAGTCTCTATGAGTCTTGCCAAATCTCACCACTGGGATTTTCGCCCATTCCTCCTCCTTGCAAAACTGCTCCAGCTCCTTCAAGTTGGATGGTTTTGCTCCTTGTGAACAGCAATCTTTTAAGTCTGACCACAGATTTTCTATTGGATTGAGGTCTGGGCTTTAACTAGGCCATTCCAACACATTTACATATTTCCACCTTAAACCACTCAAGTGTTGCTCTAGCAGTGTGTTTGGGGTCATTGTCCTGCTGGAAGGTGAACCTCCGTCCTAGGCCTCCAATCACACACAGAGTGCTACAGGTTTTTCTCAAGAATATCCCTGTATTTATCACCATCCATCTTTCCCTCAACTCTGACCAGTTTCCCAGTCCTGACTGCTGAAAAACATCCCCACAGCATGATGCTGCCACCACCATGTTTCACAGTGGGGATGGTGTTCTTTGGGTGATGTGATGTGTTAGTGTTTTCTTTGATGGCCAAAAATTTAAATTTTAGTCTCATCAGAGCAGATCACCTTCCTCCATACATCAGAGCAGATCACCTTCCTCCATACATCAGAGCAGATCACCTTCCTCCATACATCAGAGCAGATCACCTTCCTCCATACATCAGACCAGATCACCTTCCTCCATACATCAGACCAGATCACCTTCCTCCATACATCAGAGCAGATCACCTTCCTCCATACATCAGAGCAGATCACCTTCCTCCATACATCAGAGCAGATCACCTTCCTCCATACATCAGAGCAGATCACCTTCTTCCATACATCAGAGCAGATCACCTTCCTCCATACATCAGACCAGATCACCTTCCTCCATACATCAGACCAGATCACCTTCCTCCATACATCAGAGCAGATCACCTTCCTCCGTACATCAGAGCAGATCACCTTCCTCCGTACATCAGAGCAGATCACCTTCCTCCGTACATCAGAGCAGATCACCTTCCTCCGTACATCAGAGCAGAGCACCTTCCTCCATACATCAGAGCAGATCACCTTCCTCCGTACATCAGAGCAGATCACCTTCCTCCATACATCAGAGCAGATCACCTTCCTCCATACATCAGAGCAGATCACCTTCCTCCATACATCAGAGCAGATCACTTTCCTTCATACATCAGACCAGATCACCTTCCTCCATACATCATACCAGATCACCTTCCTCCATACATCAGAGCAGATCACCTTCCTCCATACATCATACCAGATCACCTTCCTCCATACATCATACCAGATCACCTTCCTCCATACATCAGAGCAGAGCACCTTCCTCCATACATCAGACCAGATCACCTTCCTCCATACATCAGAGCAGATCACCTTCCTCCATACATCAGAGCAGATCACCTTCCTCCATACATCATACCAGATCACCTTCCTCCATACATCATACCAGATCACCTTCCTCCATACATCAGAGCAGATCACTTTCCTCCATACATCAGACCAGATCACCTTCCTCCATACATCAGACCAGATCACCTTCCTCCATACATCAGACCAGATCACCTTCCTCCATACATCAGAGCAGAGTGCCTTCCTCCATACATCAGACCAGATCGCCTTCCTCCATACATCAGAGCAGATCACCTTCCTCCATACATCAGAGCAGATCACCTTCCTCCATACATCAGAGCAGATCACCTTCCTCCATACATCAGAGCAGATCACCTTCCTCCATACATCAGAGCAGATCACCTTCCTCCATACATCAGAGCAGATCACCTTCCTCCATACATCAGAGCAGATCACCTTCCTCCATACATCAGAGCAGATCACCTTCCTCCATACATCAGACCAGATCACCTTCCTCCGTACATCAGAGCAGATCACCTTCCTCCATACATCAGACAAGATCACCTTCCTCCATACATCAGACAAGATCACCTTCCTCCATACATCAGAGCAGATCACCTTCCTCCATACATCAGACCAGATCACCTTCCTCCATACATCATACCAGATCACCTTCCTCCATACATCAGAGCAATACATCAGAGCAGATCACCTTCCTCCATACATCAGAGCAGATCACCTTCCTCCATACATCAGAGCAGATCACCTTCCTCCGTACATCAGACCAGAGCACCTTCCTCCATACATCAAAGCAGATCACCTTCCTCCATACATCAGAGCAGATCACCTTCCTCCATACATCAGAGCAGATCACCTTCCTCCATACATCAGAGCAGATCACCTTCCTCCATACATCAGAGCAGATCACCTTCCTCCATACATCAGACCAGATCACCTTCCTCCATACATCAGAGCAGATCACCTTCCTCCATACATCAGACCAGATCACCTTCCTCCATACATCAGAGCAGATCACCTTCCTCCATACATCAGAGCAGATCACCTTCCTCCATACATCAGAGCAGATCACCTTCCTCCATACATCAGAGCAGATCACCTTCCTCCATACATCAGAGCAGATCACCTTCCTCCATACATCAGACCAGATCACCTTCCTCCATACATCATACCAGATCACCTTCCTCCATACATCAGACCAGATCACCTTCCTCCATACATCAGACCAGATCACCTTCCTCCATACATCAGAGCAGATCACCTTCCTCCATACATCAGATCAGATCACCTTCCTCCATACATCAGAGCAGATCACCTTCCTCCATACATCAGAGCAGATCACCTTCCTCCATACATCAGAGCAGATCACCTTCCTCCATACATCAGAGCAGATCACCTTCCTCCATACATCAGAGCAGATCACCTTCCTCCATACATCAGAGCAGATCACCTTCCTCCATACATCAGACCAGATCACCTTCCTCCATACATCAGACCAGATCACCTTCCTCCATACATCAGAGCAGATCACCTTCCTCCAGAGCAGATCACCTTCCTCCATACTTCAGACCAGAGCACCTTCCTCCATACATTTTGGGAGTCTCCCAGATGCCTTTTTCGCAAACTCAGAACGTGCCATTTTGTTTTTTGGTGAAAGTAATGTCTTTCTTCTGGCCACTCTGCCATAAAGCCCAACTCTATGGAGCGTACGGCTTATTGTCCTCCTATGTACAGATCCTCCAGTCTCTGCTGTGGAACTCTGCAGCTCCTCCAGGGTTACCTTGGGTCTCTGTACTCCTCTCTGATTAATGCCCTCTTGGCCCACTCCGTGAGTTTTGGTGTGCGGCCGTCTCTTGGCGTGTTTGCTGTTGTGCCATGTTCTTTCCATTTGGTTATGATAGATTTGATGGCGCTCCTAGGGATCATCAAAGATTTGGATTTTTTTTTTATAACCTAACCCTGACTTGGACTTCTCAACAACATTGTCCCTTACTTGTCTGGAGAGTTCCTTGGTCTTCATGGCAGTGTTTGGTTAGTGGTCCCTCTTGCTTAGGTGTTGCCGCCTCTGGGGCCTTTCACAAAGGTGTGTCTATGTAATGACAGGTCATGTGACACTTAGATTGCTCACAGGTGGACATCATTTCACTAATTATGTGACTTGTGAAGGTAATTGGTTGCACCAGAGCTTTTTATGGGCTTCATAACAAAGGGGGTGAATACATACGCACATGGCGATTATCATTTTTTTGGTTTCTGAAAAATAATTTTACGTATATATCATTTTTCTAATTTTACTTCACCAACTTAGACTATTGTGTTCTGATCCATCACATAGAATTCAGACAAAAAAACAACAAAAAAAAACATTGAACTAAAGGCTGTAATGTAACAAAATAGGTAAAAAGCCAACGGGGGGGCTGGGGGGTGAATACTTTTGCAAGGCACTGTATATGCAGATGCACAGACCTTTTCTATAAATGCCGTACATATGTTATAAGCAACGAGCCAGGTCTACATCTTTAAATAGCAAGCCTAAAAAAAAAGCAAAAAGGCGCACGTTATTTGTAGGGTTCTGGCTGTTCTCCAGCTAGGCCCTAAAGTTAATAGAGTTTGTCACAATAAAATAATCAAATGAAATAAAGAGCAGGGGGAAGACATTATGCTAATGACAACCTCGGCACTTCGGGGATAACCGCTAACAATAACAGAAGAAGAAGAAAAAAAAAAGAAGAGCTTTTTTAATCACTGTATCAGCATATTCCGCGGAGTTTAAATGGAGGGGACCACACCGGCTGCTGACTGAGGATCCCAAAGGCCTGGAAAACAGCTGAAACAGAAGGAAAAGTTTATAAATATGGCCCAGAAAGCTGAGGGTTGGGGGGGGGGGGGGGTGGTAAAAAGAATCAACAAAAAACAGTAGGTTGAGCCTCGCTTTTACCGCTTTGCAGTGGCAGGGATTATTATACCCCCTTTCGCGATCCATTCAAGCGTATGGGGCCAGTTCTTGAGCGCTTCCCTGTTGGGTGTTAGGGGGTTAAAGCTGGAGGACTCAACGCCTCCTCCGCTGCCTGTCAAATACTAAAATAGAAAACAAATGCAACTACCACATGTAAAAATTGTCAATCTGCAATATAGCACTTTTTATTTTATGTCAATGCCGCTTTAAAGAGGCTTTAAACCTTAAAAAAAAAAAAAAAAGATCCTGTTCCTTTAAAGCATGTTAAACCACATAGTGCTTGTGCGCCGTCATTTGTCTTTTTCTATGTTGTAATATGGCTAGTATAAATGTAGCGCTAAATGATAGAAAGCAATAATCGATAATATACCAAATACAGCGGAACCTTGGATTACGAGCATAATCCGTTCCAGGAGAATGCTTGTAATCCAAAGCACTCGCATATCAAAGCGAGTTTCCCCATAGAAGTCAATGGAAGCGAAGATAATTCGTTCTGCATTGACTTCTATTGCATGCAATACCGCATGTGGCCAGAGGTAGAGGGAGGGCGCCGGAGAGCCTTAGATATACTCAGGGACAGCTCGGCTGAACTCGGAAACAAACAGGAACGGAGTATCTCCGACTGATTCCGGGTATTTCCAAACGGCTCCGAACCGTTCCGAATGTCACCGGCGCCACCCCGCACCTCTGGCCAAATGCGGTACTGCACACAACATTAGCTTGAATTCTGCTCGTTTTGCGAGACAACACTCACAAACCGAGTCAGGATTTAAAAAAAAAGAAAGTTGCTCGTCTTTCAAAACGCTCGTTAACCACGTTACTCGTTAACCAAGGTTCCACTGCAGTATATCAAAATAGTGCAAACATATGATGAAATCAATCACAAAATAAAATGAACATGTGAAGATATGTATATATATGTGTGTAAAAAACACAAGTGGAAAGTCCCAAAAGGTAGAAAGACCTTAAAAAGGTAAACATATATAGAGTCGGCCACAAGAAAAGTTGTTGTTCAGAAGTGGGGTACAACGGCCTTGGCAGGCATGTAGAGCACCAGGGGGTAGTAGTGTGTCCTGCACCCAGGATAAGGGGTATGTACTCCCACCGGAAGGAGTGGACTCGAATGTCAGCGACAATGAGTCAATCACACAAGACTGGCCTAGTCAAAGAAATTCCATAAACAATCCAGGGAATCCAGCGTACTCCAAGCAAGGATCCAGGAAATTGTGCAGATAGACGTGAGGTTGGAACTCAGATGTTAAAGCCAAAAACCTCTCATCAGAGGGAATATGGAAAGAAAAAATTTCTCCATATGGTGTAGGTCAAAAAGTTGGGTTTTATTGAAAAAACAACAACATTCATCCATATAAAAAGGAATATAAGGAATGTGGGAAGCTGAAAGCCAAGCCCGGCACGTTTCGTCCCAATGGACTTCAACTGGGGAATACTGTATATCAGGGCTCGACAAACCCCGGGCGCCTGGTCGCATTTGCGCCTAGAATTCGTGTCCTGGCGACTGGGGCAACGCTGCTGGGGTATCCCGTCTCCATTTGGACCCCGAACTCCGCCGCGCAATTGCATCGGGCCGCGCCGGCCAGTAATTGAGGCCGTGGCTTTGCGGCCTTCTAAAATCTTTCGGTAGTCTGGCGCCATCTTGTGGTGGATGTAGAAATTACACCCTATTCCAATAATGCTAATTCCTAATGGAGTGAAGCTCCCCTGCCTGTTTTTCACTGCCCGCCCATTTCCTTCCCAAAGTGAAGAGAAGGAAGTGATTGCGGGCGTCATCTGGCGCCTTTTGCCCAACGGTGAGTGTGGTGGCTGGTAAATGGCTTCTCATTATATTATATATTATTAATTTATTTATTTATTAATTTAATTATATATATATATATATATATATATATATATATATATATATAATATAATATAATATAATTTTTATTTTTTGTAAAAAGTAAAAAAAAAAAAATTATTTTAATTAAGGAAAAAAAAGGGGGGGGGGGCTGCGGCGCTATCTTCCCCTCACTCGTCTCCATGTCAGGCCAGGGACAGGTCCGGATCGCCGTTACCGACCTGGCTCCTAACTTTTTAAGCTGGCTCCTAGATTCCAAGCAAATTTGTCAAGCCCTGCTGTATATGTTGTAATATACCTGGTTGATCCCGCCTGTTCCTATGTCCACCTTAGACCCCTTTCACACTAAGGTGCTTTACAGGCGTTTTAGCGCTAAAAAATAGCGCCTGCAAAGCACCTGTAAAGGGCCTCTCCTGTCACTCCTTTCACACTGGAGCGGTGCGCTGGCAGGCTGCTCCAAAAAGTCCTGCAAGCAGCATCTTTGAGGCACTATAGGATCAGTGTATACACCGCTCCTACAGCGCCCCTGCGCTTTGCGGGTGCCTTTAACCCTTTTTCGGCCGTTAGCGTGGGGTTAAAAGCTACCGCCCCAGTGTAAAAGTGCCCTAATGCTGTGTACACATGACCGGACTTTGACGGACTGAATTCCGTCATACTTTTCTACGGACTTTTGACAAATTGCACTTGTCTGCACAAAATCACGGATTCGACTGTGATGACGTACGACCGGACTAGAATAACGAAGTTCATAGCCAGTAGCCAATAGCTGCCCTCACGTCGGTTTTCATCCGTTGGACTAGCATACAAACTAACTTTTTCGACTGGACTCGAGTCCATCGGAAAGATTTGAAACATGTTCTAAATCTAAAGTCCGTCTGATTTTTCAACAGCAAAGATCTGATGAAGCCCACACACGGTCTAATTTTGTTGTCGAAAAGTCCGGCATTAGTGTGCTGACCACGGTAATCATGGCTGCTGATCCATGATACTGTGGTCAGTTTACGTGCCTCAGTCCTCCTGCTGCTCTCCCCCTCCCTCCCTGCAAGCTTGGAAATCCTTGATCGCCCCCTAGTGTTATCCCCTTCCCTGCCAGTGACATTTATACAGTAATCAGTGGCTATTTTTAGCACTGATCGCTGTATAAATGTCACTGGTCCCAAAAACAGTGTCAAAAGTGTCCATTCTGTCCGCTGCAATGTCGCAGTCCCACAAAAAAAAAAAAATCGCTGATCACCGCCATTACTAGTAAAAATATATAGAAGAATACATAGTGGCCTAAACTGATTAAGACATTTTTTACTTTTTGGAATATTTTATTTATTATAGCAAAAAGTAAAAAATATATATTTTTTTTTTGAAAATTGACGGTCTTTTTTTTTTTACAGCGCAAAAAATAAAAACCGCAGAGGCGATCAAATACCACCAAAAGAAATCTCTATTTGTGGGGAAAAAAGAACATGAATTTTGTTTGGGTACAGCGTCGCACGTCTGCACAATTGTCAGTTAAATCAACGCAGTGCCATATCCTGGCAAATCCTTCCAGTCCTTAAAGTGGAGGGCCGCCCTAAAAAATTTAAAATAAAAAACATTTGAAAAAAAAATGTTTTTTTTTACCTTACCAGAAAACCCTGTTGCTAGGCAGTCTTCCTAATCTGCCTCTTCCTACTCCACGGTGATCTTTGGTCTTCTCTCCTCCTCGCGTTGTCTTCTGGGTAATGGGGCACTCTGTGTTCTGGGAACTGTGTGTTTACTAACACAGCGCGTCCCATTCACAAAGCGCCGCGCGACTCGCGCATGCGCAGTAGGAAATGGGCAGTGAAGCCGCAAGGCTCCACTGCCTGTTTCCCTTAGTGAGGATGGCGGCGCCGAGGGACGGGTCGGCCTCGGGCGGTCAACATTGCGGGCACCCTGGAAAGGTAAGTGTCCTTATTAAAAGTCAGCAGCTACTTTTTTTTTTAGCTGCTGACATTCAAAAAAAAAAAATAATCCCCGCTGGAACATCCCTTTAAGTGGTTAACAGAGGGGCTGCCAGGAATTGGAATCACTGACTTTACAACCATTTTAACCGGTTCCCGACCAGCGCACGCCGATGTACGTCAGCAGAATGGCACGGGCAGGCAAATGGGTGTACCTGTACGTCCCTTTAAATTTGCCGCCCTGCCATCGCGAGAGCGCCGGGTGCTGGTCGGGACCCCCATGAGTCCGGTCGCGGGTCCCGCGGACTCGATCGCCGCGGGCATACCCGCAATCGTCTCACGGGGCGGCTGAACGGAGAGATGCCGTTGTAAACAGCATCTCCTCGTTCTGCCTAGCAATTAGTGACACTGATCTCTGCTCCATGTGATTGGAGCAGAGATCAATGTTCACTAAATGAAAGCCCAGCCCCCAACAGTTAGTAACATGCCTCTAGGAACACTTAACCCCTACACTGCCACCCACTGGTTAACCCCTTCACTGCCAGTGTCATTTACACAGAAATCACTGCATTTGTATAGCACCGATTGCTGTATAAATGACAATGGTCCCAAAAATGTGTCAAAAATGTCCGATGTATCCGCCATAATGTCGCAGTCCCAATAAAAATCGGTAGTAAAAAAAAAAAAAAAATTATTAATAAAAATGCCATAAAACTATCCCCTATTTTGCAAACGCTATAACTTTTGCGCAAACCAATCAATAATCGCTTATTGCGATTTTTTTTACCAAAAATATGTAGAAGAATACGTATCGGCCTAAACTGAGGGAAAAATTTTTTTTTATATATATATTTTTGGGGGATATTTATTATAACAAAAAGTAAAAAATAATGTGTTTCTTTCAAAATTGACGCTCTATTTTTGTTTATAGCACAATAAATAAAAACCGCAGAGGTGATCAAATACCACCAAAAGAAAGCTCTATATGTGGGAAAAAAAAGGACGTCAATTTTGTTTGGGAGCCACGTCGCACGACCACGCAATTGTCAGTTAAAGCGACGCAGTGCCGAATCACAAAAAGTGGTCTGGTCTTTGGCCAGCAAAATTGTCCGGGGCTGAAGTGGTTAAATCAATGGGTTTAGTTCCACTTTAGAGAGACCAGCTGGGGCTCTTCTTGTTGATGTCTCCACTCATGTGGCCAGTTTACCGAAAAAAGAAAAAGAAAAACGGTTCCCAGCCACAAAAGGATATATGCAAAGCTAGTGTGACTGAGCCCTTAAAGCGGACCGGTCCACACAGTTGCGGGTTTGGGGGCAGTAATAATGCAGCTCAACCACAGGGTTTTACTGCCCCTCAGCCTCTAGTACGAATGAGCCCTTAGGTATGATCAGAGACCCTTCTGGGAGGTCAGCCATTCATGTCCATGTAGTGGAGCTCTGTATTTTATGAAGAGGACTCATTTTGTAATGTTCTACGTTCTGCAGCCTCAAACAATAATGTAATAATTAGTCCTGAGTTGCTAAAGGTTGTCAGGAGAGGACGGCTCATGCCCAGTCATATTGTGCCTCGGGAAACACCTGCGGCTTGGAAGCAGACATTTTGCCAGTTGAACAGATTACTCTCGAGAAGTGACCTTTTGATGGTACTTTCAGATTCTTCGAGAGCTGTCTCCTCTAAATGGCAAACCAAGATCCACAACGAGTATCAAATGAGCTTCTGTTCTTATTCAGAATTGCCGTATGTCCTGATTATGGGGTCATCCACAAGAAAATGTGCAGCCTCATCAAACTTCACTTCCTCACTTTCTGTAACAATCAACAAAGCATTGGCCAGTCTTTCTCACCCAGGGTTCCTCCAAAGGTTGGGGGCAACCTGAGGAGACATCATTGGCAGATTGATCTATAATCTATACTGACCACCAATGTAAGGGCTCACTTCTACACTAACCACAAATGTAAGGGCTCACTTCTCCACACTGGCCACAAATGTAAAAGGGTGACTTCCATAATAACCTCCAAAGTAAGAGGTCCCTTCTACATCGAGGGCCAATGTACGAGGTCACTTTATACTCCAATGGGGTCCCTTTTATACTGATACCCAATGTAAGGAGTCAATTTTATAATGACCACCAATGTAAGGAGTCAATTTTATAATGACCACCAATGTAAGGGGTCACTTCTACAATGACCATTAATATAAGGGGTCACTTTTATACTGACCCCCCAATGTAAGGGCTCACTTTTTTACTGACCCCCAATGTAAGGGCTCACTTTTATACTAACGACAAATGTAAGAGGATTACTTCTACACTGACCTCCAATGTAAGGAGTCATATCTACACTGACCTCCAATGTAAAGGGTCGCTTCTATGTCTAAGGGGTTACTTCTACACTGGCCACCAATGTATCGGGTCACTTCCACACTGGCCACCAATGCAAGGGGTCATATCTACACTGACCTCCAATGTAAGGGGTCATATCTACACTGACCTCCAATGTAAGGGGTCATATCTACACTGACCTCCAATGTAAGGGGTCATATCTACACTGACCTCCAATGTAAGGGGTCATATCTACACTGACCTCCAATGTAAGGGGTCATATCTACACTGACCTCCAATGTAAGGGGTCATATCTACACTGAAATCCAATGTAAGGGGTCATATCTACACTGACCTCCAATGTAAGGGGTCATATCTACACTGACCTCCAATGTAAGGGGTCATATCTACACTGACCTCCAATGTAAGGGGTCATATCTACACTGACCTCCAATGTAAGGGGTCATATCTACACTGACCTCCAATGTAAGGGGTCATATCTACACTGACCTCCAATGTAAGGGGTCATATCTACACTGTCCTCCAATGTAAGGGGTCGCTTCTACATCTAAGAGGTTGCTTCTACACTGACCACCAATGTAAGGGATCACTTCTAGATCGAGGGCCAATGTAGGGCATCACTTTTACACTGATCCCCAGTCTAAGGGGTTGCTTCTCTGACCAACAATGTAAGGAGTCACTTCCACACTGTCCACTAATGTAAGGGGTCACGTCTACATTTAGAACCAATGAAAGGGGTCACGTCCATACTGGCTACCAAGGTAAGGGGTCCCTTCTACACTGGCCACTAATGTAAAGGGCCACCACTTTTTCTGGACATAATGTATGCATTATGTATATAGAAGGGCTCCTGCGCTCTATGGCAAAGAATTGGGAAGGAAGCAAATGTATGTATTATGTGTTTCATTTTAAGATCATCACTGAAGATACATTTGTCACAGAGGATTTACATATACCCCATCTTTATTGAAAATGCTCTACCATCATGCGAATGTACCATGGGCTGTAGGTATTTGTTTTACACGGAGGTTCCCCGGGACCTGAAAAAAGTTTTCACAGTTTAAGGCTGGCACCGGGAAATCATCCGCTCAGTAAAAACTTGTTAGCACTGTGTACAATCCTACAACTGTTCAGAGGGATCATTTACAGATCTGGAGTTGGCAACGGCCTGTTCCTTTCATTTTGCTGACGTCAGTCTCACCTCACCTTTACCTCCCATCTCAGCTCAGTCAGAGGTAACTCTCCCCTGTCACAGCGGCTTTGTGTGCTCCATTCAGCCGCTTCTGAGAGCCGCCGGTCCCTGTGGACGGGCCGTACTTGGGAGGGAGGGGGGGGGGGGGGTTCAGAGCGGTCACCTTGGAATAAAAGCAATGCATTGTCGTTATTAAAGGCATGCGCTCAGCGGGGAGCCGCGAGCCCTGTTTGTCCAGCGCTCAGGATCGTTCCGTGAAGCGAGAAGACCAAGAAAGAAGAAATAAAAAAAAAATTTAAAAAATAAACTTTGGCAGAAAAAAAAAAAAAAAGAAGAAGACAACATAATAGAGAGGAATCCCTTAGCCACACTCTGGGATTACGGCTTCCAAGCCACAATAGACCCCGACGAGGAAAAAATAAATAAGAAAGCAAAGGATGACAAACAGGATGGCGGTTTGGAGTAAAAGAGGGAATTGAAACATCTTTGTTCTGGAGCAGAACTCAAAAGGACAGTCTGAGTCCATAAAGGATGGGTTGGGAGGGTTACCAAACAAGTATTGTTGCCCTTGCCAACTATTTAAACATTCAGTTCAGGCTTTCTCCTCCTTGCCCATTCTGCCATGCCACAGGGGTTGTTTGGAACTGAGTGGGGGGGGGGGGGGGGACGAAACAGTTCGGGAGGGGGGGGGGGGGAAGACCACTGACAACCTAAATAAACAGCTTTGCATAACATTAGAAGACAATTTCACCAGCCACATAAGATTATCTTTCTGGGAGAAAGAACGAGGATTTGTACTTATAATTCACTTGAGAGCCTTAAAGCTGAACTCCGGGCAATCAGCGAAAACACAAAGATGGAATACGTATATGGGAGACGTTTTACCAGGCCAGGAGATTTGCGTCTCTATCCAGCCAGTCCTGCGATTTACACAGCTCTGTGACACAGCACAGTCCTACTTGGCAGGGCAGGAGACTTGATTTTTCTCCGCTGCAGTTCAGTGACACGTATAGGTCTTGCTCCGCCCACAGGCTGTGAGTGGACAGTAAAAGAGAAGAAGCAGAATGGTTGAGTTCATTTCTCTGCTCTCTTCTCCTATCAGCATGTCGCCTGTTCTAGAAATGTCAAGTGGTTCTAAAGGCAGAATATTTTTTTTTTTTTTTTTACTTATCAGTGCATGTCAGAGCACAAACCAGGCCATGAAGTCCAAGGAATTGTCTGTAGAGCTTCGAGACAGGATTGTATGGGGGTACAGATCGGGGGAAGGGTACAGAAACATTTCCACAGCATTGAAGGTCCCAATGAGCGCAGTGGCCTCCTGTTTTGGTTGCCATTCTGAAAAGGGACCTTGCTGCCTGCCGGAGATGCTGGATTGGCTTTCTAAAAAAGAGCGCATGTTGGCCACTCTTATTAGGGGATCACACTCCGTCCCATAAGCAGAGCATGAGAGTGAAGGGTGCCCCCTGGATTTCTTGGAGTTTCCTATTTCCATCACGGCTCTGGGATCACTGGAATTTATGTTTTTTGTTTTTTCACTTATAACATTTCACTTTTTTTACTTTATGGATTACTGAAATTCAATTGCATGTTCTATTTGAGCACCAGAGCGCTGTTCTATTGTTTTACTAAGACCCCTTTCACACCGGGGCGCTTTTCAAGTGCTTCTGGGCTAAAAAATAGCGCCTGTAAAGCACCTCCCCTGCATCCCCGAGTGCTTTCACAATGTGGGAGGTGCGCTTGCGGGACGTTCCAAAAAGTCCTCCAAGCAGCATCTTTCGGGCAGTGGAGGAGGGGTATATACACCGCTCCTCCACATTGAAATGAATGGGCACCGCTGCTGAAGCGCCTGCAAAGTGATTCGGCAACCCGGGCGCTTTTAACCCTTTATTCGTCCGCTAGCGGGGGGGGGTTAAAAGAGCACCCTGATAGCGGTCGAATAGCGCCGCTAAAACGTCAATAAAGCACCGCTAAAACTAGAAGCATTTTACCATCAACGCCTACCCGCCCCAGTGTGGAAGCAGCCTAATGCCCCGTACACGCGACCGGTTTTCCCGTCGGAATAAGCTGTCTTGCATACACACACGATCACACCAAAGTCCGACCGTCTAGAACGCGGTGACGTACAGCACGTACGACGGGACTAGAAAAAGGAAGTTCAATAGCCAGTAGCCAATAGCCTCCGTCTCGTACTTGCTTCAGAGCATGCGCGAGTTTTTGGTCCGTCGGAACAGCATACAGACGAGCGGTTTTCCCGATAGGAATTGGTTCCGTCGGAAATATTTAGAACAAGTTCTATTTCTGGGTCCGTCAGAATTTGCGACGTAAAAATCCTCATGGGGCATATACACGATCTAAATATACGATGAAAAGCTCCCATCTGACTTTTTCTATCGGACATTCCGCTTGTGTGTACGCAGCATAAGACCCCTTTCACACTGGGGGGGTAGGCGCTTTTGGGCTATAAATAGCGCTTGTAAAGCGTCTGAAAAGCGATTCCCCTTCATCCCCAGTGTGAAAGCACGAGTGCTTTCACAACGGGGGCAGTGCGCTTGCAGGACGTTCAAAAAAACTCCTGCAAGCGGCATCTTTCAGGCAGTGGAGGAGGGGTATATACACCGTTCCTCCACATTGATTGAAATGAATGGGCACCTCTGCAAAGCGATTCGGATACATTGGCGCATTTAACCCTTTATTTGGCCACTAGTGGGGGGAGGGTTAAAAGCGCACCCCGATAGCGGTCGAATATCGCCGCTAAAACGACGGTAAAGCAAGCAGCGTTTTACCATCAACGCTCACCCACCCCAGTGTGGAAGCAGCCTAATGCCCCATACACACGATCGTAAATTCGGCCAGCAAAAGACCGATGAGAGCTTTTGGTCGGGAAAATGCCATTGTGTGTACGCTCCATCGGACTTTTGCTAGCCAGCAAAAGAATGAGAGCAGGTTCTCAATTTTTCGGTCGGAGAAAGTTCCTATCCGAAAAATGCAATTTCCGACGCGCAAAAACCCACGCATGCTCAGATTCAACTACGAGACGGAAGCTATTGCCTACTGGCTTATTGAACTTCCCTTTTCTAGTCCCGTCGTACGTGTTGTGCGTCAACGCGTTCTTGGCGGTCAGAATTTAAAGATATATCATTGTTGGGTGGGAGGATTTAAAAAGTGTTAGCTGGAGTTGGGCTTTAATTTGTTCATTTTTTATAGTAGGCCTTCACCCTCCCCCCCCCCCCCCATTACCTTACGCCATCGCTATGCCCCTCCTCTCTCAAAATCACAAACTATTTTTTTCCCCCCTGTGCTGGGGAAATCTTAGGAGGCTGCTGGTTATACTACTGTGCCTCCTGGGATGCCAGGTAGACAGCTTGAGCGAAATCTTGTCGGGAAAACCATCAGAGCTTTTTCCGACCACAATTCCGATGGCGTGTACGCGGGCATAACTGTATGTATTCTGACAGCAGAGATTGGCTGCAGCTCATCGATCGAGCAAACGTTTCCTCACAGTCCCATTCAACAGAAGTTGATCATTAGATCTGATTCTGTTGAATAGCCATAGATAGATTACAATGTGTCCGTTTCCCTGCTGAACCAGCCAAAATCTCAATCCATCTATGGCCACCTCAAGCATTCCTTTGTACAGAAGACGGAGCTCTCAGCCTTTATCAAAGGTTAATGTTTCTCGATAAGCTGTAGCGATTTTGTTCTATAAAGCTGATTTTTTTTTGTTTTGTTTTGTTATGTCTTGATGACTGTCAAAGCAGGAATGCATTAAATAATTTCCTCCCTGTATCACGGCAATGAGTGCCTTCGGGTGGTGCGGTGATGAGATCTTGATGCCAGACTGGCTGATAACGGCGGCGGAAGCTTGGAATGTCTCTCTGATGCTACAGATGGGGGTTCCAGTCCAGCCAGGCAGACGCTCGGCAAAAATAAAATGCCGTTGTGTCTTTCGCGTAAGAATTAGGAGAAGACAGGCGGGCGATGTGGGACGGGCTCTTATGCCTTAGAAAGGTGCGTCCAATTAATATTTTATTGATGAAGACACAATATGATCTAAAGGGGATAACTGGAGGCACACTAACCCCTTATTTGCATCTTTAATAGCATTTGATTTATAATATTAACCACTTTCCTACTGGGCACTTATACCTTATTGCCCAGGCCAACTTTCAGCTTTCAGTGCTGTCACGGCACAGTGGTGTAGTGGGTGGTACAGTGGTGTAGTGGGTGGTACAGTGGTGTAGTGGGTGGTACAGTGGTGTAGTGGGTGGTACAGTGGTGTAGTGGGTAGCACAGTGGTGTAGTGGGTAGCACAGTGGTGTAGTGGGTGGTACAGTGGTGTAGTGGGTAGCACAGTTGTGTAGTGGGTAGCACAGTGGTGTAGTGGTTAGCACAGTGGTGTAGTGGTTAGCACTCTCACCGAACAGTAAGAAGGGTCACTGGTTCAAATCCCAACCACGACACTACCTGCCTGGAGTTTGCATGTTCTCCCTGTGCCTGCGTGGGTTTCCTCCGGGTACTCCGGTTTCCTCCCACAATCCAAAGACATGCAGGTAGGTTAATTGGCTTCTGTCTAAAATTGGCCCCTAGTATATGAATGGGGATCTTGGATTGTGGGCTCCTTGAGGACAGGGACCAATGTGAGTGTGCAATGTACAGGGATAGGGACAATTGTAGACACTCACTCAGGTTGAACTGGATGGACTGGTGTCTTTATTCAACCTTAGTAACTATGTCACAGTTTGAATGACAATTGCATGGTCATGCTACACAGTAGAACTGCATGATTCTGGCCAAAAATGAGAATCACAATTTTCTTGCTTATGTCGCGCACACACGACCATTTTTTCGACAGCAAAGGTCCGACAGAACAAATCTGTCGGACAATTCGATCGTGTGTGGGCTCCACCGGAGTCCAAAAATCTGATGGACTTTAGAAATAGAAGATGTTTAACCACTTGCCGCCCGCCCTATAGGCAATTGACGGCTGCAAAGTGGCTTCATAATGCTGACCGGACGTCATGTGACGTGATCAGGATTATGAGCCGCTGCGTGCCCCCGGGGGCGCGCATCGCGGCGATCGTTGTTGCAGGGTGTCAGTCTGACACCCGGCAACTACGAACTCGGTAAAGAGTCTCTGACGGAGACTCTTTACCACGTGATCAGCCGTGTGATCAATCACGGCTGATCACAGTGTAAATGGGAAGAGCCGGTGATCGGCTTTCCCTCACTTGCGTCTGTCAGACGCGAGTAGAGGAGAGCCGATCGGCTGCTCCTCTGACAGGGGGGTTCTGTGCTGATCGATTATCAGCACAGCCCCCCCGAGGATGCCCACACTGGACCACCAGGGACGCCACCAGACCACCAGGGAAAAGGTAATCCTCCCTAGACCACCAGGGATGCCAGTCAGCACAATGGATGCCAATCAGTGCCCATAATGGATGCCAATCAGTGCCCACAAACTTTTTTTTTCAAAATTTTCGGTATTTTTTTATTTGTAGTGCAAAAAATAAAAACCGCAGAGGTGATCAAATACCACCAAAAGAAAGCTCTATTTGTGGGGGAAAAATGATAAAAATTTCATTTGAGTACAGTGTAGCATGACCGCGCAATTGTCATTCAAAGTGCGACAGCGCTGAAAGCTCAAAATTGGTCTGGTCAGGAAGGTGTTTAAGTGCCCAGTATTGAAGTGGTTAAAAATTTTCCGCCGGACTCAGTTCCTAGCGAGAGATACGTTAGGATACGCTAGGGCAGCTATTGGCTACTAGCTATGAACTTCCTTATTCTAGTCCGGTCGTACGTCATCACGGTTGTGGTGAGATTTTGCGTGGCCAAGTCCGTCCATTCGGAAAGTCCGTCAGAACTCCGCCGAAAGTCCGTCCGGAAGACCGTCGGACTTAGTCCGTCGAAAAGTCCAATCATGTGTATGCGGCATTAGGATAAAAAGATCACGTTTCTCACGACGTAAAAAAAAAAAAAATGCGCTCACTTTACTGGTTCGTTTTTTGTTTTGCTTTTTTTATTCATTAAAGTCATTTTTTCCCAAAAATTGCATTTAAAAGACCACTGCGTAAATACAGTGTGACATAAAATATTGCAACAACCACCATTTTATTCTCTAGGGTGTCTACTAAAAATATATATATAATATTTGGGGGTTTTAAGTAATTTTCTAGCAAAAAAAAAAAAAAAAAAGATTTATATATATATTGAAACCAACAAATGTCAGAAAAAGGTTTAGTGTTTAGTGCCGGTTCACACTAGCGCGATGCCAGACATCGCATGTAATTCGCAGCGCACGGCTGTTCACATTACATGCGATGTCTGTGCGGGTGCGATGTCAGCCATGCAGATAGTATGGCTGATATCGCACCGCATTCGGTCCAAACACGCACAGGACCCTTTTTTCTGTTCGGACCAGAATCGTATCGCATGTGTGTTCACACAAATGCGATCCGATTCATGTCCGAACTGTCAGTTCGCAGTGCGATATGCGAGCTGAAATGGGGGTGTCGTTAACATATAATGACACCCCCCAGCAGTTCGCATATGGCAGTGTGAACTGCCGTGCGTGTCGGGTGCGATGCGGGAACACGCAGTTGATTCGCAGGGTTCTCGCATCGCACTAGTGTGAACCGGCACTAAGCGGTTAAACTTTTTTCACTTACACACAAAGTCTATTCCATTGGCAAATTGTTACAATGTTTATACTTAAGTTCAACTGATAAAGAATGTTTTGATTCTTGGCAGACTGCCCAGTTTTTCTCTTCCTTTCCTTTGAGTTCAGAACAGAGAAATTTCTTTGCATAGAAAGAATTGTGAAACACTTTAGTCAAGATCACGATAACGATTCTTGACGATTAATTGTGCAGCTCTAATACACGGTACCCAAATTACACTTTTTTTCACGCAAATTGGGCTTACTTTTGGGGGTATTTAACCACTAGCCGACCAGCTGCCATCATTCTGTCCTGCGCAAATCGCCGTAGCTGGACGTCGGTCCTTTAAACACCTATAGCAGGTGCATGGCGGGTGACCGGCGGGCGCAGTGTCCGCCGGGCCACTCGCAATCGTGGGCACGAGAGCCAAAGCGGGGCTGTGTGTGTGTGTGTAAACACACACATCTCCATTCTGTCAGGAGAGGAGAGACAGATTGTCTGTTCCTACTAGTTAGGAACAGCGATCTGGCTCCTCCTCTAGTCAGTCACTTCCCCCCCACAGTTAGAAACACACAGGAGGAAAGACAACTAACCCTTTGATCGCCCCCTAGTGTTAACCAGTGACATTTACACAGTAACTAGTGCATTTTTATAGCACCGATCGCTGTATAAATGTTCCAAAAATGTGTCAAAAGTTTCCGATCTGTCCGCAGCAATGTCGCAGTCCTGCTAAAAAATAAAAAAAAAATAAAAATAATAATTAAAAAAAATAAAATAAAAAATCGCAGAGCGCCGCCATTACTAATTACAAATTATAATAAAAATGCCATAAATCTATCCCCTATTTTGCAGACGCTATAACTTTTGCGCAAACCAATCAATATACGCTTATTGCGTTTTTTTCTTTACCAAAAATATGTAGAATATATATCGGCCTAAAATGTGGAAGAAATTTGTTATTTTATTATATATTTTTTGTGGGATAGTTATTATAGCAAACATTTTAAAATATTGCTTTTGTTTTCGAGAAATTGACGCTCTTTTTTTGTTTATAGCGCAAAAAATAAAATCCACAAAAGGTGATCAAACACCACCAAAAGAAAGCTCTATTTGTGGGGGTAAAAAAAGGACGTCAATTTTGTTTGGGTACAGCGTCGCACGACCGCAACGCAGTGCCCTACCACAAAAAAAGTCCTGGTCATTAAGGGGGCAAATCCTCCTGGGGCTGAAGTGGCTAATCATTGCTGGATTTTTTTTGTTTTTTGCTAAAACAAACAAAAAAAGATCGAACATTTTGAAAAAAAAAAAAAAAAACACACCGATGAAGATCAAAATACATATTGTATGAAATTTTTGTAAAATTGCATTTTATTGCTAAAGAATAATCTTCCACATAGAACCCCTACGCGTTTCAACCTAACTGTGGTCTTCTTCAAGGGGACATTTTATTCTATGCAGAAAAAAAGGGAATTATTTAACATTTTGATAAGCATTTGATTTATTTTCCCATGTATTTAATCACATATACTGTATTTATTGGCGTATAACACTCACTTTTTCACCGTGAAAACTGGGTGCAAATAGCGTGTGCGTGTTATACGCCAATACTTCAATTTTAGCTGCCTTATTTAAAATGTAATTTTTTTCCTGAAACTTCCCTCTTAAAATGAATGTGCGTGTTATACGCCGATAAATACGGTAAATATTTTCATGCGAATGCCAGTGCACAAAACTCTCATGTAACTGTCAAATTGCTTTTTGATACAATAACATTTTTTAATTAAAAATCTTTGAATAATTTTTTGGCTGCTTAAAAACCCCATGCGGGAAACTTTCCATTTTATAAATACTTCGGGGTGTGCAGCACCATTAGCTCACGTATATGTGTTTTTCCATTCTATAATATATATATATATACACACACACACACACACACACACACACACACACACTTGAAGGACCACCTTTTCTGTCACCCTTCTATAATGATAGATAGATTGATAGATAGTAGATAGATTGATAGGTAGGTAGATAGGTAGGTAGAATGATTGATCGATAGATAGATAGATAGGTAGATAGATAGGTAGGTGGATAGATAGATAGATAGGTAGGTAGGTAGATAGATAGAACGATCAATGGATAGATAGGTAGATAGATAGATAGATAGAATGATCGATGGATAGATAGGTAGATAGATAGATAGGTAGATAGATAGATAGGTAGATAGTAGATAGGTGGATAGATAGGTAGATAGATAGATAGATAGAACGATCGATGGATAGATAGCAGGAAAAACACTTTTTTGTGCTTCTCTGAAAGAATGTAAAAAGTAACAGTTGTGGGGTAAGTGGGAGACGACTGACAGGTGAAGTGGAGCCGGAGTGACAGCGATGAGGGTAGAAACAGATGACGGAGGGGAATACGGAGAGGACAGTGACATAGGATGAGGGGCACTTGTCTGTGTCATTGTAAATAGAAGCAAGCAGAGGCTAGCCCCACATAACACAACCATCTGCTTCGCTTCACATGGTGCCAGCATGCCCCGACCGCTGTGCACCAGCCGTGTTGACTCAGTAACTTGATGAGGAGCTTTCCCTTGTGTGGTGTCACTCACCTGTCGCACATCGGGACCTCTGCCTGAGAAAAAGGAAGACTCTGGGCAGCCATCTGTGGGAGAAAACACACATCAAGATATGACATACCGTCCACAGGAAATAACACGAGAAAACATGAACTCAGATTTAGTAACTTTGTATCAAAAAGAGTCATTCTGTTGGGTTTTACTTCCTTCTTTTGGTTCCTGAAAACCCTGCAAAGTAAAAGCATAACAGCCTAGCCCATTATGTGCCGCTGTCCATGCTGCAGGAAGCTTCTATCCCCCCCCCCCCCCTTCCGGGGCTGTGTGACTGGCCGCAACCGCGTGATGTCACTTTCCTGCACATGCACGCCGAAACCACCAGTCACGGCACAAGCTCGGGAAGAAAAGGCACGGAGGGCCGATTCTTCACAGCGCATGCGCCGATGACATCGTCACCACTCTACAAAGTAAATATCTCCGGCACACGTTTAGAAGATATTTCCACTACCTATAGGTAATCCTTACAAAACTAGATTTTTAGGTTCCATACATTTTTATTTCACCTACTCCTAGAAGTGAACTTGTAAAAACAAAAAAAAACAAAAGTGATTTCCAGTGCCCGTGGCCTGGCGCTAGAGCTGCACGATTAATCGTCAAGAATCGTTATCACGATTTTTTTCCCCGTTGCGATCTTGAAAAAAGTGTTTCAGGATTCTGTCTATGAAAATAATTCTCTCTGCTCTTCTGAAAGCCATCAAAAGAAATGAAGAAAAAAATAGGCAGTCTGCCAACAATCACAACATTCTTTAGCAGTGGAACTTAAGTATAAACATTGTAACAATTTGTCAATGGAATAGACTTCGTGTGTAAATGAGGAACGTTTAACCACTTAAACACTAAACCTATTTTTCTGACATTTGTTGGTTTCAAGTTAAAATCTTTTATTTTTTTTTTGCTAGAAAATTTCTTGGAAGCCCCCAAACATTATATATATATTTTTAGTAGAGACCGTAGAAAATAAAATGGTGGCTGTTGCAATATTTTATGTCACACTGTATTTGCATAGCGGTCTTTCAAATGCAATTTTTTTGGTAAAAAGGACTTTAACCACTTAAGCCCCGGACCAATTTGCAGCCAAAGGACCAGACCACTTTTTGTGATTCGGCACTGTGTCGCTTTAACTGACAATTCCGAGGTCATGCGTCATGGCTCCCAAACAAAACTGGCGTCCTTTTTTTTCCCCACAAATAGAGCTTTCTTTTGGCGGTATTTGATCACCTCTGCGTTTTTTCATATTTTTTTTGCGCTATAAACAAAAATAGAGCGCCAATTTTGAAAAAAATGCAATATTATTAACTTTTTGCTATAATAAATATCCCCAAAAAAGAAAAAATAAAACATTTTTTCCCCTCAGTTTAGGCCGATACGTATTCGTCTACATATTTTTGTTAAAAAACAAATTGCAATTATCGATTGCTTAGCGCAAAAGTTATAGCGTTTACAAAATAGGGGATAGTTTTATGGCATTTTTATTAATATGTTTTTTTTTTTTTACTAGTAATAGCGGCGATCACCGATTTTAATTGTGACTGCGACATTATGGCGGACACATCAGACATTTTTGAAACATTTTTGGGACCATTGTCATTTATACAGCAATCAGTGCTATTTAAATGCACCAATTCCTGTGTAAATGACACTGGCAGTGAAGGAGGTAACCACTAGGGGGCAGTGTAGGGGTTATGTATGACGTTATGTGTTATTTTTATTGTAGGGGGAAGCGTGGCCTGGCACGTGACGTCACTGATCGCCTTTCCCTATAAAAGGGAACAGACGATCGGTGACAGCCACAGTAGGAAGCACAGGGAGAGGTTTGTTTACACAGACCTCACCACGTTCTTCAGCTCTGTGACCCGATCGCGGGACAACAGCGGCGATCGGGTCCGCTGGTCCCCGCGGCCAGGGTCACGGAGCTCAGGACCGGGACGGGAGTTCCCGACCCATGGCTGGGAACTTAAAGAGCCACGTACAGGTACGTGATTGTGCCCAGTCATGCCATTCTGCCGACGTATATGTGCAGGAGGTCGTCCTTAAAGAGGAGGGCCGGTTTAAAAAAAAAAAAAAAAAAAAAAATTAAAAGTCAGCAGCTGCAAACATTGTAGCTGCTGACTTTTAATAAGCACACTTACCTGTCCAGGGCGCCCACGATGTCGGCCACCCGAGGCTGACCCGTCCCTCGGCTCTCGGGTCCCGGTGCCGCCATTTTTGGCTAAGGGAAACAGGCAGTGGAGCCTTGCGGCTTCACTGCCCGTTTCCTACTGCGCATGCGCGAGTCGCGCAGCGCATTGTGAATGGGGCGCACTGTGTTCTGGGACACACAGTTCCCAGAACACAGCGCGACCCATTACCCAGAAGACGCCGCACGGAGGAGAGAAGACAGAAGATCTCCGCGGAGGAGGAAGAGGCAGATTAAGATGATGTGCCTAGCAACAGGCATTTCTGGTAAGTAAAAAAAAAAAAAAATTCATTTTTTTTTTTCTGATTTTTTTCTAAATTTTTATGTATTTTTTTTTTCAGGGTGGCCCTCCACTTTAAAGAGGGAGTCAGCCGGGAGTCCGCGTTTTTTTTTGTTTTTTTAAAAGCCAGCAGCTACAAATACTGCAGCTGCTGACTTTTAAAATAGTGACACTTACCTGTCCAGCGCGCCCGCGATGTCGGCACCCGAAGCCGATCTCTCGATCGTCTCTCGGGTGCTGCCGCCGCCATCTTGGGTATGGGAATCAGGAAGTGGAGCCTTTCGGCTTCATTTCCCGGTTCCCTACTGCGCATGTGCGAGTCGCGCTGCGCAATAAGGACGGTCCCCGCTGTCTCTGGGATCTGTGTGTTTTCCCAGCAGGCAGCGGGGGACTTTCGGAAAGGGGCGTAGATCTACGCCCCTTTCCGCAGATAGCCATGCCGGAAGTGGGTGCAGATACCTGTACTGTACAGGTACCTGCACCCCCCTCCCCCCTGAAAGGTGCCAATTGTGGCGCCGGAGGGGGGGAGGATTCCAATGAGCGGAAGGTCCACTTTAGGGTGGACCTCCGCTTTAAGTGGTTAATGAATAAAAAAATTAAAAAAAACGAACCAGTAAAGTTAGCTAAAAAAAAATTTGTATAATGTGAAAGATTTTACGTCGCGAGAATCGCGATCTTTTTATTATAAAATGATTCTCATTTTGCCCAGAATCGTGCAGCTCTACCTAGAAGTGAACTTGTTAAAATAAAAAAAATAAAAAAGCAAAGTGATTTCCAGTGCCCGTGGCCTGGCGCATGTGGAAAATGTCGTAAATTCTGTGCCCAGTGGGGTCCCCGGGACAGATCAGGGAAAAGCCGTGTTATGTGTAGACAGTCCGGTGCAGAGAACATGACAGCATCAAAGAGCGGCCAGGCAGCTGTTTACTCCCAGCTACAAAAAGACGTGATCTAATTCCAGCCCTTTCATGTCTACCTCTCTGCAGGGTTTTTATATGGCTTGGTAGGGGTCCGGACAGGTGAGCCGGGCCCGGGCCCCCCCCCCCCCACCCCCCGTATGGCTCCACAGCTCACGCTCCGCATTCGTTTTACACGAGATCTCCGTGTTCTAAGCTTATGGAGAACAGAAGAAACCTGTCCCGACCACCTAAAAAAAAAAACAACAAATCAAAAAAAACAGAATAACGTTCACCATTTATGGCCGAGCTGTTCCCGGCAATGATTGGACTCCTTTTGTAGGAGCCGTTGTTAAATGACGTAAAAAATAAATAAAATAAAATATGAGATAAGACGATTTCACGCGCTTTTTTTGCTATTTTGTGGCAGAAAAATAAAAAGGTGGCAGAAGAAATCACACAAAGCGAGCGACAGCCTGGCGTAATTTCATTACTCAACAAACCACGCCGACAGCTTCTCTTTTACGTCTGAATGAGTTTCTCGCGTTCTCGGCGCTTATATGGATTTACTTGGTACTTTTGCCGGTTAGACCCGACTTTCACATTACACAGATATCAGACACGCATAATTCACGCCGGACCGCGCCACGTCAAGATTTAAAGCCGAGGTTCAGGTACGGTGATCTGTACGCAGTTCTAGGGACCGTTGTAAGTATGTGTGGGCCGTACCTGTAGGTTCCCCCGTGGAAGGTAACAATCACAGGAGTAGATAACTATACTACACCGCTACTACAGTGATCTCGACTCGAATTCGTCACCCAAGGGTGTGTACTATGGGGTTGAGGTCAGGACTCTGTGCAGGCCAGTCAAGTTCCTCCACCCCCAAGCTTGTCCATCCATGTCTTTATGGACCTTGCTTTGTGCACTGGTCCAAACCATTTGGTGGAGGGGGGATTATGGTGTGGGGGGGTTGATTTTCAGGGGGTTGGACTTGACCCCTTAGTTCCAGTGAAGGGAATTCTTGAGGCGTCAGCACACCAAGATATTTTGGACTTCAAGCTCCCAACTTTGTGGGAACAGTTTGGGGATGGTCAGAAGAGTTGAAGCTGTTATAGCTGCAAAGGGCGGGGCCAACTCAATATTGAACCCTACAGACTAAGCCCTTGTACACACGGTCGGAGAATCCGTCGGAATGTGTCCTATCGGACCGTGTCGTCGGATAATCCGACTGTGTGTGGTCTGCATCGGACTGATTCCGTCGGAATATCCGTCGAAAACCCAATTTTCCAACATGTTGGAAATATTTCCCGACCAACTGGGCCGGTCGGACATACTCCGATCATGTGTAGAGAATTTTGATCGGACCAAGTGCCACGCATGCTCAGATCAAATTCCTACATCAAAGCTATTGGCTACTAGCCTGAATGTAGTCCCATCGTAACGAAATTACGTCATCATGTTCTGAATGATCGGATTTTTCGACCACTTAGTCCGACTGTGTGTATGCAACAGTTTTGGACAAGATCCGACGGAGAAAATCCGACGGATTTGGTTGTCGAAATCTCCGACCGTGTGTACAGGGGCTAAGACTGGGATGCCATTAAAGGTCATGTGTGTGTAAAGGCAGGTGTCCCAATACTTTTGACAATATAGTGTAAGTGGGCCGAACAATCAACCAGCGCACATTTCGGATGAAGTTTTGGCATGACCACGGACCTGGAAAAAAAAACAACCGCACATGTTGGGACCCGACGTGTTCCAACTCCCAACATGTTATCTCTTGGATGCAAAAAAAAAAACAAAAAAATAATCGCACTATTCCTCTCACTGACACCAATGATGGGGCACTATTCCTCCCACTGATAACAATGATGGGGCACTATTCCTCCCACTGACACCAATGATGGGGCACTATTCCTCCCACTGACACCAATGATGGGGCACTATTCCTCCCACTGACACCAATGATGGGGCACTATTCCTCCCACTGACACCAATGATGGGGCACTATTCCTCCCACTGATACCAATGATGGGGCACTATTCCTCCCACTGACAGCAATGATGGGGCACTATTCCTCCCACTGACACCAATGATGGGGCACTATTCCTCCCACTGATACCAATGATGGGGTACTATTCCTCCCACTGACACCAATGATGGGGCACTATTCCTCCCACTGATACCAATGATGGGGCACTATTCCTCCCACTGACACCAATGATGGGGCACTATTCCTCCCACTGATACCAATGATGGGGCACTATGTTATATTAATGTATATAATGGCGGACCGTGGCGTGAATATCGTGAATATCGCTCAGAGCGCGGGATCTTTCCAACTCGCTATTGTCTGTGTGTCCCTTGTGTGTATAGACTCATTTATTCGCGCACGGAGCATCAAGTGTGTTGGCATATAACTGAACTGTTTGCATGACTTGTAAAGGTGCCAGACAGATTATTATGGGATATCACACCTTTAACACATAACCTACTATTAATTGGCATACTAAGCGACTAAAGTTGCCTCCTGCAACTATGGAATAAATATTTTACACTCTTTTGCAGCGATTTCCCCTCCAATATTATGACACGCCCATTTTTGTCTGCATTTTAGTGCGTTGGGAGGACCATAGAAGTCAATGGCAAACAGTGGAGGCTGGTGCTCCACCGGTCGGGGGGAGGGGGGGTTGTGGCGGCAAACAGACCTGAGACATCTACCCCCCCGTCGCTACAGCCTGCTACCCCACACCAAAACAACCACGCACCCCGTCGCTCCAGCCTGCCAGCCCCCACCCTCCGCTGCGACTTCACTCCTCCATCTCCTCTGTGGCCCAACTGTCTCTGCTTCTCCTCCCAGCCAATCGGGTCTTCGGACTCTGGGCCAATGGGGTCTCAGGACCCACTTCCTGATTGGCTGGGAGGACAAGGAAGACATTAGCGAATAAAAACTAATGTCACACGACTGGGTGGGCTCAGGGCGCATTGCTCTGTGCCCTGAGCCCAGCCTTTTTTCAAGCCAATAAGATCCTCAGGCTCTAATCATGTGCTTCAAAAAAAAAAAAAAAAAAAAAAAAAAACATTGAAAACCATGCGTCCGGCACCCTGCATGTAGATTAGGGGCCGGGCGCATGGATTAGGGGGGCAGCGTATGGACAGGCCGTTACTGATGGCAAGGCAGCAGAATTTTGGTGCATTGGCAACAGGTATTACCAAGCCTTGGCCAATGGTTGTTGTCCCTTTCCACTCCAAATCCCACAACACACTGAAAACGCACATCAAAGTGCATCAAATCGCTGGTCAGCACACAGCTGATAACGCACGTTGATGCACGTCCCTGCCTAGCGCTGCGAAAAATGCACCTCTATACATACATAGATCTAAACGCACCCTAAATTATTATTTATTCAATTGCTATGTACCTTCCGAATGTACTAGTTCAGCTCTTGCCCAGCCCCTTTCCCTTCTTGCATGTCATAACCTTCTCCTGTTCTGTGAGTGTCCCAAATACTGTCTATGCTAGCCCAGCTCCTCCACCCCTCCTCTTCAAAATCCTTAATGTAGCTGCCGAAGGAGCAGTGTGGTTCCCTGCAGCCTCCCTCCTCCTACCATAGTGCCCCCATCCTCTGCGACCCGCCCACATTGCCCTCAGCCCCTACACTGGGCCCCCAAACTCCCAGTGCCCCCCAGCCCAGTGCAGAACCCCCAAGTCCCCCTATAGTTCCCCAACCTGCCACAGTGTCTCCTGCAGTGTCCTCCATAGCCCTCGGCCTCCTGGAGATCCTCCTCCAGATACTTCATCCCCTTGCAGGGCTACCGAGTCTGCTGCAAAATCCCCCAACTAGTGCAATGCTAGCAGCACTCCTACGTCTATTTCCCAAAGACAACCTCTGGATATGACGCTGAGCACGTGACCTCAACTTCTGTGGTGGACCATGGCGAGGCCTGTTCTGAGGGGAACCTGTCCTGTTATACCGCTGTATGGTCTTGGCCACCGTGCTGCAGCTCAGTTTCAGGGTCTTGGCAAATCTTCTTATAGCCTAGGCCATCTTTATGTAGAGCAACAATTCTTTTTTTTCAGATCCTCAGAGAGTTCTTTGCCACGAGGTGCCATGTTGTACTTCCAGTGACCAGTATGAGAGAGTGAGAGCGATAACACCAAATTTAACACACCTGCTCCCCATTCACACCTGAATGGCTAATTGGGCCCAATTTGTACATTTTCACTTAGGGGGGTGTACTAACTTTTGTTGCCAGCGGTTTAGACATTAATGGCTGTGTGTTGAGTTATTTTGAGGGGAGCAGCAAATTTACGCTGTTATACAAGCTGTACACTCACTACTTTACTTTGTAGACAAGTGTCATTTCTTCAGTGTTATAAGACCCCTTTCACACCAGGGCGTTTTGCAGGCGCTATAGCGTTAGAAATAGCGCCTGCAAAACGCCCTAAAGAAGCTGCACCATTGTTTCTACAGTGTCAATACAGCGGTGCGCTGGCAGGACGTCAGAAAAAAGTCCTGCCAGCAGCTTCTTTGGAGCGGTGAAGGAGCGGTGTGTTTACCGCTGCTCCCCATTGAAATCAATGGGGCAGCGCTGTAATTCCGCCGGCAAAACGCCGCTATTGCGGCGTATTGCCGGCGGTTTTAACCCTTTCGCGGCCGCTAGCGGGGGGGTAAAAGCGCCCCGCTAGCGGCCGAAATGCAAAAATAGCGGCGTTTTACCGCCCACACTATTAGCGGTGTGGTGTGAAAGGGGTCTCAAAGTGGTTGTAAACCCTTACAAACCACTTTGACCTACAGGTAAGGCCTAGATTAAGGCTTACCTGTAGGTCCAAGAAATATCTCCTAAACCTACGCGGTTTAGGAGATATTTGCCGAAAGACAGGCACCGTTGTTCTACGGCTCATGCGCTGTAGACAGCAACACGCAGGTGCACTGAGCGCGCCGCTGTCAACGGCGATATGCCGCGAGTGGCGTCTCCCGTGCGCATGCGCGGGAGTGACGTCATCGCGGCTTCGTCGAATGACAGCGGCGGAGCAGCGAGACCCACCGAGAAGATGGACGCTCCGGACTACAGGGGACAGCGGTGACATCGCTGGCTCCTGTGTCAGGTAAGTGACACATAATGGACTACTATGCGATGCGATGCGATGCGATGCATAGTAGTCCATTATGCTTTACCTTTGCAGGGAATCAAAGAGGAAGTAAACCCATCAGGGTTTACTTCCTCTTTAAAATGTTTATTTTTCTTGGTTGACTGACCTGTTTGAAGTGTTTGCTGCTGTTTTTTTTTTTAGTTACAAGTTTGCACTGATTATCCACTTTTTGCGCTTGAGTATTTCGGTTTTTGATTTCTTCAGTGTTGTCACCTGAAAAGATAGAAGAAAAGATTTACACAAATGTGAGGGGTGTACTTACTTTTTGTCAGATACTGTACATCCAATTCTCCCATATTAGCAGGATTGCACCAAGAGAGGAAAGAGAAACAACACCTCCGATCAATCAGTCCAATGTGGCCAGGCTTGGAGCGCACTCTAGTGGCCAGCAGTGTAACTACAATGGTGACATTCATAAAATGAAATGGGTGTTCTTCTCACCAACATTTAGCATGAGAAAAGTATCTCTCAAGTGAGAACGGACTACGGAGAAAATTCAATTTAAGCTGATTTAAAATCCTCACCCTGAGCTCACCGAGATCCCAAAATGACCGGTTACAATACTCAACACCACACAGACCGATTAACGTGACCGGCCGATAGCTCTGCTGATACAGACTCCTTTATTTCTAGGATGTTATTGTATTCGGCAGCTTTGTGTCATCCCTCATGATAGCGAAAATGAACATCTCTGCTGGAGGACAGACTGAAAAAACATGGCAGCAAGCCTGAAATTGCGCAGCGCATGCATAGCGAAGGTAAAATGTCGCATTTGTCAGCGCTACACAGTATAAATACAGAAAAGACCCCTTTCACGCTGCCGTCGTTTTTTTCAGGCGCTACAACGCTAAAAATAGTGCCTGTATAGCGCCTAAAAAATGCAGTGCGCTGGCAGGGTGTCACAAAAAGTGCTTTGGAGCGACGAACTCACCGCGCCTCCACCACCGCTCCCCATTGAAATCAAGGGGGCAGCGCTGCGAAAAAAGGCCAGCAAAACGCCGCTGCATTTTTCAGGCGGATTTAACCCCCTTTTCGGTCGCTAGCAGCCGAATAGCGCCGCTAAAACTATCGGGCACTTTTTTTGGGACCAGTGACATTTATACACAGATCAGAGCTAAAAATAGCCACTGATTACCCGTTCACACTGCCAGCGTTTTTCAGGCGCTACAGCGCTAAAAAGAGCGCCTGTATAGCGCCTAAAAAAAATGCGGCTCCATTCAGTCCAGTGTGATGGGCCGAGGGCTTTCACACTGGAGTGGTGCACTGGCAGGGCGTCACAAAAAGTCATGCCAGCAACTTCTTTGGAACGGTGAACTCGCCGCTCCTCCCCATTGAAATCAATGGGGCAGTGCTGCGATTACACCGGCAAACTGCCGCTCCAGTGGCGTTTTTCGGGCGGATTTAAACACTTTTCAGCCGCTAGCGGGGGTTAAAACCGCCCCCCCTGGCGGCCAAATAGCGCTGCTAAAGTGGCGATTTACCACCGACGTACCCCCTCCGTAGCTCGGTGTGAAAGGGCTCTAAACGTCACTGGCAGGGAAGGGGTTAACACTAGGTGGTCGATCAAGGGGTTAAGTGTATCCTAAGGAGGTGTTTCTAACTGTTGGGGGGAAGGGGACTGACTAGAGGAGGAGAGCGAGATCGCTGTTCCTGATCACTAGAAACAGCAGATCTCTCTTTCTACTTCCCTGACAGAACGGGGATCTGTTTGTTTACATACACAGATGCCCCCCGTGGAGCGATCGTGGGTGTCCAGCGGACATCGCGCCCGCCAGGCCACACGCGGCGGCTCCAGCATCGCGTCCCCCCTATCACTCTTAAAGTGCCCCCGACGCACACCTACGGCGATTCACGTAGCCGTGCCAACCTGCCGCAGTACAATGCCGGTCGGCAAAGCGGTTAAAAATCCCCATAGGCGATGCTTTCAAAATGGTTACAGGTTACCTGTTTAAAGTGACAGAGGGGGGTCTAAGTATGCGTTTGCTTCTGTGTGCACGCACGAGGGGACGGTGGTGATTTAAAAAAAAAAAAAAACATTTTCTTACAATTTTTTTATTTATTTATTTTTTTTTACACAATTTTTGATCACTTTTATTCCTATTAAATGAAATGTAAACATCCCTTGTGATAGGAATAGGGCACGACAGGTCCTCTTTATGGGGACATCTGGGGTCTACAATATTTATTTATTTATTTTACACAGTTCATATATATATATATATATTTTTTTTTTTTTTTAACCACTTGCTTACTGGGCACTTAAACACCCTTCCTGACCAGACCAATTTTCAGCTTTCGGTGCTCTCACACTTTGAATGACAATTACTCAGTCATGCAGCACTGTACCCAAATTAATTTTGTGTCCTTTTTTTCCCCACAAATAGAGCTTTCTTTTGGTGGTATTTGATCACCTCTGGGGTTTTTATTTTTTGCGCTATAAATGAAAAAAGACCGAAAATTTTGAAAAAAAACGCATATTTCTTTGTTTCTGTGACAGAATTTTGCAAATTATTAATTTTTCTTCATAAATTTTGGCCACAATTTATACTGCTACATGTCTTTGGTAAAAATAACCCAAATTAGTGGATATTATTTGGTCTTTGTGAAAGTTAGAGAGTCTACAAGCTGTGGTGCGAATCGCACAAAATTGATCACATCTGATGTACTGGTGGCCGATCTCACTTCTTGTGACCCGAACAAGTCAGGAAAGTACAAATACCCCCCAAATGACCCCTTTCTGGAAAGTAGACATTCCAAGGTATTTAGTAAGAGGCATAGTGAGCTTTTTGAGGTTGTCATTTTTTTCCCACAATTCTTTGCAAAATTAAGATTTTTCATTTTTTTTATTTTTCTCCACAAAATTGTCATTGTAATAGGTTATTTCTCTCACGTGGCATGTGTATACCACAAATGACACCCCCAAAAAAATTCTGCTACTCCTCCTGAGTATTACAATACCACATGTGTGGGACTTTTTCACAGCCTGGCCACATAGAGAGGCCCAACATGCAGGGAGCGCCATCACGTGTTCTAGGAGCATAAATTACACATCTAACTTGTTGACTACCTATTACACTTTTGAAATACCAGGACAATGACACGTGACACTGATGACAGATGGCACTGATACGTGGCAATGATGACACTTATGCGTGGCACTGATGACACGTGGCACTGATGACAGATGGCACTAATATGTGGCACTGATGACACGTGGCACTAATACGTGGCACTGATGACACGTGGCACTAATACGTGGCACTGACACGTGGCACTAATACGTGGCACCGATGACAGATGGCACTAATACGTGGCACCGATGACGCGTGACACTGATGACAGATGGCACTGATAAGTGGCATTGATGACACATGACACTGACAACAGATGGCACGTGACACTGACAGGTGGCACTGATGACAAATGGCACTGATATGTGGCACTGATGACAGATGGCACTAATACGTGGCACTGATGACAGATGGCACTATGTGGCACTAATGACACGTGGCACTAATGACAGATGCCACTTATACGTGGCACTGATGACAGATGGCACTGGGGACAAATGGCACTGACAACAGGTGGCACTGGGGACAGATAGCACTGGGGGCAGGTGGCACTGGGGTGGGGTGGATTGCACTGGGGTGGATGGCACTGGGGTGGATGGCACTGGGGCGGATGGCACTGGGGCGGATGGCACTGGGGCAGGATGGCACTGGGGGAGGATGGCACTGGTGGAGGATGGCACTGGGGGAGGATGGCACTGGGGGAGGATGGCACTGGGGGAGGATGGCACTTATTTTTTTTTTTTTTTCTGTGCACTGACGGCAGCTGCAGCCGTTCATCTCTCCCCTCTCACACGCTGTCTGTGTGAGGAGGGAGAGCAGCGCTGAGAGATGTTTACATATGAGATCATCTCCCATTGGACACGCCGATCACGCTGTAAACGGCCGCTGTGATTGGCCGTTTACAGCGATCTGTGTTTGCCTGTCCCCAGGGGACACGGCGAACACAGAACTTCCGCGATGCGCGCCCGCGGCGGCGCGTATTGCGGAAGTAAACAACAGGCCGTCCAGGGACGGCCAATTGCAGGAAAGCGCCTGCTCTAAGGCCGTAAATCGGCTATAGGGCGGGCGCGAGGTGGTTAATCACTTTTATTCCTATCACAAGAAATGTAAACATCCCTTGTGATAGGGATAAGGCATGACAGGTCCACTTCATGGAGAGATCTGGGGGTCTGGGATTGGGGGTATAAGATCTCAGCTCTCTCCTCTACCCTGGAAAGCATGAGATAAAAAACACATCGATCGCTGCTTTCCAGGGTAAAAAATAAATAAAAAAAGGCAGCGTTTACAATCTTACCAGCGCCATGACGTCGTTTCTGGCCTCCCAGGATCATAGAGATGGCCAGGGACCATCCAGACTGTGACCAGCTCTATGGTAACCTGGCGTCGCCGGATCTGTTCTCCGAGTCTCTGACCACACGGGAGAGTCCAGAGAGGCATCAGAGGGCAGTGGGAGGTGGGGGGCATCCTTATGAGCCACTAGGATGGCTTTTACAAGATAAGGAATCAATGGCTGGAAAGAAAGATATCTGGATGATGCCCGTAGCTGGAACCATCATCCAGATATCTCCACTTCAAGTCCAGGACGTCACATGACGGCCTTTCAGGTGGGAAGTGGTTAATATTTAAAGCAAACTCCTCCATACATCCATGTCTCCATGGTTTATTTTGCCCGAGAGAATAATTTTTTGAACCCCCCCCCCCCTCCCCCCCCATGGATTTCTGCCTGTGGTAATCTTGATTGATGATTCATGTAGCATATACTACCTGGAATCCATCTGCCCTGATCTCAGGCATGCAGGTAGGAGAAGGTCCTTCTGGAGATTTGGAGGATGCTAAGAGAAATAAAAGGGACTTTTCAGAAATTAATAAAAAAAATAGATTTTCGGTGAGAAGATGATACCCAGTCTGTGGCATTTCAGCAGCTCATATGTGACCCCCTCCCCCCCCCCCCCCTTGCAGACAAAGGAGAATTGGTTTTGCTGAGATTTGCCGGATGGAAGTGAAGCCATCTAGGCCACGAGAACCCGTCAGATTAGCGCGGCGAGAGAGAAATAAGATGTCACATATCTTTGACAGGCGTTAAGTAAAGAAGTAGAAGAAAAAACAGAGGAATTATTTTCCCGGGCAGAAGAGTTATGAAAGGAGCCCAGAAACTCTCCTCTGGAGCGGGCGATGTCGGCTCGCTCTCCCCCGGCGTTATCCATCTGCTCGGGCGGGCGGGAGATAAAACGGCGCGGTTGGGCTGCGTCACGAGCGATTTTAGCCGGAGAAAGTAATTCTTTTCTCTCAGTTTTCATTCCCGCTTGTTTGAAGGGATTTTCAGGCCGGCGGATAATCCGAACTTTGAACACGCGGCGCTGTGCTGGGAGTCCGGTGCGTGCCTTCACTCTCCTCTGATGCCGGATGATTGGGAAGAGACAGGAGGAAAATGCCACCGGCTTATCTCCGCACACCAGCCATGCTAGAGATGGCAGGAGGCTGGGATCGGAGGGGGGGGGGGCACACGGGAGACCCTGACATGGAGGGACACCGAGATAAACACAAGTCATCCCCTCCCCCTCCTACATATATCTATACTACACTGTATATCAGATAGAGAGATAGATAGATAGATAGATAGATAGATAGATAGATAGATAGATAAGGAAGGAGGGGAGGAGGGAGGAAGGAAGGGTGGGGGCAGGAGGGAAGAAAGGAAGGGTTGGGGCAGGAGGGAAGGAAGGAAGGAAGGAAGGGTGGGGGCAGGAGGGAAGGAAGGAAGGAAGGAAGGGTGGGGGCAGGAGGGAAGGAAGGAATGGTGGGTGCAGGAGGGAAGGAAGGAAGGAAGGAAGGGTTGGGGCAGGAGGGAAGGAAGGAAGGGTGGGGGCAGGATGGAAGGAAGGAAGGGTGGGGGCAGGAGGGAAGGAAGGGTTGGGGCAGGAGGGAAGGAAGGAAGGTTTGGGGCAGGAGGGAAGGAAGGGTGGGGGCAAGAGGGAAGGAAGAAGGATGGGTGGGGGCAGGAGGGAAGGAAGGGTAGGGGCAAGAGGGAAGGAAGAAGGAAGGGTGGGGGCAAGAGGGAAGGAAGAAGGAAGGGTGGGGGCAAGAGGGAAGGAAGAAGGAAGGTTGGGGGCAGGAGGGAAGGAAAAAGGAAGGGTGGGGGCAAGAGGGAAGGAAGGGTGGGGGTAGGAGGGAAGGAAGAAGGAAGGAAGGGTGGGGCAGGAGGGAAGGAAGGAAGGGTGGGGGCAAGAGGGAAGGAAGAAGGATGGGTGGGGGCAGGAGGGAAGGAAGGGTAGGGGCAAGAGGGAAGGAAGAAGGAAGGGTGGGGGCAAGAGGGAAGGAAGAAGGAAGGGTGGGGGCAAGAGGGAAGGAAGAAGGAAGGTTGGGGGCAGGAGGGAAGGAAAAAGGAAGGGTGGGGGCAAGAGGGAAGGAAGGGTGGGGGTAGGAGGGAAGGAAGAAGGAAGGAAGGGTTGGGGCAGGAGGAAGGAAGGAAGGGTGGGGGCAGGAGGGAAGGAAGGAAGGGTGGGGGCAAGAGGGAAGGAAGAAGGATGGGTGGGGGCAGGAGGGAAGGAAGAAGAAAGGAAGGGTTGGGGCAGGAGGGAAGGAAGGAAGGGTTGGGGCAGGAGGGAAGGAAGGAAGGGTGGGGGCAAGAGGGAAGGAAGAAGGAAGGGTGGGGGCAGGAGGGAAGGAAGAAGGAAGGGTGGGGGCAGGAGGGAAGGAAGAAGGAAGGGTGGGGCAGGAGGGAAGGAAGGAGGAAGGAAGGAAGGGTGGGGGCAGGAGGGGAGGAAGGAAGAAGGAAGGAAGGGTGGGGGCAGGAGGGAAGGAAGGAGGAAGGAAGGAAGGGTGGGGGCAGGAGGGGAGGAAGGAAGAAGGAAGGAAGGGTGGGGGCAGGAGGGAAGGAAGAAGGAAGGGTGGGGGCAGGAGGGAAGGAAGAAGGAAGGGTGGGGGCAGGAGGGAAGGAAGGGGAAGGAAGGGTGGGGGCAGGAGGGGAGGAAGGAAGAAGGAAGGGTGGGGGCAGGAGGGAAGGAAGGAAGGGTGGGGGCAGGAGGGGGGAAGGAAGAAGGAAGGAAGGGTGGGGGCAGGAGGGAAGGAAGGAGGAAGGAAGGAAGGGTGGGGGCAGGAGGGGAGGAAGGAAGAAGGAAGGGTGGGGGCAGGAGGGGAGGGAGGAAGGAAGGGTGGGGGCAGGAGGGAAGGAAGGAAGAAGGAAGGGTGGGGGCAGGAGGGGAGGGAGGAAGGAAGGGTGGGGGCAGGAGGGGAGGAAGGAAGGAAGGGTGGGGGCAGGAGGGGGGAAGGAAGAAGGAAGGGTGGGGGCAGGAGGGGAGGAAGGAAGTGTAAAAGGAGGAAGGAAGCTGGAAAGAAGGAAGCGTGGGGGAAGGAAGGAGGAAATGTGGGAAGAAGGCAACAAATGTAGCAGAGAATGTGGAGGAGGTGAAGGAGGGGGAGGGGAGATGGGAAGGAATGAGGGGAGGCGGGAGGGAGGGAAGGGAGGAGGGGGAGGGGATAGGAGCGGAAGATAGTCAATTGTACAGAGGTCTCTCGCGTTCCTCCGGGGAGGGTACAATGTGTTGGCTCCTCCTATACTCAGGTAAAGCATAGTGTCCCGCCTTCTCCCCTACCTGTTGCCATGGTGATATTTCTCCCGCTCTCCTCCTCTCGCCTCCACACCACCCGATGATCCGCCGCCGTGAGGCGAACTGAATGTGGCGTTCTCATTGGCTGCTGGCGATCAGCTGACCGCACTGCCTGCGCGCGCTGTAGTTCTGCCCGCGCTGTGTTGCTATGGTGACTGAGGATCCTCATTTCCCAGAATGCTGTGTGTGTGTGTGTTCTGTGTAGAGGGCGGGGCTCCCTCTGCTGGTCAGTCTGATAAAGGAAGGTCATACAGTGGAGGTTTCTGTAGGTTTATAGAACTCCATTGTCTTCCATCCTCAGCATCTCCCCGACTTCCTCTAAAGACTAAAAATCTAAATAATTCCATATTTGTGTTGTTGTTTTGGGTTCAGTGACGTGTCGGGTCCTCTTCATCCTCCGGCATCCGGTTTATTCTGGATTCTGTAGTCATCGGGCCCATGAGATGACACGGCGCCGCTCATTGCAGCGTTCTCCTATGGGCCTGGGCTGGGGGCGGAGCCTTGGCACCCTGGGCTCACAGGAAGTGATTTGTTCCGTTCCCCCGAGGACGATGTATATGCAGTACGTCTTCCCATCTTTCTAATGCTCGCCTCACACAAATTTCCCCGCCGTTTTCTCTGCAAATTTCCTAAGCAGCGATTCAGCTGCGATTTTAGAGGCGGTTCAGATGTGAATTGTCGGAGCCGGTGGCCACCGGCGTCTTTAACATTAGCTGGTTGCTAAGGAGCGGGCCGGGAAGCCGGCCGCCGCGTCTTTCACAACAGATACCTCATCAGCTGTCAGCGGGGTTCCCCACTGACAGCTGACTGTAAAAAAAAAAAAAAAACATTGCCAGCAATAAAAAATCATGAAAAGAAAATCCATCTGGGCCCTCTCAGGTCTGGTACAGAATTTAAGGGGAACCCCGTACCAAAATGTAAAAAATAAAAAAACAAAAAACGGCGTGGGGTTCCTCCGGGGAGGGTACAATGTGTTGGCTCCTCCTATACACAGGAAAAGAATAGTGTCCCGCCCTCTTCCCTACCCGTTGCCATGGTGATATTTCTCCCACTCTCACCTCCACACCACCTGATCCACCGCCTCCATGAGGAGAACTGAATGTGGCATTCTCATTGGCTGCTGGCCACACTGCCGTGCCCCCCCCCCCCCCCTAATCCATACCAGACTCTCAGGTCTGATATGGATTTTAATTGGAACCCCCATGCCAAAATGTAAAAAAATAAATAAAAATGCCCCCCCCAATCCATATCAGACCTTTATCCGAGCATGGAGCCTGGCAGGCCAAGAAAGGGGGGACGTTCGAATGTGAACCCTACTAGGCCACATGCCCTCAGCATGGGGGGGGGTGCTTTGGGGCAGGGGGGCTTCGGGGGGGGGGGAGTTTCCCCACTGACAGTGGAAAGAAAAAAAAATCTTAAAACAAAAAAGGCATGGGCCCCTCCCCCCAAACCATATCAGGCTCTTTTGGTTGGGTACAGATTTTAAGGGAAGCCCCACACCAAAACTATATAAAAAAATGGTTAAAAACAAAAACAATATTTTTTGCTCGAAAAGTGCTCAAAAGAGTTGAGGTCGGGGCTTTTTGCATCCCACTCAAAAGGGGTTCAGTAGGGTTGAGGTCAGGGCTATGTGCATTCCACTTGAGGCTAGGTTCACACCGTAGCGATGCGGGAACGCAGCGAATCCGCAGCGTTTTCCCGCATCGCATGCCTCCCGCCGGCAGTTCATACTGCCCTATGCAGACTGCTGGGAGTGTCAATGAAATCTTAATGACACCCCCAGATCCGTCCGCATATCGCAGTGCGATCTGCACACTCGGACAGGAATCGGATCGCATGGTGTGAACACCCATGCGATCCGATTCTGCTGCGGACCAAAAAAAGGGTCCTGTGCGAGTTTGCGGCGGGTGCGATGCGAATTCAGCCATACTATCTGTATACTATCTGTATGGCTGAACTCGCATTGCTACAGAGATCGGATGGGATTTGTACTGCAGTGCGGTGCGAATCACATCCGGATCTCCCACCCGCAGCAGTGTGAACCCAGCCTAAAAGAGGCTCCTTAGTGTTGAGGTCAGGACTTTGTGTATTCCACTCGAGAGAGGCTCCTCAGGGTTGAGATAAATAATAGCCAGTTTATGTTCTTTCAAACCTACACTATGGGAAGCCTTTTTTTCTTTTCTATTTTCTATATGATTTTTATTACGAGTCTGGTTCTACACATTGCCTTACTACTGGTCGGAATCGCCCCTTTTTTTTGCCCTTCCATCTTGTGACTCCTGGAGAGAAGGATCGGAGCCTTTGCGGTATTACAGACCTGGATCCAGATTCCCTGGTTGGTCGGAGGATAGGATTTACGCAAGGATCTACAGTCCTAGTGGCAGACAGATGGGCGTGGTCCTATTGGGGTTCCATCTTTACATGCCTGTATGACCTAGTGTTCACGCACTGGTCCAACCTTTCCGGTAAGAGTACCCACCTCTTCTTATTTTCAATGCCATTGAAGTTAAGCCTGTCCCGGATCATTTTTGGTTGATACTTCGTGTGATATATCACATTTTCAGCTTTGGTATATACTCTGCGGGGATTATCACGTTGGAATTTGACACTTACACGCCAAGAACTTTAAGGCCGCGGACACACGCGGGGACTGTTCGCTCAACTTTGTTCGTCAAACAGTTTCAGCGGACAGTCCGCTCAAAATTAGCATGGACGGACATGGCCACACACGACGTACGAACAGTTTGCTGAAACCGTGCGCGATGACGTGAACGGCACGTACGACGGGACTAGAAAACGATGTCCTATACACTGCAATGCAACCTTGGGCGTATAAATTCTTTCTGAGCATGCGCGGAACTTTGTTTGACGAACAAGCCTACACACGAGGGGACTGTTCGCTGAAACAAGGTTTCAGCGGACAGTTTTTCGGAAATTCCGAAAAACCTTGTTCAGCAGACTGTTCGCTGAAACTGTCCGCTGAAAGCCCACACACGGGCGGACTGTCCGCTGAAACACTGTTCAGCGGACAAAGTTGAGCGAACAGTCCCCGCGTGTGTACGCGGCCTAAGACTCATTAATTTGAGATTTGGGCACTCTTTCACTTTTTACACATTGTTGTTTTTAGTGCAATATTGCGATTCACTTCGCATTGTGCGCTATACAAGTATTTCATTCATTCATTCATATATTGTAGTTTTTCTTTTTCCTGTGGGGAATGTATGCCAATTTGTAAGGTCAGGCACAAATGTTAGATAAGAAGATCTGTCTCACTATCTTCACATTCTTCCTAAGTGCTGGTTCACACCAGCGCGATTCCAGTGCCGGTTCCCGGATCGAATAAAAAAATCACAGGCAGTTCACACTGCCCAATGCAAGCGGAATAGAAAGTGCGAACTGTGAATTCGGACAGGATTCGGATCACAAGGGTGTGAACATTCGATTCTGGTGTGGACAAAAAAAAAAGGGTCCTGCAAAATTTTGGTTCGAACTGCGATGCGATTTCAGCCATACAATCTGTATGGCTGAATTTGCAATGCACGGACATTGCATGTGATCTGTACAGCAATGCGGTGCAAATGAAATGCGATGTCTGACATAGCACTGGTGTGAACCAGCACTAAAGGTGTACAACAGGGTCCGGGCTCCGTGAAGACCACTAAATAGGTGCTCAGTAGGGTTGAGGTCAGGGCATTGGGTAGGCCACTCCTAATTTGTTCAGTAGGGTTGAGGTCAGGGCATTGGGTAGGCCACTCCTAATTTGTTCAGTAGGGTTGAGGTCAGGGCATTGTATAGGCCACTCCAACATTGTTCAGTAGGGTTGAGGTCAGGGCATTGTGTAGGCCACTCCAAATTTGTTCAGTAGGGTTGAGATCAGGGCATTGTGTAGGCCACTCCAAATTTGTTCAGTAGGGTTGAGATCAGGGCATTGTATAGGCCACTCCAACATTGTTCAGTAGGGTTGAGGTCAGGGCATTGTGTAGGCCACTCCAAATTTGTTCAGTAGGGTTGAGATCAAGGCATTGTGTAGGCCACTCCAAATTTGTTCAGTAGGGTTGAGATCAGGGCATTGCATAGGCCACTCCAACATTGTTCAGTAGGGTTGAGGTCAGGGCATTGTGTAGGCCACTCCAAATTTGTTCAGTAGGGTTGAGGTCAGGGCATTGTGTAGGCCACTCCAAATTTGTTCAGTAGGGTTGAGATCAGGGCTTTGTGCAGATCACTTGACAGGTGTTCAGTAGGGTTGAGGTCAGGGCATTGGGTAGGCCACTCCAAATTTGTTCAGTAGGGTTGAGGTCAGGGCATCGTGTAGGCCACTCCTAATTTGTTCAGTAGGGTTGAGGTCAGGGTATTGGGTAGGCCACTCCAACATTGTTCAGTAGGGTTGAGGTCAGGGCATTGTGTAGGCCACTCCAACATTGTTCAGTAGGGTTGAGGTCAGGGCATTGTGTAGGCCACTCCTAATTTGTTCAGTAGGGTTGAGGTCAGGGCATTGGGTAGGCCACTCCTAATTTGTTCAGTAGGGTTGAGATCAGGGCTTTGTGCAGATCACTTGAAAGGTGTTCAGTAGGGTTGAGGTCAGGGCGCTGGGAAGGCCACTCAAATGGTGTTCAGTAGCATTGAGGTCAGGGCTTTCTGTAGGCCACTAAATTATTTTTGGTAGGGTTTAGGTCAGGGGTACTCTGCTGGCCACTTAAAAAGTGTTCAGTAGTGTTGAGGACAGAGCTCTGTTCAGGCCACTTGAAAGATATTCAATAAGGTTGAGGTCAGGGTTCTGTGAAGGCCATCTGAAAGGTGCTCAGTGGGGTTGAGGTCGGGGCTTTGTGCAGGCCACTTGAAAGGTGTTCAGTAGAGCTGAGGTCAGGGCTCTGTGCAGGCCACTCGAAAGATATTCAATAGGGTTGATGTCAGGGCTCTGTGCAGGCCACTTGAAAGGTGTTCAATAGAGTTGAGGTCAGGGCTCTGTGCAGGCCACTCGAAAGCTATTCAATAGAATTAAGGACAGAGCTCTGTGCAAGCCACTCAAAAGGTGTTCCATATGGTTGAACTCAGGACTCTGCACCTTTAAGTTAACCAACATAAAAACCACAGGGGTTTATAACTCAGGAGATGGGCTCCACACCAGATAAGCTTGTAGTATGATGTCAGAGCTGAGCTTGCTGTGGCTAACACCCCGTTTAATTCCTTTCTAGAAGAAATATCTGCTTTAGGGTTGAACCATTTCTCGTGTAATTGATTTTACTGAACCCTTTTTTTTCTCATTCAATTTTGCTGGAAATTTTCAGGAGTTTCCCAAGGTCACTGATCCTGTGAAAATGAGCTTCTAATGTCTTAACCCTTACAGGCCTCCGCTATATATTTGCATGGAGGAATATTGCCATTCCACCTAAATCTGATATTTCTACACCAGACTAAATCACATACCCCCAAACTTTCTGAGATGGGAAGGGCAAAACACATTGCTGTGTTGTGTAGTGGGAAGAAATGCAGGCGGTTTAACTCTTTAAGTACTTGGTTCGAGCGATCCACATGGTACTCTACAGTTCCTTGGCAAGGGTTCCCCCAGAGATTCCATAACTGATGGGGGCGACAATACACAAACTACACCCCTGGAAGCTCTGGTCCAGCCAGGCCTTGTAGCAGTGTTGAATTGTAAGTCTTGTTAACTTGCTGCCCTTTTTTTTTCTGGTAAGTCAAACACTAGTTGCAGAGCACTTGAAGCACAAGTTCGAGTTGACACTTTTTTTCAACTTGTAGCAAATTTGCATAGCAAGTCTCTAGCAAGAGCAAAAGTTGAGCAAAGTTGCAACAGTGAGTCTACAGCAAGAGCTCTGCAAGTCTACAGCATGAAACTTTAGCCACAGTGACCCCCTGTGGTGGGATGACTATTGCACAACATAACAGAAACCAGAACTTGCAGAATGTTTGCAAAGAAAGTTGATCTGGAGTCATGCAATGCGGGCTTGCTGCAATTGTGCAACATACTTATAAAGCCTGGCGAGTCTAGCAATAGCTTAGAAAGTCATTTTCAAACTTGCAGCACAATTGCTTGCTATCTTGGTAGCTGCAGACTCAATCCTGATGGGTTTACTTCCTCTTTGATTCCCTGCAAAGGTAAAGCATAATGGACTACTATGCATCGCATCGCATCGCATCGCATAGTAGTCCATTATGTGTCACTTACCTGACACAGGAGCCAGCGAAGTCACCGTTGTCCCCTGTAGTCCGGAGCCTCCATCTTCTTGGTGGGTCTCGCTGCTCCGGCGCTGTGATTCGCTGGAGCAGCGATGACGTCACTCCCGCGCATGCGCACGGGAGCTGACACTCGCTGCATATCGCCGCGATCTGCGGCCTGCCCAGTGCGCCTGCGCGCCGCTGTCTATGGCACATGCGCCGTAGACAGCGGTGGCTGTCTTCGGGTAAATATCTTCTAAACCGTATAGGTTTAGGAGATATTTCTTGGACCTACAGGTAATCCTTAATCTAGGCTCACCTGTAGGTCAAAGTGGTTTGTAAGGGTTTACAACCACTTTAAATACTGTAAATATGTATTAAATATATTTCCGTTAGTGTGTTCAATACTTTTTCTCTGTGTCCTTCCATCTTATTACACAGAACTTCATTTCTGAACGTCTTTGTTTTGGTGGCTTTGTATGTATGGATTGCTGTGGGTTGTTGCCGACACGTGGTGGTGAACATTTCGTGTCAATATCACCTTTAGAAATATATTTACCAAGAAAAATGGTGCCGTCTTCAATACTTATTTTGCCCGCTGTATATAAAATAGCAGCGGCCATCAACTCTATGGGGTTCCCAACAGGGCTAAATCCAAAAGGCTCTCAATATATTGCCATAAACCCGTATCCTATATGGAGGCTCTCCAGTCCTATGTTCACTGACTCAATATAAAACTACTTTCATTAAAGCCACATCCAAGCCACCTCATCAAGAAGAGCACATGTCTCTCCTGACCCATACACCTAGCTGTCAACGATGGCACAAGAAGGGCTGACAGCTTTCCTCCCCCCTCTCGTTCTCAACTGAATGGGTCTGGGAAGAGGGAGTTGGAGCAAAAAGCTCAAGCTCTCCTGATCTCTATGCTGTGTCTGCATAGAAAAAGGTGTGGGGCCTACTAATCCTTAATTAGGGGGCAAGCTCTGCTCCATTTTCTCAATTTAGAAGAGCAGTGTAGGCTTTATGTCTGCACCACTCTTTGATGATTCTCCCCAGTGTATTTGGTAACCTCAAAGGCGCTAATTATACTTTTTGAAGGTATCTAGCGTGGTATTTTTGCAAGTTTTACAAATATGCCGATCTATTTACTAACACAAATAGTATTGGGGTTATCCATACTACAGGTACCATAAAATGTTCTCCTTTTTTACAGGTTATGAAGGCCAGAAACATGGAGGTGTAAGTAAACCTTGCATGCCGCATTGCCCTGAGGAACCATGTTTCGTTGGCCATCTTTCTTCCTCACTCTTTCATACCAGATAGTCACCAGGTTCTGCTCCCCTCCACCTTCCACCCCGGTGGCCCCCTGGTGCAGTCAGTAGCAGGTTTAGGAAAGCCGAATCCTCTCCAAATATTTCTCTGCTGGCTGTTAATCTGAATTTCCAGGTGTTCTGCCAGCTCCGGGAATCACACTCTCTTCTCCTCCAGAAATGTGTCTATCTGGCAAGGTTCACTTGGTCCAGGTCCATCGGCCACACCGGCAGTGAAGAATGTCTTTCTCTGTGAAACTTTCTACCTAGAGAGGAATCTGCTGACATGACTCAGGAGGTGATAGAACTGGCACTGGAACCTTCCCAATCACATGCAGATGAGGTTTATATTACCGGCCAGGTTTAAGAAGTGCTGCTGTCAGGTAACTCAGAGAAACCTACTTGTGATTCTTCATTACTCTGCAGTTTTAGGATCAGAAATCGTTTTCTTGTATTTTTATCAGTGTTAAAGCTGGACTCCAGCTCTAGTACTTGAGCCCAAATATAGACACCAAATAAACCAAAAAAGTGCACAGGGTGTGTAACTGGTCCCAAAGAAGAAAGACCTTCCCTGACCTCCAAGAACACAAGGCCCCTAACAGCCTGGAAGACCCCTCTCGTGGCTAGCCGAACCTGATCATGAGTACTAGATTAGGGGGTCTTCTGAAGAGAGACCCCCAGGCAGAGGAGGAAGGAACCTAAGGGGCAGGGGAGGAAGGAACCTAAGGGGCAGAGGGGGAAGGAACCTAAGGGGAAGAGGGGGAAGGAACCTAAGGGGAAGAGGTAGAAAGAATCTAAGGGGCAGAGGAGGAAGGAACCTAAAGGGGAAGGGGAGGAAGGAACCTAGGGGGCAGAGGAGGAAGGAAAATAAGGGGCAGAAGAGGAAGGAACCTAAAGGGGCAGGGGAGGAAGGAACCTAAGGGGCAGAGGAGGAAGTAAATAAGGGGCAGGTGAGTAAGGAACCTAAGGAACAGAGGAGGAAGGAACCTAGGGGGCAGAGGAGGAAGAAAACTAATGGGCAGATGAGGAAGGAACCTAAGGGGCAGGGGAGGAAGCAACCTAAAGGGCAGGGGAGGAAGGAACCTGAGGGGCAGAGGAGGAAGGAACGTAAGAGGCAGATGAGGAAGGAACCTAAGGGGCAGAAGAGTAAGGAACCTAAGGGGCAGGGGAGGAAGGAACCTAAGGGGCAGAGAAGGAAGGAACCTAAGGGGCAGGGGAGGAAGGAACCTAAGGGGCAGGGGAGGAAGGAACCTAAGGGGCAGGGGAGGTAGGAACCTAGGGGGCAGGGGAGGTTGGAACCTAAGGGGCAGAGGAGGAAGGAACCTAAGGGGCAGGGGAGGAAGGAACCTAAGGGGCAGAGGAGGAAGGAACCTAAGGGGCAGAGGAGGAAGGAACCTAAGGGGCAGGGGAGGAAGGAACCTAAAGGGCAGCGGAGGAAAGAACCTAAGGGGCAGCTAAGGAAGGAACCTAATGGGCAGAGGAGAAAGGAACCTAAAGGGGCAGAGGAGGAAGGAACCTAAGGGGCAGAGGAGGAAGGAACCTAAGGGGCAGGGGAGGAAGGAACCTAAGGGGCAGCGGAGGAAGGAACCTAATGGGCAGAGGAGGAAGGAACCTAAGGGGCAGAGGAGGAAGGAACCTAAGGGGCAGAGGAGGAAGGAATCTAAAGGGGCAGAGGAGGAAGGAATCTAAGGGGCAGAGGAGGAAGGAACCTAAGGGGCAGAGGAGGAAGGAACCTAAAGGGACAGAGGAGGAAGGAAACTAAGGGCCAAAAAACAAAACAAAAACATAATAAAGGGGAATTTAAGAATACCTTCAATAGTAACATATACACACAATATTAGATACAAATCTAAGTGTTTGGAAAGGCTTTGTTTACCAATCAAACTGATTATCCCTAAAGCTAACCCTATCCCTTTGTTTATAAACAACTACGTGTGTTAGGGATAGTGTTAGAGGTGTTTTTGTTTACCAACTAAACTAATGGTTATCCATAAAGCCAACCCTATTCATTTGTTTATAAACAAAGACACGTGTTAGGGATAGTGTTGGGGATGGCTTTGTTTACCAACCAAACCAATGATTATTGCTAAAGCTAACCCTATCCCGTGGTTCACAAACAAAGACGTGTGTTAGGGATAGTGTTAGGGAGGGCTTTATCTCTGGAGTTGATTGCATGCCAATATTCTATTGGATTTGTTAGCAGCAGCTTGGCATTGCATGCCATTGCTGAGCCTATCATCTACTAGGACCCCCAGGTCCTTCTCCATCCTAGATTCCCAGAGAGGTTCTCCCCCTAGTCTATAGATTGCATTACATTTTTTACCACCCAAATGCATTATTTTATATTTTTCTACATTGAACCTCATTTGCCATGTAGTTGCCCCTCCCCCCATTCATTTGTTCAGCTCTTCTTGCAAGGTTTCCACATCCTGCAGAGAAGTTATTGCCCTGCTTAGCTTAGTATCGTCCGCAAATACAGAGATTGAACTGTTTCCCCCATCCCCATCCTCCAGGTCGTTTATGAATAAATTAAACAGGATTGGTCCCAGCACAGAACCCTGGGGGACCCCACTACCCACCCCCGACCATTCAGAGTACACCCCATTTATCACCACCCTCTGAACTCGCCCTTGTAGCCAGTTTTCAATCCACGTACTCACCCTATGTATGGTCCATGCCAACACACCTTACTTTGTACAGTAAACATTTATGGGGAACTGTGTCGAAAGCATTTGCATTACATTGTTACATTATTGTTTTAATTGTGTCGATTGCAACGTCATCTCCAAACATTTTATTTTACAATTCAGGAGAATTGGGCTCCTAGACGCGTTTCGCAGCAGGCGGGCGTTGAGCTATGCGGAATTCCGAACGATGAGGTGATAATAAGCTGGTAAGACCTGCAGAAAGGATTTTTAGTATTTGTTTGCAATGGGGCGACTTTGGAAAAAATAACTTTAATTGGTTTCAACTTAGCTGGCCAAAAAAAAGTTACGTTCCAAGCTCATAATGCGCAATTCAATATTCGTTTTCCTTGGCAAAATATAACGTGTGGATAACCGGCTCTGTCTCATCGTATTCAGCTGTCTATTATTTGAGAAAAAACAGTGAGGATCTGCCGCGTGCGGAGGGGACTCCCCCATGGCGCACCTATAGTAGATGCTAACTATGGGTAATGTTTCATTTTGCTCGGTTCATGGTGTATCATTTTTTTTTAAAGTAAAATACTATTTCCGCTTTTTTCTTCTTCTTCTTTGTTACCTCTCAGTTCTGCTGATCTCATCCAGCCTCTTTGCAGCCATTTCCTGCCTGTGGGTTAGTACAACCACTTGCGGTCTTAATTCTGAGATTTGATGACAGGGTGACAACACGGAACAGTTAGGAGAGAGAGAGAGAGGGCATCTGATGTAATGGGGAGCTGTAATAGGGAACACTCTGATGGGGATACCTAATGTAAAGGGGGCACTGTGATGGGCACACCTCATATAAGGGAGCATTCTAATGGGGACACCTGATGTAAGGGACACTTTGATAGGGACTCTGATGCAAAGGGGCACTGTATTGGGGACACCTGATGTAAGGGGGACACTGTTATGGGTCCACCTCATGTAAGGGGGCACTGTGGTGGGGACCCTAATATAAAGGTGCACTGTGATAGGGACACCTAATGTAAGGGGGCACTGTGATGGGGGCACTGTAATGGGGTCACCTAATGTAAGTGGGCACTGTGAGGGGGACACCTAATGTAATGCGGGCATTGTGAGGGGGACACCTAATGTAAGGGGACACTCTGATAGGGACCATGATGTAAAGGGTCACTGTATTGGGGACACCTGATGTAAGGGGGTACTGTGATGGGGATCCCAATATAAAGGTGCACTGTGATGGGGACCTTAATATAAAGGTGCACACACTGTGATGGGGACACTTAATATAAAGGGGCACTGTATTGGGGACACCTGGTGTAAGGGGACACACTTATGGGTCCACCTCATGTAAGGGGGCACTGTGGTGGGGACACCTCATATAAGGGAGCATTCTGATGAGGATACCTGATGTAAGGGGACATTGTGGTGGAGACACCTGATGTAAGGGGACACTCTGATAGGGACCCTGGTCTGAAGAGCACTCTGATATGGATCCTGATGTAAAGGGGCACTGTATTGGGGACACCTGATGTAAGGGGACACTCTTATGGGTCCACCTCATGTAAAGGGACACTGTGATGGGGACACCTAATGTAAAGGGGCACTGTAATTAGGACCAGGGCTGGGACAAGGGGGGGGGGGGGGGGCTGCCCTGAGCGCAATTGTTTACTGTAGGGATGGGAGCTCTTTCCTTCTGGTACAAGGCTGACAGGACTAGTGACAATGGCATCACTACTCCTGTCAGGTTAGCTCTGGGAGAAGCGAAGAGAGAGCCGGGGTGTGGTGCAGGCTGTGTTCTCACTCCCCCTTCTCCTTCCTGACAGTGCAGCACTCCTGTATTAATGAGCAGGTGGTAGTGTTCAAAGACACACAGGAGGCCTAACCCTGCAGTGCTAGCTGGAAGAGTAACAGTGTGCAGCAAGAGAAGGGCTGGAAGCAGGGGCATAACTATAGGGGGTGCAGCAGTCGCGACTGCAACTGGGCCCTGTGCTGCAGGGGGCCCATATAGCCCCCTCTACATATGGCCGGCAGCAGCATAGGCAGCTAGGGGTACCAGTGCACCATGCACACGGGTGGCAGAGCTCCATGCTCGACTATCGCACGGGCTGCTCTTTAGTTGTGCATTCCCTGCATGACCTGTGTCCTCGGCTGGCTCCTCAGAGTACCCCTCTCCTGCTCCATGCATTGCCGCTCAGTCCGATGTCTGTTCTCCCCAGCCAGAGTCCACCCCCCCCCCCGAGTCCGGCCCACACTGCACTGCATACTTCTCCCGTAAACAAACTTTAAGCACACAGATGCAGTGCAGCCCTATGAGAGCCCCCCGGAGGAGGATACTGCAGGCTTGTCTGCCAGCCCCCCTCCTCCCCCGTCATACACAGATGATGAAAGGTCTTTCTGGGAGATATGCTGATCACCCGTCCAGCACACTGGATGGAGCCCAGGCCAACATGGATGTGTGCGTGGCCTGCAACTTGGTCATAGTGAGTGAGAGGACCCCACACACCATTACTTATCCCCTCCATCTCCCTCTGGGGACAGGAGCCCCTTCTCACATGGGGACAGGGAGCCCACTTCCCCTGGGGAAAGGGACCTCTTCTCATCTGGGGGCAGTAACTACATCTGCCCTGGAGAAAGGGACCTCATCTCTTCTGGGGGCGGGGACCCCATCCTGCCTAGAGACAGTCCCCCAATGGGGCACCTAAAAAAAAAAATAATAAAAAAAAAAATACTGATGCCAGTGGTGGAACTTCAGGGCTCACAAAGGTTATACCTGTGACTACACCCTGGAGTTCCACCGCTGGCCTCGGAGGGAAGGGCCCTGGCTGGGGTTCAGGGGGGCCCTTCATGGTTTCTTGCATCGGGGCCCTGAAGGTACGCCACTGGCTGGAGGAGTAACAGTGTGCAGAAAGGGAAGGGCTAGAAGAGTAACAGTGTGCAGCAAGTGAAGTTCTGGAGGAGTGAAGGATAAGCGGTCTTAGAGGTCTTAAGCAAGAGTTTGTGCCGGAGAGAAGACTAGAGTGTATATAGAAGTCCCAAGCAAGTTGTGCTGAATATTTCTGGGCATCCCATAATTCCCCAGAAACAAAGCTTATGGACTATGTCTCTGAGTGTCTAAAAGATGTATGTCGGGCTGGGAAGGGTGACAGGTGAACCACAACATTCAGCAATCCCTATGGGGACATGGCTACACTTATTTTTTTTATAGACATAAAATGAGTACATACACAGTATACTAGGATCTGATTAGATTAGATTAGATTCTGACCTGACATTTTTACTGACCAGACCTTGAATTTTTATTTAGCGCCCTTGATTTAAAGCCTCATATGCTGTGTGGTTACCGATACTTCATCGTCCCTCAAAACCCCATTAAAAAAATTTTCTTTAAAAGTGTATTGTGACCAAATTTTGTGAGAAGGTTCTGTAAAGCCCACAGAGGTAGAAGATCACACGGCGGAGGATAAAACAGGTTCTCCTTTGCAGGTGGTTGGCTTGAGTGGTTCCATATTGTTTCTCCCATTGTGTGGAGAATCCGTACAATGTTAATGAGGGGAATCTCAAAGGAACATATGGTTTTCTTAACCCCCCTAATTACCTTCAATTAAGACTGAAGGCAGACACTGGATGTGTGGGTTGTGTTTAATAGAAGGGCAGGGATATGTCTCTTCCTGTGATAGATGATCCTCAATTGTTATCTAAGTTTGGTAGCAGATGTCACTCCTTGGATACCTGGAAGGCTCTTAATAACTCTGTAATTAAAGGCCAATTAGCATATTAGGCAGTGTGCATCCCATTCAATACGTTAATGAAAAGTGAGATAATTAATGAGCTTTTCTCAGGCTGGGCTGAGAGGGAGGTACAAGGCACCTGCTAGAGATCAGGCACTATGGAATCCTCATCAGTGTGCCTCCTTCAGGCTCCTGTCAAATGGGAAATTTAGGGGCAGCATCTGACTTAATGAAAAAGTCGTAATTAGATCGTCACATTTGTTATAATGCAAGCCTCCGGTATTGTGGTGAGAAACCCTCAGAAAAGATTCATTCTAGGAGGGCTTTTTCATTTTTCATTTTTTTTTCTTGCATATGGCAAAGGGGTTTTGGGAACCAGTAAATATAATGCTGAGAAGGAGGCAGGCATGGGAAGTAGATAGGCTGTAAGGATTTTGTTGGATTTTGGAATAGTTGTGTGTGAGGCCAACTTGCATAGTTTTTATTGGTTAGTCTGGAGAACCATCTAATGCGACAATGTGTCTAAAATCTTCTCTGACACCCAACTCTTCCACAACCTTCTCCGACACCCAACTCTTCCACAACCTTCTCCGACACCCAACTCTTCCACAACCTTCTCTGATACCCAACTTTTCCGCAGCCTTCTCTGACACTCAACTCTTCAACCTTCTCCGACACTCAACTCTTCCATAGCCATCTCCGACACCCAACTCTTCTACTACCTTTTCCGACACTCAACTCTTCCATAGCCATCTCCGACACCCAACTCTTCCACAACCTTCTCTGATACCCAACTTTTCCGCAGCCTTCTCTGACACTCAACTCTTCAACCTTCTCCGACACTCAACTCTTCCATAGCCATCTCCGACACCCAACTCTTCTACTACCTTTTCCGACACTCAACTCTTCCATAGCCATCTCCGACACCCATCTCTTCCACAACCTTCTCCGACACCCAACTCCTCCACAACCTTCACTGATACCAAACTCTTCCACAACCTTCTCTGACACTCAACTCTTCAACCTTCTCCGACACTCAACTCTTCCATAGCCATCTCCGACACCCATCTCTTCCACAACCTTCTCTGACACCCAACTCTTCCACAACCTTCTCTGATACCCAACTCTTCCACAACCATCTCTGACACCCAACTCTTCCACAACCTTCTCCGACACCCAACTCTTCCACAACCTTCTCCGACACCCAACTCTTTCACAACCTTTTCCGACACCAAACTCCTCCAAAGCCTTCATTGAGACCCAACTTTTTAACACTCTTCTGACACCAAACTCTTCCACAATCTTCTGTGACACCAATCTCTTTAACAATCTACTGTGCCAAGATGGTAGTTGCTACAGTTGGTTGCATATCTCTGACACTTGAATTGAGTCAAGCTTTTTCATCATGTTTTACCCCTAATTTTAATAAACGTATAAACGTTATGGTCATTTATGGAACTTGTGTGTCTTTCAGTTATATATAGTATCAATACCAGTGGTGCCTGGTGCTCAAAATTTTTTTTTGGGGGGGGGGGGGGGGCACAAACAAACTAAAAAATTTGGAGAAAAACATCAAATGTAACCACTGTGCCATCAATTGCAGCCACTGTGCCCATCAAATGCAGCCACTGTGCCTGTCAAATGCAGCCACTGTGCCCGTCAAATGCAGCCACTGTGCCCATCAAAAGCAGCCACTGTGAGCTTCAAATGCAGCCATTTGTGCCCATCAAATGCAGCCACTTATGCCCATCACATTCTGCCACTTTGGCAATCATATGCAGCCACTTGTGCCCCATCAAATGCAGCCACTTACACCCCATCAAATGTTGCCACTTGTGCCCATCAAAAGCAGCCACTTGTGTCCATCAAATGCAGCCACTTGTGTCCATCAAATGCAGCCACTGTGCCCCATCAATGTACTGTGCCCATTAAATGCAATTACTTTGACCCCCCTCCCCGCTCGCTGACTACCCGCCACTTACCCCATCTTGGTGGGGTTCAGGCAGTGGGTGAAGGCGGGGCCAGCTGTGGGATGGTGGGATGAGCAGCGGGTCAGGCGGTGGCTCCTGTGTCCTACATTTGCCTCTTCTTCCTTCCTGCTAGGCGTCCAATCGGAGCGCCTGTGCCTTCAGCCAATCAGGTGACGGGTGTTAGGCCAGAGCCTCCTGATTGGCCAAGAGGTGGTTCAGTGTTAGAAAAGCGAACATTCATTTGCTTTTCCAATACACCTGTCTGGACTGCAAGCGCAATGCTCTGCGCTCCGAGTCCACCTTTTTTGAAGCCTATTAGAGCCTGTGGCTCTAATCAGGTGCTGCAAAAAAAAAAAATACCCCCCGCTGGTATAATTCAGGCGTCGGTGTCTGAAAAGGGTCTGTATGCCTGAATAGGGGGGGGGGGGGTGGCTAGAGCAGCCAGGGGCGGACTGACGATTGGGCCACTTAGGCACTGCCCGAGGGCCCCATGCCACTAGGGAGCCCCATCAGGGTTGCCAGCCTCAGTAAAACCAGGGACAGTATGTAAAAATTTGTGTTTTTTTTTTACATCTGTCTCTGAAATGTCCCTTACCGACATCCTTTGGGTCTAAAAATCCAGAGATTATAGCTGCCCCGCCTCTCCAGTACCTTCTCAGCCAATAGAAACATGTCTGTGTATACTGTGTGATTGTATACTGTATGTGTGTGTTTGTGTATACTGTGTGGCCCCATAATCTCTGATTGCCCGGGGGCCTCATGAGTTGTCAGTCCGCCCCTGCTATCCATTCTACACAGAGGGAGTGGCGTGACAGAGGGGGCGGTGCCCGCGGGCGCCCCTAATGGACGCACCGCCACTGATCAATACATGCCATACCCTATTTGAGACAATTGTCCCAGATCCAATCGCCTTTTGGCAACTTTTTTTTGCTGCTTGTTACAATGTACAGTCTGATCACTGGAGGGAAGGGGAGACTGAAGAAATACTTCTTCCTGCCTGAAGCAGATTGATTACATCATTTCAGCCTCGGCAAAGTCACTGAATGAAGCCCAAGGATGGCTTTTTTTTAATAACGATGAAAAAAAAAAAAAATTATCCTGTTGTTGTATATTGCAATAGATCAGGAATATATTTGTATAATTGTCTAGAGGTACATTTTAATCGAATCGAGTGGAAGGGTTGTCCTCGCTCTGCTGCCTGGCCATTGTTAACTTAATAAACAAAACAGAACCCCCCCCCCCCCCCTGAAATCTCTCATTAGAAATTGTGGTCAGCAGAATTCGGCCCCCAGGATGGCAGATTTCCACCCCCGGCAGGACGATGGATGGAGCTCGCTCCTGTTTTTTTGGCAGGAAGTTCCAGAGCTGATTTAACGACTTTTGATTATTCTGGCAGTTTTTTCAATGCGGGTTTTGTGTTCTGTTAATGAAGCTTCAGTTTTAAAAGTCGATAAGAATGTAGGATGACATCACGGTGGACTAAGTTCACTTTTCTCTATACGTGTCTTAAAGCGGAGGTCCACCCTAAAGTGGACCTTCCGCTCATTGGAACCCTCCCCCCCTCTGGCGCCACAATTGGTACCTTTCAGGGGGGAGGGGGGTGCAGGTACCTGTACAGTACAGGTATCTGCACCCACTTCTGGGATAGCTCTCTGCGGAAAGGGGCGTAGATCACACCCCTTTCCGAAAGTCCCCCGCTGCCTGCTGGGAAACACACAGATCCCAGAGGCAGCGGGTCCATCCTCATTGTGCAGCGCGACTCGCGCATGTGCAATAGGGAATCGGGAAATTAAGCCGAAAGGCTCCACTTCCTGATTCCCATACCCAAGATGGCGGCGGCAGCACCCGAGATACGATCGAGAGATCGGCTTCGGGTGCCGACATCGCGGGCGCACTGGACAGGTGTCACTATTTTAAAAGTCAGCAGCTGCAGTATTTGTAGCTGCTGGCTTTAAAAAAAAAAAAAACGCGGACTCCCGGCGGACTCCCGGCGGACTCCCGCTTTAAATAAAAAAAATATATATATAAACCGACGGAAAAAAAAAAAAAAATTGAGAGCGGGATCTAAAATTTTAAATCTATAATTTTCCGACAAAAAAAATATTATCGGACTTTTTCCGATCGTTTGTAGAGAATTCCTGACGGACAAAGTGCCACGCATGCTCGGATCAAATTACGAGACCAAAGCCATTGGCTACTAGCCTCTCCCGTCGTAAACGCAAACGAACGTCACCTCGTTCCGAAAACGATCGGATTTTCAACTTTGTGTATGCAACACCAGTTTCGGACAAAATCCGGCGAAAAAAAAAAATAAATATCCGAAGGATTTTGTGGTCGGAATGTCCGATCGTGTGTACAAGGGCATAAGGCTATTATGACAATATTTAAAAATAAAAATGATAGAAAATGTCACATTGTTTAGTAGCGATGACACAGATTTCGATGTAAAGTCTCGGTGTTTGTCGCGCACTCTCTATATTTCTCTTTGTAGCGATAGTTTACATGAGAATACCCGGGTCCCGGGATCACACTGTTCTTCTATCTATTGTTACTTTGTTTTTATTTTGTGCTCTGACATTTTCCCTTCCAAACTCTCATACAATTGCTAATTTCTTGCGATTCCACAAAGACGAACCAGCTTTCTGCTCTGCCTGCTGGCAACAAAAACAGTCTTTAATAGGCCTGTAAATTTGCAATTAACTTTTTTTTTTTTCCTTAGCATCCATCATAAAAAAAAAAAAAAAAAAGCCTGGGTGGTGATTAAAAAAAAAAAAGGGCTCATTTATTAATTTGCAGGAAGTGAAGACACAACAGCCCCCCCGCTGCTGGGACAAATTGCGGCGGAGGCTCTGCTGCAGTGGCCGGGGCCCGGTCGCTCCCTCCCAGCATGCTCCGGGCCCTTCAATTAGCTCTTGGCCACTCTGAAATAAGAACAGTTCACTTTTCTTTTCTTTTTTTTTTTTTCCTCATTAAAAGATGAAAGGATTCTTTTTAAACAACGGCGGTGAATTTCAGCACTGTGAAGGAGCAGCTTATTAGGAAAGACAATGGAATTAGTTCAGATTGAGCTGTTTAGGCCTAACAGAAAGTTATTTCGGCTTGTTAAATTGGAGGCCGCGGGTGCATAATGAGAGATTGATTAGGGTTAATAGACTTATTTTCGCAGGTCACGCCGCACAGGACTATGGGCCGCTGAGCCTTACAGTTTATATTATTCCTGCCCATAAATCAGAACTCTCAGAAGTCATTGAGACTTTTCTTTATCTCCGATGACTGACGACAATCTGCTATTGTCTTCTGGTCCCCCCCCCCACCCCGCGCCCCCCCACCGTTGGCCGGTAGCTCTTCCCTTCGCCTTCATAACACCAAATAACGAGGAAGGACGAAGGTTTAATTTTATCTTACAAGGCCAGGGCTATACATGTAGATTTGAATGGATCTTCCCCAGGGACAGACCCAATTTGGCTCCTGGAAACATCTTTTGGGGTTTTCTGCACTGACCCCGGTCAGGGATCTTGCTAGTCTCAAATGTTATCATCCATGAAAAGTAGGCTTTTAAAGTAGAAGATGTCCTTCACTTTAACCCCTTCAATGCCGGGCGCTTACACCCCCTTCCTGCCCAGGGCAATTTTCAGCTTTCGGCGCTGTCGCACTTTGAATGACAATTGCGCGGTCGTGCTACACTGTACCCAAACTACATTTGTATCATTTTCTTTCCACAAATAGAGATTTCTTTTGGTGGTATTTGATCACCTTCGGGGGTTTTTATTTTTTGCTAAACAAACTAAAAAAGACTGAAATTTTTGAAAAAAAAGCGTTTCTGTCATAAAATGTTGTTTTCTCCTTCACTGACAGGCACTGATGAGGCGGCACTGATGGGCACTAATGAGTTGGCATTGATAAGGTGGCACTGATGGAAACTGATGAGTTGGTACTGATGAGTTGGCACTGATGAGTTGGCACTGATAAGGTGGCACTGATGGGTATTGATGAAGAGGCACTGAGATGTAGAACTGATGGGCACCGATAGGCGGCCCTGATATGCAGCAATGATGGGCACTGATAGGCACCACTGATATGCAGTACTGATGGGCGCCACTGATATACAGTACTGATGGGCGGCACTGATATGCAGTACTGATGGGCACTGACAGGCAGCACTGATGGGCACTGACCGGCGGCACTGATAGGCAGCACTGATTGGCACTGACGGGTGGCACTGATGGACACTAATATATGCAACTGATGGGCAGCACTGATGATGAGGTACTGACAGGCGTTACTGCTAGGCACTGATTGGCACTGTGATGGGCACTGACTGACACTGTGGTGGGCTCCAATTGGCACTGTGGTGGGCACTGATTGGCACTGTTGTGTGCACTGGCAGACTTTATTGATGGGGTGCTGAAGGGCACTGATTGGCAGCTGATGGGGGCTGTGCTGATAATCAATGTGCTGATTATCAGCACAGAACCCCCCCCCCCCCCCCCCCACAGGGAGAGCCACCGATCAGTTCTCCGCGTCAGCACGAACCAAGGAACTTCCTGGTTCACCCGATGATCAGCCGTGATTGGTCAGAGCTGCTTACGTGGTAAGAAGAGGCTCCATGGTCAGAGGCTCCATACTCTGATTGGAGTTGCAGTGTGTCAGACTGACACAAAGCACCTCAGATCACCCCTGCGGGCACGCACACCGGCATGGTCTCCTGCTGGACATCATATGATGCCCATTCAGGATACCAGAACCATTTCCTGGCTGTCATTCGGCTATAGACCAGGTGGGAAGTGGTTAATCTTTAAAAAGTGAAGGTATGATATTTTATATTTTACCAAAAATTGGGTTTGTGTGCCTTAGAATTACCTCGTATTTGTTACTCAAAAATTTGCGTTTGACAAACCCTTGCATTAATATCACGTGACATAAAAAGGAGAGGAAATGGAAGCCGCAGGGATGCCCGTGGAGAGCAGGGGAAGGGGAAGCCACCGTAGAGCAGGGGATGCCAACGGTGAACCCCGGGAGAAGCGCTGCCCACCCCATAGATGGGGTAGGGTCTCCAGACCCAACCGACCGGGGGGGGGGGGGGGGTCGGGGGTTGGGTGTTACTTTTGTTGCCGTCCCTTCAAAAATAATTACTACCGGCCGCCACTGGTTATAATAATTCTATAACACTATAGACATTATCCTACATGTCTATTTTAGATACAAATACTCCTTTTTTTCAGTAAATTCCATATGAAGGAAAGCCAGAAATAGCCTCCTCTTCCTCTCCATCCAGAGCTAATACATTAGAGGATCGGAATTTGCATTTTAATGGCTTGGTCGTGCGTTTCGTATAAACGACGGACCGTTATCGGCAGATTATGCAGCCATCCTTGCCTGGCCGTGTGCGGGGATCTGGTACATGGTTTTCTGCCTAAACCGGCTGTTTGAAGTTCAGCTAGAGTAATCTCTTAATGTCCTTTTTTTTTTTTCCCAGGAGTTACTATTTTTCCGCTGAGAAGGCGTGTCACGCCTCTGACTGGCTATATTAAAGAATCTAAGAAGTCTGTGAAAGTTCGCTCTCAGCACCTTTTTTGATGGCAAAGAATCCATTCAGAGCTCACCTGCAAGTGCACGATAAACCTGGCGTATCTGCGCTTCATTAGCGAAAGCTCCGCCGACGGGAAAGGCGGCGGATTCCAGGAAGGCAATATGGAGACCTGCAGTTAAATGTGCAACAATCTAAGTGCCATGATATATATATATATATATATATATATATATATATATATATATATATATATATATATATATATATAGAGTTCATATTACAGTATATATATTTGTATTAACTCTAGTAATAGGGACTCAATCCATGGGTTAGGGACAGGGCTGGAGTAACATAGGGGCTATTGGAGCTGCAGCTCCAGGCCCCTTCCTTGAGATAGGCCCAGCCCAGTGGTATGAGTTGGTCACCAATGCGGCATTGATATGTAAATTGATAGAGCATTCATAGGTATGGCAAACTCCTTCAGCCCTGGTCCACCACCACTTTTCTGAATGCTGCCGACATTGGGGATGTACAATAGGCTCTGCCATCAGCTTGTACTGCAAAAGGGATGGGGGGGGGGGGGGGGTGTTCAGAGGTAAACAGAGAAGGGACCACAGTTTGGAAGGCAAACATGACCAAAGAGGGGGTGTGCGGGGGGGGGGGGGGCACTGGGGTGCAAAGATGGGCAGAGACAGGTGGAGATAAGCAGAGATGAGCGGGTTCGGGGTGCAGGGGATGGATGGGGTGCAAAGGTTAGCAGGGGGATTTAGAATGCACAGGTGTACTGAGAGAAGGTGGATAAAAAATGCAGAGATTAGCAGAGAGGCAGGGAAGGGTCTGTCATAGTAAATACCCCTGTTGAATGATTGGTAAGTGTAAGGCTCCATTCACATCATGCAGATGTGACAAAGCATGCGCTTTCTCATGCATTGCGTGTAGGGCAGCCTCTCCTCTTATCGCTATGTGGCTCCACCCACAGTTTGTTGTGGCGGGCTATACTACCCTACTAAAACTACCCAAATGCACCCTCTCTCTCACCCCTCCCTCTCCCTCCCTCTCTCTCACCCTTCCTCTCTCTCTCACCCCCCTCCTTCCCCTCTCTCACCCTCCCTCTCTCTCTCTCACCCCCTTCCCCCTCTCTCATTCTTCCTCTCTCTCACCCCCTCCCTCCCCCTTCCTCTCTCTCTCACCCCCTCCTTCCCTCTCTCTCACCCTTCCTCCCTCTCTCTCATCCTTCCTCTCTCTCACCCTCTCTCACCCTTCCTCTCTCTCTCACCCCTTCTATCTCTCTCACCCTTCCTCTCTTTCTCTCACCCCCTCCTTTCCTATCTCACCCTCCTTCTCTCTCACCCTTCCTGTCTCTCTTTCACCACCTCTCACCCCCTCCTTCCCCCTCTCTCACCCTTCCCTCTCTCTCTCCCTCACCCTCCTCTCTCACTCACCCCCTCATCTCTTCTCTCTCGCACCCCCTTTCTCTCTCACCCCCCTCATCTCCCCTCTCTCTCTCACCCACCTCATCGTCCCTCTCTCACCCCCTTCATCACCCTTCCTCTCTCTCATCCCCTCTCTCTCTCTCACCCCCTCTCTATCTCATTCTTCCTATTTCTCTCACCCCTCTCCCTCACCCCTCTCTCTCTCACCCCCCCCCTATTTAATTACATTTGTTTACATATTTAACTTGTTTTAACAAAATAGTTGTTTTAATTTTCATATTATTTACTTGCATAAAAAGGCCAAACCAAAATCCTCAGCACCAGGGCCATGATGCTCTTAATCCGGCCCTGGATAGGGGTGCAATACTTGCCTTGCCCTGGGTGCTGGAATCCTACTCTACACCACTGCCCCCCCCCCTCCCCCCTTTCCCTATGGCTGTCAGGGTATCCTAACAGCTGCTGCATCTGATTGGATAGAGCCAATATTTGGCTGACAATTTTCTGCCTTTGATTTCTCAATTTGAAGGATGCCAGGTGGCAAGGAGCCAACAGGGCCCCCCACCAAGTAAAGTTTGTCCAGTTCCGAAAAAATTGGCACAGTGGCACAGTGCATGGCCAGCTTTTAGGTTGACTCTTTCCGCCTCTCCATATACCTGCTGACGCAGATTCCCTTCGAACAATGGGTGCCTAATAAGTAATCGTTCTGATTGCTTAGACCCTTTCCACGAAACACACCTGGAAAATAAAAAGACTAATGTTGGAATAATGCGACGTTAATTGAGCTACCGTGAATATTGATCATTTGCTCGGAATGCATAAAGTTCTTGACTTCACGTCTAGGTTGCCCCGCACCTGTGAAAGCCCCACGATTCATAGAACAAGAACTGTGCTACAATAACAAACTGCAAACATAAAAGAAAAATAAATTGCAACAGTTAAAAGTAACCAAGTAAACGGCTAAAGCCGTGGTGCTGAGAAGACATGAGAGTGGGCGGAGGAGGACGGTGGTGGAGGACATTGGTGGCCAAGGGTCCATGGCAACAGATGGTGTTGCCCTCATCCTATTCTCTCCATCAAAGCTGGCGGATACAATGTTATGTCACCCCCACCGCTCCTCACAATGACCGCAGAGGGAGGTGGAGAGAGCTGAGCGGCAGTAAAAGACAAAATGGAGTGGGGGGTTGTCTGTCCCTTTAAGGGGGCCATTGTGTCTCACTTCACTTACTGTCTATTAAAATGTATGGAGATCACTCTTATTGGGTGACTTTTTACAAGTCCGAGATGTTTTCTGGTGACTTCTAACACCCTGGAGACTTTCCTCCTGCCAATAATGCCGCCTGTTTAATGTCTAAATGAGGAGCAACAAAGAAGCGCTGAAATTGCAGGAATTTAACCAGAATTATACGGGATCTGGGCCACACAAGATTACAATGCAGCTAAAAAATCTTTATTTTTACAGTTTTTTTTTCCAGGTTTTAAAAGCAAAGTATGCATGCAGATAGAAAACATGCAAGGTATTGTGTTGCAGTTGTTTAAAAGAGCATTTGTCAAGTCTCAGCACCAGTGGTGGCTGGTGGGTTTTTCTTTTAGAGGATGGCAAACAACCACCCCCCCCCCCCCTGGACGGCTGGCACCTCAGCACTAATAATACCACCCCATCCCTACCATGGGCGGTCCGACACTTACCTGATCTATGTGGCGGGCTTTGGTGTCCTCCAACATGGTCCCTGCGGCTTTCAGCGGCTTTCTCCGCCACGTGTTTCCTCTCTCTTTTCTGCCTAAGCACTAGGCATCCAATAGGATTGCCTGACGTTTTGGCCAGTCGGGAAACAGGTCTCACGACCTGCCTCCTGATTGGCAGGGAGGAAGGAACTTTAGTGTGAAATTAGCAAAAATTTATTCGCGATTGTCACACAACTGTGTAGGCCCGGAGCGCAATGCTCTGTGCTCCGAGCCCATCCGTTTTTGAAGCATTTTAGAGACTCTGGCTCTAATCAGGTGATTAAAAAAAAACACCCACCTGCATTAAAAACCATAGCCTGGTGCCCTGATATGTAGATCAGGGGGCCGGATGTATGGACAGGTCGCCACTGCTCTGCACCCTTGAAAAGTATGCAAAATTCCTATCCCCCCCCCTTCCTAAAGTGCAAAAAAAAATCAAATGTTACTTATCAGTGGGGAAACCTGAGCCTGGGTTGGTGTTAACTTATCAGAGGTCCCCCATCCCATCAGAGGCCCCCAAAACAACAGAGTTCCCCCTTCACATCAGAGGTCCCCATTACATTAGAGGACCCCCTAACATTAGAGCTTCTCCATCCCATCAGAGGTTCCCCATCACATCAGAGGTCCTCCATCCCATCAGAGGTCCCCCATCCCATCAGAGGTCCTCCATCACATCAGAGGTCCCCCATCCCATCAGAGGTTCCCCATCACATCAGAGGTCCCCCATCACATCAGAGCCCCCCCATCCCATCAGAGGTCCTCCATCACATCAGAGGTCCCCCATCCCATGAGAGGTCCTCCATCCCATCAGAGGTCCCCCATCCCATCAGAGGTCCTCCATCACATCAGAGGTCCCCCATCCCATCAGAGGTTCCCCATCACATCAGAGGTCCCCCATCACATCAGAGCCCCCCCATCCCATCAGAGGTCCTCCATCACATCAGAGGTCCCCCATCCCATCAGAGGTCCTCCATCCCATCAGAGGTTCCCCATCACATCAGAGGTCCCCCATCACATCAGAGGTCCCCCATCCCATCAGAGGTTCCCCATCACATCAGAGGTCCCCCATCACATCAGAGCCCCCCCATCCCATCAGAGGTCCTCCATCACATCAGAGGTCCCCCATCCCATCAGAGGTCCTCCATCCCATCAGAGGTTCCCCATCACATCAGAGGTCCCCCATCACATCAGAGGTTCCCCCATACCAACAGATTTCCCCCTTCACATCAGAGGTCCCCATCAGGTCAGAGGCTCCCATCACATCAGAGATCCTAATCACATTAGAGGCCCCCATAATATCAGAGTTTCCCCATCACACGAGAGGTTCAATTAAAGTAGTTGTAAAGGCAGTAGGTTTTTATCTTAATGTATTCTATGCATTAAAATAAAAAGCCTTCTGTGTGCAGCAGCCCCCCTCAGCCCCCTTAAGACTTACCTCAGGTCCCTCTCTGTCCACAATAGTCTCAGCTGTCGGAGACTCATCAGTGGCGCCATTGGCTGCCGCTGCTGTCAAGCAAAGTCAACTAGCCAATCAGGGGAGAGAGGGGTCGGGGCCGGGTCGGGGCTCCATCTCTGAATGGACATAGGGAGCTGTGCCTCGGTTCGGGTGCCTCTATAGCAAGCTGCTTGCGGTGGGGGCACTGAACAGGAGGGGAGGGGCCAGGATCACAGAAGAGGGACCCGAGAAAAGGAGGATCCGGGGCTGCTCTGTCCAAATCCACTGCAACAGAGGAGGTAAGTATGACATGTTTGTTATTTTTATAGGAAAAAAAGCAAGACTTTACAATCACTTTAAGCTTTGACAATGAACCCTGGAAGCTGATTGGTTTCTATGTAGAGCTGAGCCAGATTGTGCACTCCCCAGTTTTGGTAGATCAACCCCATTGTGTGATTATTCGGTAGACATGTGCAGAGTAAAATATTTCGTTTCGGAATTTCGTTTTCGTCCGAAAGCTTAATTTATTTAGTTACTCCCGAAATTCGTTTTTATTTATTTCGTTTTTCGTTCAAAAATTGCATTCGTCCGAAAATCCACATGAATTACGGTCGAATCTGTCTTGGAAGGCTTATGGTGTCTGTCGAATGTATAAAGAAGATTCGACGGATCTAGTATATAGCATACTTTAGAACCCTATTAAAGTCTATGGGACTCCAACGTTCAAAATCTAAAGTGCTAATTTTAAAGGCTAATTTGCAAGTTACTGTCCTAAAAAGTGTTTGGGGACCCGGGTCCTGCCCCAGGGGACATGTATCAATGCAAAAAAAAGTTGTAAAAACGGCCGTTTTTTCGGGAGCAGTGATTTTAATAATGATTAAAGTGAAACAATAAAAGTGTAATATTCCTTTAAATTTCGTAGGGGGGGGTTGTCTATAGTATGCCTGTGAAGGGGCGCATGTTTCCCGTGCTTAGAATTGTCCCTGCACAAAGTGTCATTTATGCAGGAAAAAAAGTCCTTTAAAATCACTCGCAGCTATAATGAATTGTCGGCTCCCGTAATACAGAGAACACTCATTGAAAGTCATTGATAAAAAAATAAATAAATAAATTTAAAAAAAAGCGTGGGGGTCCCCCAAATTCAATTACCAGGCCCTTCAGGTCTGGTATGGACATTAAGGGGAACCCTGCCTCAAATTTAAGAAAAAATTTGACGTGGGGTTCCCCCTAAATATCCATAACCAGACCCTTCAGGTCTGGTATGGATATTAAGGGGAACCCCGCGTCAAATTTAAAAAAAAATAGACGTGGGGTTCCCCCTAAAAATCCATACCAGACCCTTTATCCGAGCACGCAACCTGGCAGGCCGCAGGAAAAGAGGGGGGGACGAGAGAGCGGCACCCCCTCCCTCCTGAACCGTACCAGGCCACATGCCCTCAACATTGGGAGGATGCTTTGGGGGTCCGTGACCCCTCAAAGCACCTTGTCCCCATGTTGATGAGGACAAGGGCCTCATCCCCACAACCCTGGCCGGTGGTTGTGGAGGTCTGCGGGCGGGGGCTTATCAGAATCTGGAAGCCCCCTTTAACAAGGGGACCCCCAGATCCCGGCCCCCCCCTGTTTGAAATGGTAAGGGGGTACAAAAGTACCCCTACCATTTCACAAATAAAGTGTAAAAAATGGTTAAATAAAACAAACACACTTTTGAAAAATTCCTTTATTAAAAATAAAAAAATAAAAAAAAGATTCCAGCGGCAGTAATCCACTCTTGCTATCCAGCGACGGACGATCATCTCTCCAGCGATGTCTCATGTCATCCAGCGCAGCGATCCATCCTTCTGTCTCCTCCACGGAGACACTGCAAGGATTCCGGCGGCTGACGTTTCTTAAATACGGAGGGCGGGGCCACCCGTCACCTGACCCCTCCCCCCTCTGACGCAAGGGGAAACCCGGGGTTCCCCATGACGTATGGGTGACCCCGCCCCCCTCTGATGTAACGGAAACCTGCCTGTGTTACATCAGAGGGGTGCGGGTCACCCCTACGTCACAGGGAACCCCGGGTTTCCCCTTGCGTCAGAGGGGGGCGGGGTCAGGTGACGGGTGGCCCCGCCCTCTGTATTTAAGAAACGTCAGCCGCCGGAATCCTTGCAGTGTCTCCTCCACGGAGACAGAAGAAGGACGGAGGATTCGCTGCGCTGGATGACATGAGACATCGCTGGAGAGATGACCGTCCGTCGCTGGATAGCAAGAGTGGATTACCGCCGCTGGAATCTTTTTTTTATTTTTTTATTTTTAATAAAGGAATTTTTCAAAAGTGTGTTTGTTTTATTTAACCATTTTTTACACTTTCTTTGTGAAATGGTAGGGGTACTTTTGTACCCCCTTACCATTTCAAACAGGGGGGGGGCCGGGATCTGGGGGTCCCCTTGTTAAAGGGGGCTTACAGATTCTGATAAGCCCCCCGCCCGCAGACCTCCACAACCACCGGCCAGGGTTGTGGAGATGAGGCCCTTGTCCTCATCAACATGGGGACAAGGTGCTTTGAGGGGTCACGGACCCCCAAAGCATCCTCCCAATGTTGAGGGCATGTGGCCTGGTACAGTTCAGGAGGGAGGGGGGGCCGCTCTCTCGTCCCCCCTCTTTTCCTGCGGCCTGCCAGGTTGCGTGCTCGGATAAAGGGTCTGGTATGGATTTTTAGGGGGAACCCCACGTCAATTTTTTTTTTAATTTGATGCGGGGTTCCCCTTAATATCCATACCAGACCTGAAGGGTCTGGTTATGGATATTTAGGGGGAACCCCACGTCAAATTTTTTCTTAAATTTGAGGCAGGGTTCCCCTTAATATCCATACCAGACCTGAAGGGCCTGGTAATTGAATTTGGGGGACCCCCACGCTTTTTTATTTATTTATTTATTTATTTATTTTTTTATCAATGACTTTCAATGAGTGTTCTCTGTATTACGGGAGCCAACAATTCATAATAGCTGCGAGTGATTTTAAAGGACTTTTTTTCCTGCATAAATGACACTTTGTGCAGGGACAATTCTAAGCACGGGAAACATGCGCCCCTTCACAGGCATACTATAGACAACCCCCCCCTACGAAATTTAAAGGAATATTACACTTTTATTGTTTCACTTTAATCATTATTAAAATCACTGCTCCCGAAAAAACGTCCGTTTTTAAAACTTTTTTTTGCATTGATACATGTCCCCTGGGGCAGGACCCGGGTCCCCAAACACTTTTTAGGACAGTAACTTGCAGAATCTTTTCTCTCTGTCAAATCTTTTTTCTCTGTGGAATATTTTCTCTATATAATCTTGGACTAATAGAGGTAAGGTTAGGCACATTCGACCACAGGTTCTATAGACACAGATTGTTGTCAGAGTCATGTCGAATCTCCTATTCTATATCGAACTGTTGTAACAATGAAAACGAAAATAAAGCATTTATTTATGTCGGATCCTTCGTTTTTCGGATTTTGTGCTTTCGTTATCGTTTGTCAAAACAAAAACGAAAATAGCTGAAATTCGGACGAAAATGCATTCGGACGAAAACGAATGCACATGTCTATTATTCGGGGAGGAAGAAAGGAAGGGTAGGAAGGAAGCAAGAGAAGGGGGAAAAAAAGAAAGCAATAAAGAGAAAGACAGAAAAGAAAGGAAAGGGAAGGGGAAGGGAGAGAGAGAGAGAGAGGGGGGGAGAGAAATAGAAAGAGAGAGAAAGAGAGAGAGAGAGAGAAATAGATAGAGAGAGAGAACGAGATAGAAAGAGAGAGAGAACAAGATAGAAAGAGAGAGAAATAGATAGAGCGAGAGAACGAGATAGAAAGAGAGAGAGAATGAGATAGAAAGAGAGAGAGAAAAAGAGAGAGATAGAACAAGAAAGAACGAGAGAGAAAGAGAGAGAGAGAACAAGATAGAAAGAGAGAGAGAACAAGATAGAAAGAGATAGAAAGAGAGAGAGAGAAATAGGGAGAGAGAGAGAGAGAAATAGGGAGAGAGAGAGAGGGGGGGGAGAGAAATAGAAAGAGAGAGAGAACAAGATAGAAAGAGAGAGAGAGAAATAGACAGAGAGAGAGAACGAGATAGAAAGAGAGAGAGAGAAATAGACAGAGAGAGAGAACGAGATAGAAAGAGAGAGAGAGAAATAGACAGAGAAAGAGAACGAGATAGAAAGAGAGAGAGAACGAGATAAAAAGAGAGAGAGAGAAATAGATAGAGAGAACGAGATAGAAATAGAGAGAAAGAGAGAAATAGATAGAAAGAGAGAAAAAGAGAGAGAGAGAACAAGATAGAACAAGAGAGAGAGAGAGAGAGAGAGAACAAGATAGAACAAGAGAAAGAGAGAGAGAGAAATAGACAGAGAGAGAGAGAACAAGATAGAAAGAGAGAGAGAGAAATAGACAGAGAGAGAGAGAGAGAGAATGAGATAGAAAGAGAGAGAGAACGAGATAGAAAGAGAGAGAGAGAAATAGACAGAGAGAGAGAGAACAAGATAGAAAGAGAGAGAAATAGACAGAGAGAGAGAGAGAATGAGATAGAAAGAGAGAGAGAGCGAGATAGAAAGAGAGAGAGAGAAATAGATAGAAAGAGAGAAAAAGAGAGAGAGAGAAATAGACAGAGAGAGAGAACAAGATAGAAAGAGAGAGAGAGAAATAGACAGAGAGAGAGAACGAGATAGAAAGAGAGAGAGAGAAATAGACAGAGAGAGAGAACAAGATAGAAAGAGAGAGAGAGAAATAGACAGAGAGAGAGAACGAGATAGAAAGAGAGAGAGAACGAGATACAAAGAGAGAGAGACAAATAGATAGAGAGAACGAGATAGAAAGAGAGAGAGAGAGAAATAGACAGAGAGAGAGAACAAGATAGAAAGAGAGAGAGAAATAGACAGAGAGAGAGAACAAGATAGAAAGAGAGAGAGAGAGAAATAGACAGAGAGAGAGAACGAGATAGAAAGAGAGAGAGAGAAATGGACAGAGAGAGAGAACGAGATAGAAAGAGAGAGAGAGAAATGGACAGAGAGAGAGAACGAGATAGAAAGCGAGAGAGATAGAAAGAGAGAGAGAGAGAGAAATAGATAGAAAGAGAGAAAAAGAGAGAGAGAGAACAAGAGAAAGAGAGAGAGAGAAATAGACAGAGAGAGAGAACGAGATAGAAAGAGAGAGAGAACGAGATAGAAAGAGAGAGAGAAATAGATAGAAAGAGAGAAAAAGAGAGAGAGAGAGAACAAGACAGAACGAGAGAAAGAGAGAACAAGATGAGAGAGAGAGAGGGAAAGAGAGGGAGAGAGAAATAGGGGGAGAGAGAGAAAGAAAGAAAGAAAGAAAGAAAGAAAGAAAGAAAGAAAGAAAGAAAGAAAGAAAGAAAATTGGGAACATTTTATATAACTCTTTGTTCTTATGATTTTTAAAATGCACCTTCAATATAGTGGAAGTTGGTACTACGAGTGAGAGAAAATTATAATAATAATAATAATAATAATAATAATAATAATAAAAAGAGAGAGAAAGAAAAAAAAGGAAGGAAGGATTGAAGGAATGAGGGAAGATAGATAGATAGATAGATAGATAGATAGATAGATAGATAGATAGATAGATACTTTACATAATACCTCTTGTTGTGTTCCTATGATTGTCGGAATGCTATACAATGCATTCTTTGGAACCATTACTAATTAATGCTGCATTACTTAAAAGACAACAAACGCCAATAAAAGAAGGAAGAGTCATACATATTTGAGCAGATTCTACTCCTTACTAGCGGCTATAAAAATAATGATATTCACAGAGACACTCATAAAGCCGAATTCCGCATGGATGTGGAGACAGAGGTGCGGTGCTCGGCGGTGGGAACAGATTTTTTTCCAGGAACATTTTAAATATAAAACGTCTATAAAGTTGAGTTCTCTCTGCTGACGTCTCCTTAGCACAGAGCTCCATTTGTCTTGACTTCTCCATTGTAAAGAAAATAAATCTGATGGTAACTTTTAGCCAGTACATATATTTTTTTCTGACTGGGGATTTTTGTGCTTTTGTCTATAAATTTCTCTGTCCAAGCTGAACTTTTGGTGAGGTTTGTGTATTTCTTCCAGGTCGGTGTAATCCAGTGTGAAACTTTACCTCGGGCTTTTAAAAAGTTTCATGTTCGGTCAGGTTTGGTCCCATGTGGCTCCAGCAGGAACGTTCTCTTGGGATCCATTAACTATACAATTGAAAGCATGTTGGTATATCTTTTTGATAAGTGAAAAAATAAAAAAAGAAATCCCGCTGATTCTGCCAGAGCTGTGTGCTTGTATTGTACTCTTATCAGTTACAGTGGAACCTTGGTTAACGAGTAACGCGGTTAACAAGCGTTTTGAAAGACGAGCAACTTTAAAAAAAAAAAATTCTGAGTCGGTTTGCGAGTGTTGTCTCACAAAACGAGCAGAATTCAAGCTAATGTGGTGTGCAGTACCGCATTTGGCCAGAGGCACCGATGACAATCGGAACGGTTCAGAGCCGGAGCCGTTCGGAAATACTCAGAATCACTTGGAAATACTCGGAAACACTCAGAAATACTCTGTTACCGAGTGTTTCCGAGGCTTTCTGAGTTCAGCCGAGCTGTCCTCAAGTATTTCTGAGGCTCTCTGGCTCCCCCCATCTCTGGCCACATGCGGTATTGCATGCAATAGAAGTCAATGTGGAACGAATTATCTTCGTTTCCATTGACTTCTATGGGGAAACTCGCTTTGATATGCGAGCGCTTTGGATTACAAGCATTCACCTGGAACGGATTATGCTTGTAATCCAAGGTTCCGCTGTTTATTGTTCCCAGCTATCTGTGGGCTATCTGTTGGACACCTCTCTGTAAGAAGGAAAACCATCTTACCTACATGTGAAGCAGGACCTACCCTACAAACAGAGCTTTAGGGACACCCCACTAGTTCCCGCACCCAAGCTCGCACACTGTTCACCTGCTGGTCTGAAGCCACACTGAACTCAACCCCCTGGTCACTGTCCGCTCAATGCAAAAATTAACGAGCACCACAAGCTAAACACACTATTTAATTCAATTTTAATAATCAAAGCAAAGTCCCCCATCAGGGTTTACTTCCTCTTTAATGTCATTACCAACAAAATCCTTTGTTGGTAATGACAGCTTCAAGACTCAGGCTCCCGTATGGAGAAAGGAGTCGCATGCGTCGCTCAGGTGTGATTTTGGCCCATTTTTCCACACAGTCTTCAAATGTTGAAGGTCCCGTGGGCCTCTTCTATGAACTCTGATCTTTAGTAGTTTCCATAGATGTTCTATTGGATTCAAGTCAGGTGATTGGCTGTGCCATTCTAGCAGCTTTATTTTCTTTCTTTGAAGAGTTTCCTTGGCTTTGTGTGTTGGGATCATTGTCTTGCTTGGATCTCCGCCCTCGTTTTATCTTCATCATCCTGGTAGACGGCAGAAGATTTTTATCATTCATCCTTCCTTCAACGATATGAAGTTTGCCAGTACCGTATGATAAAAAAACAGCCCCGCCCACACCATGATGTCCCCGCCTCCAAACCTCACTGTTGTTATGGGGGAGGGGGGGGAGGTTTGGAGGGATGTGCCATTTGACCTCAAAACATGGTGTGTATTACGGCATCCAAAGGGTTAAATTTTGGTCTCCTCTGACCAGACTATATTCTCCCCGTATTTCACAGGCTTGTCTAAATGTTGTGCAGCAAAATATGCTTCACCAAGCTTTTTCTACAGCAATGGAGTTTTGCGTGCTGAGCGTGCCTACAGGTCATGGTGGGTGAGGGCATTTTCTTATTGTGTACCTGCTAATTCCAGGTCTTTCCGAAGCTCTCCACAAGTGGTCCTTGGCTCTTGGACAACTCTTCTGATAATTCTTTCCACTCCTCTGTCAGAAATTTTGCGAGAAGCGCCTGGGCGTGGCCGGTTTATGGTGAAATTATGTTTTTTCCACTTCCAGATTATGGCCCTGACAGTGCTCACTGGAACATTTAGAAGTTTATAAATCCTCCTGTAACCAATGTCATCGGTATGTTTTACAACAATAAGGCTGCAAAGGTCTTTTTCCCATCATGAGATGTTTCTTGTGTGACACCTTGGTAATGAGACACCTTTTTATAGGCCATCAGGTGAGACTGAACCAGCTGATATTAATTTGCACTGACAAGGGGCAGCATTGCTTTCTAATTACAAGATTTCAGATGGTGTCTTGGCTTTCCATGCCTTTTTGCACCTCCCTTTCTTCATGTGTTCAATACTTTTTCCCTGTGTCATACCATTTTATTACACATAACTTAACCACTTGCTTACTGGGCACTTTCACCCCCTTCCTGCCCAGGCCATCTTTCAGCTTTCAGCGCTGTCACATTTTGAATGACAATTGCGCGGTCATACAACACGGTACACATATGACATTTTCATAATTTTTTTCACACAAATAGAGTTTTCTTTTGGTGGTATTTAATCACCACAGGGTTTTTTATTTTTTGCTCAACAAAACAAAAAAAAATTTTGAAGAAGAAAAAAAAAACTTTTTCATAGTTTGTTATAAAATGTTGCAAACAGATCATTTTTCTCCTTCCTTGTTGTGCACTGATGAGCACTGATGAGGCGGCACTGATGAGCACTAATAGGCTGCACTGATAGGCACTGATGAGGAAGAACTGATGAACACTGATAGGCTGCACTGATAGGCACTGATGAGGCGGAACTGATGAACACTAATGTGGCTGCACTGATGGGCACTGATGAAGCGGAACTGATGAACACTAATGTGGCTGCACTGATGGGCACTGATGAGGCGGAACTGATGAACACTGATGTGGCTGCACTAATAGGCACTGATGAGGCGGCACTGATGGGCACTGATAGGCTGCACTGATGAGCACTGATAGGCTGCACTGATGGGCACTGATGGGCTGCACTGATAGGCACTGGAAAGGTGGCACTGATAAGGCGGCACTGATGGGTGGCACTGATGGGCACTGATGAGGCAGAACTGATGAGGACTAATAGGCTGCACTGATAGGCACTGATGAGGCAGAACTGATGAACACTGATAGGTTGCACTGATAGGCACTGATGAGGTGGAACTGATGAACACTGATGTGGCTGCACTGATGGGCACTGATGAGGCGGCACTGATGGGCACCGATAGGCTGCACTGATGAGCACTGATAGGCTGCACTGATGGGCACTGATGGGCTGCACTGATAGGCACTGGAAAGGTGGCACTGATGAGCACTGATAAGGCGGCACTGATGGGTGGCACTGATGGGCACTGATAGGCTGCACTGATGGGGAACGGTAAGGCTGCACTGATAGGCACTGGAAAGGTGGCACTGATGCAAACTGATAAGGCGGCACTGATATGCACTTCTAGATGGCACTGGTGGGCACTGAGGAGGCTGCACTAATAGGTGGCACTGATAGGCACTGATAGGTGGCACTGATAGGCTGCATTGATAAGCATTAATAGGATGCACTGATGGGCACTGATATGCTGCACTGATAGGCACTGGAAAGGTGGCACTGATGAGCACTGATAAGGAGGCACTTTTGGGCACATATAGGTGGCATTGGTGGGTACTGAGGAGGCGGCACTGGTAGGCACTGATCAGGAGGCACTGATGAGGCTACACTGATAGGTGGCACTGAAGGGCACTGATAGGTGGCACTAATGGGCACTGGTAGGTGGCACTGATAGGTGGCAATGATGGGCACTGGTAGGTGACACTAATAGGCAGCACTGATAGGTGACACTGTGATGTGGCACTGGTGGGCACTGGTAGGTGGCAATTGTGGGCACTGCTCAGCAGTACTGATGGGCACTGGTAGGTGGCACTGGTGGGCACTGCTTAGCAGCAGTGTCTGTCGGTGTGTGGGACCGATTTCCCTTTTACATGAGCCGGTAATCGGCTTTTTTTTTCTCATCACACTTTCAGCCTGAGGGGAAAAAAAGCCGATTACAGGCTTCTGTTTACATCATGTGATCAGCTGTCATTGCTCACAGAGCGTGCCACCCGCGGGCTGCAGAAGACACGTGGGCAGCACCAGCACTGGAGCACGGTACATGTACGTCTCCCGACAATATAAGCCCACGCTGTAGCCGTCTTTCGGTTATTTTCTGGTTAATTTCTGAACGGGTTTGTTCTGGTGTCTTTGTATGTATGGGTTGGATGGGTTGTCACCGACATGTGGGGAAAATTTCATGTCAATATCACCGTTACCAATAGATTTACCGAGAAAAATGGTGACATGCTCCATACTTATTTTACCCGCTGTAGGCGTGTTGATAAAAACAGAACCTCTCTGCATGTTTTTATACATGACATCCCATTTCCACCAATGCGCACGGGTGCATGCGTTAAACGGCGCCCCCCGCTGGTGCGGATGGCTAAGTGCAAAGAGAAAAGGTATCACAGACAGTACTCATTGTATTCGCACACTAATGCGGCAGTGGCGGGGTCTGCGGAAGACTTTGCCAGCGGGGAAGTCTTCTGCGGACCCCGCTGCTGCACATCTGCAAATCAAAGTGGACCTGTCACCTTCTTCACATGATCCACATGGCGTCTGGTGAGTAGACGGCCAAAGCAGACGCCGGGGAGGGAAAGCAGCGGGAACCTTTATTCCCCCCACAAAGTAACAGACACAGAAGACATCTTTTTTTTTCTCTCTGTGTGTTGGCTTGGCTTGAACACACATCTGATCCAGACGCCGTACGCCGTCGCTGATACGCCCGTATATCGGCACCCGCAGGTCAGAGAATCAGATGAGCGATAAGGTCCTCTCTGATGTTCCATGTACCCCCCTTCCGAGATATAATTTAACCAGCCGCATGACATGAGAGGTAACGTCACATTCCTGCGCAAAACGCGCCGCAGGCTTTAATCCTCGCCGCCATCACAAACGTCGTCCTGGAATTAACAGCAGCTAAAAAAACTCCCTTGATGTCGACAGAATTCTCTGCCTGCAGCTTTCCGCCGCTGGGATTAAGTAAAGACTCATAACAAGATTCTCCTCGCTGTGTTCCCTGTTAAATATAACGCAGCGGAACCATATTATACCAAATAGACACTTCCAGGCGAAAAGACATTGAAAGAGCTCTGCTCATGGGAAGGGCTGGTGCGCCCTCATGTGGACACTTTGAGCAACGCATAACACCCTGCACTATACAGTGTACACTCAGGGGAGATTTTGGGCTTGAATTACTAAAATTGGAGAGTGCAAAATCTGGTGCAGCTGTGCATGCTAGCCAATCAGCTTCCAGGTTTATTGTCAATGCTTAACCACTTGCCTACTGGAAGCAGATATAGTGAATGCAGGCTCCTGGGGAGAGCATATATAGTGAATGCAGGCTCCTGGGGAGAGCAGATATAGTGAATGCAGGCTCCTGGGGAGAGCAGATATAGTGAATGCAGGCTCCTGGGGAGAGCAGATATAGTGAATGCAGGCTCCTGGGGAGAGCAGATATAGTGAATGCAGGCTCCTGGGGAGATCAGATATAGTGAGTGCAGAGTCCTGGGGGATCAGATATAGTGAATGCAGGCTCCTGGGGAGAGCAGATATAGTGAATGCAGGCTCCTGGGGAGAGCAGATATAGTGAATGCAGGCTCCTGGGGAGAGCAGATATAGTGAATGCAGGCTCCTGGGGAGAGCAGATATAGTGAATGCAGGCTCCTGGGGAGATCAGATATAGTGAGTGCAGAGTCCTGGGGAGAGCAGATATAGTGAATGCAGGCTCCTGGGGAGAGCAGATATAATGAATGCAGAGTCCTGGGGAGAGCAGATATAATGAATGCAGGCTCCTGGGGAGACCAGATATAGTGAATGCAGGCTCCTGGGGAGAGCAGATATAATGAATGCAGAGTCCTGGGGAGGGCAGATATAGTGAACGCAGGCTCCTGGGGAGAGCAGATATAGTGAATGCAGGCTCCTGGGGAGATCAGATATAGTGAATGCAGGCTCCTGGGGAGACCAGATATAGTGAGTGCAGGCTCCTGGGGAGATCAGATATAGTGAATGCAGGCTCCTGGGGAGACCAGATATAATGAATGCAGGCTCCTGGCTGCTAACTGTTGATTATCTGCAAATGGAATTCTGATTAAAACAATCTTCTTCCATTGTTTCAGTCTGCTCCTAATTCTCTGATCTTGTGTTATGTGCACAGAACATTAAAGAGCCCCTTTAAAACCCAAGTGAACCATGGCCCACTGGTGACATCTAGTGGTTGGGTCATACTGTCTGCACCTTTAATCTCTGACCCCCTCTGTGTCATTGGTCTATTGACCATGCAATGCACCTGGGCTCAGCAGCTATTTGTCTGGTTTGTGCCGGACTCAGAACAAAGACATTAATGGCCCGGGGGTAACAAACTGACATCCCCCCGTGTGTTCAATGATATTTCCACAATGTTCTGTCTCAGCATAATAAGACCGGTCAGATCTCATTACATTTCCAAATCTTTATTACATTATTTACATAATAAAGGTTGTGTTTTATACTAATCTTCACCACTAATTCACATCACAAAAAATATAACTGTACAACGGGAGGTAATCTATAGGATTTGTATAACATAAATAATTATATCTGATCAGAATGTCAAATATTATAAATTTAAATTATATTTTAATGCGTTTATACTAAATAAAGTAATAATATGTATCCAATCAAATATTCTTATATATAAAATATTATCCTTAAGAGATATGTTATATTATACAGGAGTGACATCACCGCCCTCCAGATATATTATATATGACATCACCGATCTCCAGATACAGTGCCTTGAAAAAGTATTCACACCCCTTGAAATCTCCCACATGTTGTCATGTTACAACCAAAACCATAAATGTATTTTATTGGGATTTTATGTGATAAACCAACACAAAGTGTCACATAATTGTGAAGTGGAAGGAAAATGATAAATGATACAAATAAATATGTGAAAAGTGTGGGGGAGGGGCATTTGTATGGCACCCCCCGGAGTCAATACTTTGTAGAACCCCCTTTCTCTACAAGTCTTTTTGGGGGTGTCTCTACCAGCTTTGCACATCTAGAGAGGACATTTCTGCCCATTCTTCTTCTTTGTAAAATATCTCAAGCTCTGTCAGATTGGATGGAGAGCGTCTGTGATCAGCAATTTTCAAGTCTTGTCACAGATTCTCAATGGGATTTAGGTCTGGACTGTGACTGGGCCATTCTAACACATGAATATGCTTTGATGTAAACCATTCCATTGTAGCTCTGGCTGGATGTTTCGGGTCGTTGTCCTGCTGGAAGGGGAACCTCCGCCCCGGTCTCAAGTCTTCTGCCGACTCTAACAGGTTTTCTTCTAAGATTGTCCTGTATTTGTCTCCATCCATCTTCCCATCACCTCTGACCAGCTTCCCTGTCCCTGCTGAAGAAAACCATCCCCACCACATGATGCTGCCACCACCATGTCTCACGGTGGGGATGGTGTGTTCGGGGGGATGGGCGGTGTTAGTTTTCCCCCCACACATAGCGTTTTGTTTTTAGGCCATAAAGTAGAATTTTGGTCTCCTCTGACCAGATCACCTTCCCCCACATGTTTGCTGCCCCCTCCCCCACATGGCTTCTCACAAACTACAAACAGGACTTCTTATGACTTTCTTTCTCCAATGTCTTTCTTCTTGTCACTCTTCCATAAAGGGCAGATTTGTGGAGAGATGACTAATAGTTGTCCTGTGGACAGATTCTCCCCCCTGAGCTGTGGATCTCTGCAGCTCCTCCAGAGTTACCATGGACCTCTTGGCTCTTCTCAGATGAATGCTCCCCTTGCCCGGCCCGGTCAGTTTAGGTGGACGGCCATGTCTTGGTAGGTTTGCGGTTGTGCCCATACTCTTTCCATTTTCTGATGATGGATTGAACAGAGCTCCGTGAGATGGTCAAAGCTTGGGAGATTTTATTATAACCCAACCCTGCTTTATACTTCTCCACAACTTTATCCCTGACCTGCCTGGTGTGTTCCTTGGCCTTCATGATGCTGTTTGCTCACTAAGGTCCTCTAACAAACCTCTGAGGGCTTCACAGAACTGCTGGATTTATACTCAGAATAAATGACACACAGGTGGACTCTATTTACTAAGTAGGTGACTTCTGAAGGCAATTGGTTCCACTAGATTTTAGTTAAGGGTATCAGAGTAAAGGGCATACAAATGACCCTCCCCCCACACTTTTCACATATTTATTTGTATGATTTAGAATTTCCCTTCCACTTCACAATTATGTGACACTTTGTGTTGGTCCATCACATAAAATCCCAATAAAATACATTTACATTTTTGGTTGTAACATGAAAAAATGTGGGAAATTTCAAGGGGTATGAATACTTTTTCAAGGCACTGTATAAGTTATATTATACAGGAGTGACATCACCGCTCTCCAGATATATGTTATAATATACAGGAGGGACACTGTACGGGGGGTGATATAATTACATTGTGTATATATTCTCACATCAGTATATTCCTTTACTGTATACATGTGATAAGATGTCAGTCTCTGGTTGGATGGGGTGATCAGAGATATCCTGTTGGGAAGGAGACATGTAATGAATAAAGCGTTATGACCGTGTCCAGCAAATCACGATGCAGCGCTCTCTGTGTGAACATCTCTGGAATCACAGCGCCCATCTGCTCTGATTACGGCGGACACCACCCCAGGCTGTCATAAGAAGAATCCCAATCATTCATGGCCAGATCTCTTCATTAGAGGAGAAGACAGAGAAGATCTCTGAATGTGGAAGGAAAATACAATGTATCAGCCTGGACCTCCTGTGGTTACCTATAGAAGATACAATGTATCAGCCTGGACCTCCTGTGGTTACCTATAGAAGATACAATGTATCAGCCTGGACCTCCTGTGGTTACCTATATAAGATACAATGTATCAGCCTGGACCTCCTGTGGTTACCTATAGAAGATACAATGTATCAGCCTGGACCTCCTGTGGTTACCTATAGAAGATACAATGTATCAGCCTGGACCTCCTGTGGTTACCTATAGAAAATACAATGTATCAGCCTGGACCTCCTGTGGTTACCTATAGAAGATACAATGTATCAGCCTGGACCTCCTGTGGTTACCTATAGAAGATACAATGTATCCGTTTGAACCTCCTCAGATTACATATAGAAGATACAATGTATCAGTCTGCATCCCCTGTGTTACCTATAGAAGACACAATGTATCCGTTTGAACCTCCTCGGATTACATATAGAAGATACAATGTATCAGTCTGCATCTCCTGTGTTACCTATAGAAGATACAACGTATCAGCCTGGACCTCCTGTGGTTACTTATAGAGGATACAATGTATCAGCCTGGATCTCCTGTGGTTACCTATAGAAGATACAATGTATCAGCCTGGACCTCCTGTGGTTACCTATAGAAGATACAATGTATCCGTTTGAACCTCCTCAGATTACATATAGAAGATACAATGTATCAGCCTGGACCTCCTGTGGTTACCTATAGAAGATACAATGTATCAGCCTGGACCTCCTGTGGTTACCTATAGAAGATACAATGTATCAGCCTGGACCTCCTGTGGTTACTTATAGAGGATACAATGTATCCGTTTGAACCTCCTCAGATTACATATAGAAGATACAATGTATCAGCCTGGACCTCCTGTGGTTACTTATAGAGGATACAATGTATCAGCCTGGACCTCCTGTGGTTACTTATAGAGGATACAATGTATCCGTTTGAACCTCCTCAGATTACATATAGAAGATACAATGTATCAGCCTGGACCTCCTGTGGTTACTTATAGAGGATACAATGTATCAGCCTGGACCTCCTGTGGTTACTTATAGAGGATACAATGTATCAGCCTGGACCTCCTGTGGTTACCTATAGAAAATACAATGTATCAGCCTGGACCTCCTGTTGTTACCTATAGAAGATACAATGTATCAGCCTGGACCTCCTGTGGTTACCTATAGAAAATACAATGTATCAGCCTGGACCTCCTGTGGTTACCTATAGAAGATACAATGTATCAGCCTGGACCTCCTGTGGTTACCTATAGAAGATACAATGTATCAGTTTGAACCTCCTCTGGTTACATATAGAAGGTACAATGTATCAGCCTGGACCTCCTGTGTTACCTATAGAAGATACAATGTATCCGTTTGAACCTCCTCGGATTACATATAGAAGATACAATGTATCAGTCTGCATCTCCTGTGTTACCTATAGAAGATACAACGTATCAGCCTGGACCTCCTGTGGTTACTTATAGAGGATACAATGTATCAGCCTGGACCTCCTGTGGTTACCTATAGAAGATACAATGTATCAGCCTGGACCTCCTGTGGTTACCTATAGAAGATACAATGTATCAGCCTGGACCTTCTGTGGTTACTTATAGAGGATACAATGTATCAGCCTGGACCTCCTGTGGTTACCTATAGAAGATACAATGTATCAGTCTGGGCCTCCTGTGGTTACTTATAGAAGATACAATGTATCCGTTTGAACCTCCTCAGATTACATATAGAAGATACAATGTATCAGCCTGGAGTCTCTTGACCTCCTGTGGTTACCTATAGAAGATACAATGTATCAGCCTGGAGTCTCTTGACCTCCTGTGGTTACCTATAGAAGATACAATGTATCAGCCTGGAGTCTCTTGACCTCCTGTGGTTACCTATAGAAGATACAATGTATCAGCCTGGAGTCTCTGGACCTCCTGTGGTTACCTATAGAAGATACAATGTATCAGCCTGGAGTCTCTTGACCTCCTGTGGTTACCTATAGAAGATACAATGTATCAGCCTGGAGTCTCTGGACCTCCTGTGGTTACCTATAGAAGATACAATGTATCAGCCTGGAGTCTCTTGACCTCCTGTGGTTACCTATAGAAGATACAATGTATCAGCCTGGAGTCTCTGGACCTCCTGGGGTTACATAGATAAAAAGACAACTGTCAACCAACAATGTTCAGTTCTCTTCTGTAGACTGTGATTACAGTGAAATCAAAATAAATCATTAAATGATAAAATAACAAAACCAGCTTTTGATACAATATTCACCTTCAATCCAGAGATTTTCTGCCATTAGATATTCTATGTCTGATGGCCGATCACCATTCAACCTCACTTCCTCTGAGCCCTGGTCATCCTTGACCCGCCCCCGTCCTTGTACAGGACCCAAAACAAGTTATTTGTTCAAGGAATTGGAGGGAAAAGATTTAACATGACAGCCAGGCAATAAGCATTGTTAGCAAAATAAACCGAGACTGCTCACACAAGGACTGAGCCTAAAACTAAAGGGGGCTAAACAGAGAACTGATATCATTAGATGTGGGACCCCCACGCCGTGTACAGCATCTCTCCTCCTGGCACCCCCCAAATCATTGGTCTCTCCTCCTGGCACCCCCTAAGTGATTGGTCTCTCCTCCTGGCATCCCCCAAGTGATTGGTCTCTCCTCCTGGCATCCCCCAAGTGATTGGTCTCTCCTCCTGGCATCCCCCAAGTGATTGGTCTCTCCTCCTGGCATCCCCCAAGTTATTGGTCTCTCCTACTGGCAGCCCCCCCCCCAAGTGATCGGTCTCTGCTCCTGGCACTCCACCAAGTGATTGGTCTCTCCTCCTGGCATCCCCCAAGTTATTGGTCTCTCCTACTGGCACCCCCCCCCCCCCAAGTGATCGGTCTCTGCTCCTGGCATCCCCCAAGTTATTGGTCTCACCTCCTGGCACCCCCCCCAAGTGATTGGTCTCTCCTCCTGGCACCCCCCAAGTTATTGGTCTCTCCTACTGGCACCCCCCCCCCCCCAAGTGATTGGTCTCTCCTCCTGGCATCCCCCAAGTTATTGGTCTCACCTCCTGGCACCCCCCCCCCCCCCCAAGTGATTGGTCTCTCCTCCTGGCACCCCCCCCCAAGTGATTGGTCTCTCCTCCTGGCACCCCCCCCCAAGTGATTGGTCTCTCCTCCTGGCACCCCCCCCAAGTGATTGTTCTCCCCTCCTGGCATCCCCCAAGTAGTGATTGGTCTCTCCTACTGGCACCCCCCCAGTGATTTGTCTCTCCTCCTGGCACCCCCTACCAAGTGGTTGGTCCCTCCTCCTGGCACCCCCTCCCAAGTGGTTGGGCCCTCCTCCTGGCACCCTCTAAGTGATTGGTCTCCCCTCCTGGCAGCGCTGAGCCCCCATGTGATCAATCTCTCATGCTCTTCCTCTCCATGTGATCTCTTTCTTCTCCTGGCACTCCCCCTCCCCCAGGTGATTGGTCTCTCCTCCTGGCACCCCCCATGACTCTGTATGGTACCATCCATGACAGGGCACACTGGGGAATGTGACGTACCATCCAGGAGATGACCATCAATAATTTCCCCTTTGTGTCCCATAAGTGTGGTGGCTTCTCTTCTAATAAAGGAGGACATAAGTCACATTGGTCATGGTTCTCCATTCTATGGCTGGTCCCATCTGCACCCCCAGTTAATGGTGAAGGTATATTATCATAAGATCAGAGGGCCACCTGCAGGCAGACGCAGGAGGCCACACAGGACAATGGAGGAGCCTCACTGTTATCTGCAAGAGTATTGATCGTGTATTGATAAGAGTTCACCATCACATCTGCTCTACAGAATACAAACTACTTCCAAAGAAAATGAAAGTGTACGGAACCCTAAATCATATATCAATAAGTTTTCCCGGATATTTGACTGAATGAGCCTGAAGGTTGTGTGCAGACTGAACCTTGACTGTCCGGGTATTTGGTGCTTCTACTATCAAACGTCAAAGCTTCCCGCTGTCAATGATTGTTAAAGAGGCGCTAAACCCAAAACCAAAAATGTTTTATATTGTAGTTTACCAGGGGTGGCGCCTCCATTGTGGATGCACAGGCGCCATCCCCCATCCATGCCCTGCCAACCCTCCCTATCCATCCCGATCCCAGCCGCTGCTCCTCGCATGCCCGATCCCAGCCGCTCCTTGCATGCCCGATCCCCGCGGCTCCTTGCATGCCCGATCCCCGCCGCTCCTTGCATGCCCGATCCCAGCCGCTGCTCCTCGGATGCCCAATCCTCGCCGCTCCTCGCATGCCCGATCCCAGCCGCTCCTCGCATGCCCGATCCCCGCTGCTCCTCGCATGCCCGATCCCAGCCGCTCCTCGCATGCCCGATCCCCGCCGCTCCTTGCATGCCTGATCCCCGCCGCTCCTTGCATGCCCGATCCCCGCGGCTCCTTGCATGCCCGATCCCAGCCGCTCCTTGCATGCCCGATCCCAGCCGCTCCTTGCATGCCCGATCCCCGCCGCTCCTTGCATGCCCGATCCCCGCCGCTCCTTGCATGCCCGATCCCAGCCGCTGCTCCTCGGATGCCCGATCCTCGCCGCTCCTCGCATGCCCGATCCCAGCCGCTCCTCGCATGCCCGATCCCCGCTGCTCCTCGCATGCCCGATCCCAGCCGCTCCTCGCATGCCCGATCCCCGCCGCTCCTTGCATGCCTGATCCCCGCCGCTCCTTGCATGCCCGATCCCCGCGGCTCCTTGCATGCCCGATCCCAGCCGCTCCTTGCATGCCCGATCCTCGCCGCTCCTTGCAGGCCCGATCCCCGCCGCTCCTTGCATGCCCGATCCCCGCGGCTCCTTGCATGCCCGATCCTCGCCGCTCCTTGCAGGCCCGATCCCCGCGACTCCTTGCATGCCCGATCCTCGCCGCTCCTTGCAGGCCCGATCCTCGCCGCTCCTTGCAGGCCCGATCCCCGCCGCTCCCTTGCATGCCCGATCCCCGCGGCTCCTTGCATGCCCGATCCTCGCCGCTCCTTGCAGGCCCGATCCCCGCCGCTCCTCGCATGCCCGATCCCAGCCACTCCTCAGATGCCTGATCCCAACCACAGCTCCTCGGATGCCCGATCCCCGCCGCTCCTCGCATGCCCGATCCCAGCCGCTCCTCAGATGCCTGATCCCAACCGCAGCTCCTCGCATACCCTATCCCCGCTGCTCCTCGCTACCAGCTGCCACCAATCATTAGATGTGGCGGCGGCATTTGTTTTCTTTTTTTGGGGCTTTTTTTCCCCCTCTGGTGATTCGGTCAGTAACACATCACCTGTATTAATAAAACACAACTCTGGAGGAATGACTAGAGGAGGCACAGCAGACAGCAGCATTGTCAGTCTAAGGGGAGTGTTAGATGGACTAGCAGATTTAGAACCACTAACACATTAAAGACAAACTCCATCTCACACTTTATAATCAGTTACAGCAAACAGTTTTTTTTTTGTTTGTTTTTTTCCTTTTGGGATAAAGGTTTTACATGAATAAATAAATAAAAGGTGATCATTTCAATCACCCCTGCCAGTGTTAAACGGTTTGTCTCATCCATGTAGACTGATTAGAGTAGACATTCTGCTGCAGAGTTTGTGCTGGGAAAAAACAACAGACTTACTGGCTGGATCCACGAAAAAGAAAAAAAAACGGCGCTATTAAATTCAATTGACCAAATAATATACCAATTACCTGAGCAGCGACTCTCCTGTGAGATAAACATCGTCCCATATCAATAGAAAACATTCGGAGTCACGCTGATTAAATGATTTATCCAATGAAATCAAACCATAAGTGATTGAAAAAAAGTCCAAAAACAATGTGATAATGTTGAAATTGAGGGAATTCTTTATCAATACCCCGACATCACCACCATCCCCCACCCGGAATGTGTGATCACTCGAAGGACCACCACCAGTCCAGGCAAAGTGCCCACTTACCCGCTCACACAGACCTCCTATCACAGAAGGTCAGTGACACTTGTGGCTCTACACCCATCCAGGACCTTTAGGTGCTGAGGATCCGCTTGTAAAACCCTCCAGAGAATGTTGTCATTTCGTCCCCAAAATGTAAAAAGCTCCACTTATTTTAGTGTAAAATCTTTAAAACTTTATTGGAAAAGCTCAAAATGACATCAAGAAAAGTAAAATATCGCCTTTATTATCATTTTCACCGGCCGGTGCTAGAGCAGCAACACATCATTCCGGGACTTACAGAACGCAATGACATCAGTACATCGCTCCGACCTACGCATTTTGTCATAGGGGGTGACGTCATCCGGGGGCCTGGCGGTGAGCAGCATCACCCCTTTAAATACATTACAAATGAACCAAGCCTCGATCTGAGTCTCCGGGACTTACAGAACGTGATGACATCAGTATGTGGCTCTGACCTACGCATTTCGTCATAGGGTGGCATCGTCCGGAGGACCAGCGGCGTTCTGTGTTAAACAGCTTACAAATGAACCAAGCCTCAATCTGAGTCTCAGGCGGCCAATTTATGGAGAAGTCCAGCCTAAGCTTGTTTGGCTAGGCTTCACCAATGGATCATATGGAGTGCAGTCCGTTTCACACTTCTGCGATCCGTTTTCGGCAGAGAGCGCTCTCTGCTGACATCACAGATATCAATCCAGGCACCGCGTCATTCCGACAATAAAGTCTGGATTTGCCAGGTGCCTGGACTGACTGACACCCATCTCAGCCTCTCAGCGAGCGCCGCTGCGAGCCTGAGATGGGCCACTGCGCCCCCTCTGTGGCTCAGCGCTCCAATGAGCATTCCTGGGACATTCCTGAGACATCCCTGGGACATTCTTGAGACATCCCTGGGACATTCCTGAGGCATCCCTGTGACATTCCTGGGACATTCCTGGGACATCCTTGGGACATTCCTGACTCTGAGACATCCCTGGGACATTCCTGAGACCTCCCTGGGACATTCCTAAGACCTCCCTGGGACATTCCTGAGACATTCCTGGGACATCCTTGGGACATTCCTGAGACATCCCTGGGACATTCCTGGGACATCCTTGGGACATTCCTGAGACCTCCCTGGGACATTCCTGAGACATTCCTGGGACATTCCTGGGACATCCCTGGGACATTCCTGGGACATCCCTGGGACATTCCTGAGACATTCCTGGGACATCCCTGGGACATTCCTGGGACATCCCTGGGACATTCCTGGGACATTCCTGGGACATTCCTAAGACCTCCCTGGGACATTCCTGAGACATTCCTGGGACATTCCTGGGACATCCTTGGGACATTCCTGAGACATCCCTGGGACATTCCTGGGACATCCCTGGGACATTCCTGAGACATTCCTGGGACATCCCTGGGACATCCCTGGGACATTCCTGGGACATTCCTGGGACATCCCTGGGACATTGCTGGGACATTCCTGGGACATTCCTGAGACATCCTTGGGACATCCCAGGGACATTCCTGAGACATTCCTGGGACATCCCTGGGACATCCCTGGGACATTCCTGGGACATCCCTGGGACATTGTTGGGACATTCCTGGGACATTCCTGAGACATCCTTGGGACATCCCAGGGACATTCCTGGGGCATCCGATCAAATATACGATCAAAGTTTGAACACTCTAAGAGGTTTGGCCCTGTATCGATGATTTAATTGGCCGCCTGAGACTCAGATCGAGGCTTGGTTCATCTGTAATGTATTGAAAGCATTGACGCAGCACGCCGTCTGTGCCATGGACAACGTCACCATATGACGAAACGCGTAGGGCGGTTGGTCAATGCTTTCTGTGAGTCCCGGAAGGACGGGTTGCTATATCGCTGGCCGGCGAGACTGATATCAAAGGCGATATTTTACTTTTCTTGATGTAAGTGCAATTTTGAGCATTATCACATTAGACACCGCACATGTGTGGTGCGAATACCGTTTATATGTGTGCGTAGCTTACGTATATGAGCCCGGAGGGATGGGGGGCGCTTAAAAAAATGTTTCTTTTTTTTTTCATATTTATTCAAATTTTTATTTTTACACTGTCCCTTTTAATTTTGTCAAGATTTGAAACAAGCCTCTTTCACGTTGTCATTGTGGGGGATGGTTTGCGGAATTCTGAGGAAAATAATCAATTTAATCCATTTTGGAATAAGGCCGTAACATAACAGAATGTGGAAAAAGTGAAGCGCTGTGAATACTTTGCGGATGCTCTGCATATTATCCAAACTTTGGAGGATAAGTGACTGCTATGGGAAATGTGTTGTTTTCTCATATAATACAACACACAGGCTTCAGAATCATTGGCGGTGACGATGTCTTACCACTATCTGCCAGCAGAGGGCAGGCGAACATTACTATTGAATGCTGATGACCTAAAATCTCCTTGTCTGGCTCATGAGCATTGTCAGACTTCAGTAAGCAATGATGCTGCTTGCACATTCTTTAAAGAGGGACTGCAGTCTGCTCAAATAATTTGTAATAAAAACATCTCTTGCCATTCTGAAGCTTCCCTCCAACCACTCTGCATATTATTTTATATACACTGCGATTCTGTGCTGCAGAAATCTCCCTCCACTGAGTCTGGCTGCAGCCATTTTAACTGTGGGCAGCTGAAGCTGCTGCCTGTTCACTTCCTGGATTTCTACAGACACACAAAGGCACACCTCCAGCTCTGCAGCTCTCATTGGCCCTCTTATGACTCATCCCCCACCCAGTGGTGTTGCTATTGCGGTGCAGGGGGTGCGGCCCGCACCGGGTGACACCCACCAGAGGGGTGACACCATGGCCCCCACTAAACGCTATAGCTTGGAGCGGTGTGAGCGGGGCATTGAGCTGTGTGGGGGATGGGGAGAGGCTGCCTATAACACTCCCCAGCTGTCACTCAGGGATCTCCAATATCTCCCGTGGCAGCCGGATTAGGCGGGCGGAGCTGGGGGTGTGGCTGCCTCCTCCACTCCTCCCACAGACCCCTTCACGCCAATCCCACAGCTGAAGGAGATAGACCTGAGGACACAGCAGCCCCGCCCATCCGCCCGGGTCTTCATCTGCAAGCATGAGGTATGCAGAGGCATGCTGTAAGTTACTGCACAGCACACTGTCACACATCCCTACCTGCCCTGTACCACCCCCAACCTGCCCTGTGCCACCCCCAAACTGCCCTGTGCCACCCCCAAACTGCCCTGTACCACCCCAACCTGCCCTGTGTCACCCCAACCTGCTCTGTACCACCTCAACCTGCCCTGTGTCACCCCAACCTGTCAATATACCAATCCAACCTACCCCATACCATCCCAACCTGCCACTATACCACTCTAACCACCTGCCACTATACCACTCTAGCCACCCTAACCTGCGTCACCCCAACCTGCCCTGTACCACCCCAACCTGCCCTGTGGCACCCCAAACTGCCCTGTACCACCCCCAACCTGCCCTGTACCACACCAAACTGCCCTGTACCACACCAACCTGCCCTGTACCACCCCCAAACTGCCCTGTGCCAAAACTGCCCTGTACCACCCCAACCTGCCAATATACCAATCCAACCTACCCCATAACACCCCAACCTGCCACTATAACACTCTATAATACCCTAACCTGTGTCACCCTAACCTGTGTCACCCCAACCTGCCCTGTGCCACCCCAAACTGCCCTGTACCACCTCAACCTGCCAATATACCAATCCAACCTACCCCATACCACCCCAACCTGCCACTATACCACTCTATAAAACCCTAACCTGCGTCACCCCAAACTGCCCTGTGCCACCGCAACCTGCCAATATACCAATCCAACCTACCCCATACCACCCCAACCTGCCACTATACCACTCTATAATACCGTAACCTGCATCACCCCAACCTGCCCTGTGCCACCCCCACCTGCTCTGTACCACCCCCAACCTGCCCTGTACCACCCCCAACCTGCCCTGTACCACCCCCAACCTGCCTTGTACCACCTCAAACTGCCCTGTACCACCCCAACCTGCCACTATACCACTCTATACTACCCTAACCTGTCACTATACCACCCTAAACTATCATTTACAGGGGCTGGTTTTGGTGCACCCCGTGACCGTGCGCTGCCTGCATAGTTGCCAACTGTCCTAAATTTCCCGGGACATTCCCGGGATTAGAACATTTGTCCCGAATTAATTTGAAATGTCCCGGGAAATTCGGTTTGTCCCGGGAAATTGAATTTCCAGTTTTTTGCCGCCGGCCGCTAGAGGTCCGCCATTTTTAAGAAGACCAAAAGCTGGTCTTCAATAGAGAACCTGTGGCACCGCCCACCCCCGCTGCCAGTGTGTGTGAAGAGCAGTGGGCGGCGCCACAGTTCAAAGTCAGTGCGGCAACGACGGCTGCCGCTTGGAGGCCAGGAGATGTATTGTGCTGTCGGGGGAGACCATGCAGTGAGTATGTCGGGGCCAGTCTGGGGATGATCATGTGGGGGCCAGTCTGTGGATGTGGGGGCCAGTCTGTGGGGGCCGGGGCCAGTCTGTGGATGTGGGGGCCAGTCTGTGGGGGCTGGGGCCAGTCTGTGGGGCCGAGGCCAGTCTGTGGATGTGGGGGCCGGTCTGTGGATGTGGGGGCCGGTCTGGAGATGTGGGGTCCGGTCTGTGGATGTGGGGGGGCCAGTCTGTATGTCAGAGGGGCATCAGATGTAAGGAGAGGCTCCGCTGATGGACACAGATGTGAGGAAGGTACCTCTGATGGGGCACCTGATGTAAGGAGGGACTCTGCTGGGGGCACCTGATGGCATCTGGTGGCAGGCAACGTGGCTAGTGATGCGCTCAGGGCTCCCACTGATTCTGCATTATGGTGAGTTGAATGATTTCATTTCATATTACAATGTAATAATAGAAATAATGCGCTTCAATCATCCTGACACCATAACAATCATGGCGCCAGGTATTTGGAGTATCTTTATCTGCTGATTGTCAAACTCTGGCAATCACATATTGCTATTGTGGTGTAGGATTGGGGGGCTGCTGTCTCTCCTTCCCCCCCCCCCCCGTATTCATCTCAGACTCTAACCACACCCCTTTGAGCCACACCCCCATGTAAGCCACGCCCACTATTTTACGTAAACCATGCACATATTTTGCCGCGATGCGCTTCGGGCGCTGCATTTTCACCTTTTTAAGCCACGCCTATAACTGCATGCCCCGCCCCCTAATTATAATACAACTCAGCCTACTGCCAAAAAAGTGTCCCGAATTTTTTTTTTTACAATGTTGGCAACTATGTGCCTGCAGGGTGCGGGCAGCCTAGGCAGGAGGGGGGTGACGCCATGTTTTACCGCACCAGGTGACACCAACCCTAGTGACGCCACTGGTCCCCCCTCCCTTCCTGGCAAACTCTCAGGAAAGTGAGAGAGAGAGAGAGCTGTGTGTGATGTCATAAGCCTAGGCCAATGACCAGACAGGAAATGGGAAGTGGGCTGTAGAAGGGATTTACTGGCAGAAAAATTTTTTTTTTACTATCCAAAGATAAAACAACAACAAGAGCAGAAGATTTAATAGATGGGAAGATGAAAAAATTACTGAAGGTCCTACATGTAAAATCTACTTTTTTTGGTAGAAAATTACTTAGAACCCCCAAACATTATATATATTTTAGCAGAGACCCTATAGAATAAAATGGTGGGTGTTGCATTTTTTTATGTTACACGGTATTTGCACAGCGTTTTTTCAAACACATTTTTTTGGGGGGAAAAAAAAACATTTTCATGAATAAAAGAAACCCCACTACAGTTAGCCAAATTATTTTGTATAATGTGAAAGATGATGTTACGCCGAGTAAATGGATACCTAACATGTCACACTTTAACCACTTGCCGACCGCCGCACACCGATATACGTCGGCACAATGGCAGCGGTGGGCAAATGGGCGTACCTGTACATCCCCTTTAAGAGGGGGGGGGGCTAGCAGGCGTGCATACGCGCCCGCCGGGTACAGCGTGACCCTGCCCGTTGGACCCGAGGACTCAATGTCCGCCGGTCTCCCTGCGATTGTGTCATGGAGCTGCAGAACGGGGAGGTGCCTATGTAAACAAGGCATTTCCCTGTTCTGACTGTGTCATGACAAAGATCACTGCTCCCTGTCATCATTGGTGTCAGTGGGAGGAATAGTGCCCCATCATTAGTGTCAGTGGGGGGAATAGTGCCCCATCATTGGTGTCAGTGGGAGGAATAGTGCCCCATCATTGGTATTAGTGGGAGGAATAGTGCCCCATCATTGGTGTCAGTGGGAGGAATAGTGCCCCATCATTGGTGTCAGTGGGAGGAACAGTGCCCCGTCACTGGTATCAGTGGGAGGAATAGTGCCCTATCACTGGTGTCAGTGGGAAGAATAAAATGGCAAGAACTATGGCCCACTGTTGCTGACCGGGGGGGGGGGGGGGGGTATAATGCCCCAGGGGCCAGATAAAAGGGCCGCAGTTTGGAGATCACTTTTTTGACCTGAATAATGGTTGATTTTTTTTTCTTTCTGATATTTTGTAACTCTTCTTCTTTGATTCTAATAGAAAACAATCCTCATACCCAGGACAAGGTGGGGCAGAAGGGGTAGCTGCCCTGGGCACTGTGGTATCATGTGAGGTTGTGAGGTGGGTGGGGAGGCCAGAAGGTGATTGGGGTGGGGGGGGGGGGGATTTGTGTTGAGAGGGGGGGGGGATATATCATCAGCGCCACCTAGTGGTCGTAATGTGTTTTGTTTTGTTTTTTTAATGTTTCAGGCAAAATAAAATGTGTTGTGGCCACTAGAGGGCATTGACTACATAGAAACCACAAATATTAGAGAAAGTATGGCAAACATAGGTATGTGCAGCCTATTTTATTAGGGTGTGCACCCCAAAGCACACCCGCCTGTGTGTGTATATATATAATATATATTTATGGCAGTACGGTAGTGGATGGTGTCATTAGAGTAGTGGCCGATGTCAGTGGGACAGAGATTGTTGAAAGTTCTTTTACTTTTATTATTTTTTATTATTACTTTTTTTTTTTTTACAATTACATTTTTTTTTTTTTTTAATTTTTTTTTTTTTTTTACAAATTTTTTTTTATTTTATTTTCTTTACAATTTATTTATTTTTTTTTTACAAACATTATTATATATTTTTTTTACAATTTCTTTAGGAGCCCCATGGGGGGGGGGGGGTCTTTGGTGAAATATCAGAGGTTTAAACCCCTGGCCCCTGATGTCTCACTTTTGAGACTGAGAAAGGGATTGAGCAGCCAAACAAGGGGGGTGGGGGGGGGGGGGGACAAACAAATATTTTTTTATTACATGAACCCCAAAGAGTTTCCAGTAATTTAATTGCCATTTCGTCACAGTCACACTCGTCCAATCGAAACACAGCACACAGTAAACACTTCACGAAAACTTCCAAGCAGCCAGTTATTTTTTTATTTATTTTTTTTATTAAATATTCACATAGACCTCACTTTAGAACTAGACAGGAAATTCAATAGTTTTATTCAAAAAAACAAAAACAAAAAAAAAAACAACAACAAAAGAGACAGAAAACCAACGACAAAAAAGAACTGTTACTGGGTCAGAAATGACGTCACTGTTAAAATATAAGGAATGGTCCAAACATTTTTTTTTTTTTTTTTAATCATAGCACCACTTGGTTTTTCTTCCATTTTTAGTCTACACAGTGAGAAACTACTTCTTAAATTTTTGTCAGTCAGATTTCAGAAATATAAGTCGATTATTTTTTTTATTTTATTTTTTTCTCCCGGAAGGGACGTTCAGTAAACAAATTTTGGCTACCTTTTTTTTTTTTTTTTTCAATAATAGATATATTTCTATACGTATAATACATGCATATTGGTTAAAATAAAAAATATACACATATACTGCAAATCTCCTTCAGAATTATTTGAGCTCTCCGTTTTAGAAAACCGGCGCACGTTCAGTTGGTACAGTCCCTCTCACTTTCTGGTGCTGCCAAAAAAAAAATTTAAAAAAAAGCCACTAGCTCCGCTGGCCATCGAGAGTCACTGAAAAAAAAAAAAAAAAGCGCGAGAAAGCAGCAACGCGGCGCCCCAAAAAAAAAATATTTTTTTGGGGTGCTGTCTCCACCCTAACGCTTTCTCCAAAATGCCCGCAAACGATGAAATCCAAGAAAGATTTTTCTTGGAATTTCCAAATGAAAAAAAAAAAAAAAAATGTTTTCTTCATTTTCTTTTTTTTCCTCCCACAGTACTTTGGTGTAGTTTCAGTGCAACAACAACAGCAAAAAAAAATTAAAAAATTATTTTTTGCCATTTTTGAATGTTGACCCTCCCTCTGCGTCAGCCTCATTGCCCATCCTTGCTTGGGTATGCCATTGCTCTACCCCCCCGTATGAGTCCCGGACAGGCCCCCGTTTCCTCTCTCTCATAACGGGCCTGGAGGGCACTCAACTGCTCCAGGAAGTCTCAGCCTTTTTTTTTTTTTCGAAACGGGCCTTCGCGCCCACGAGCCTCTCTCTAAATGCAAGCGGCGGCGGCGGCAGCCGTTTTCTACCTGCGTCGTCAACCCAGGAAGCTGAAATCATCTCCGTATGTACGAGCAGGGGGGATAAGGACACATTAAGACTGCTTTGGTACGGTACGCAAATTTTGGTAAAATTTTTTTTTTGGGGAGTGTTGTCCACATACAAAATTTATTTTATTTTTGTAGCGAACTTTAATACTATTTTTTTTTTTTTTTTTTTTTACATTTTGGTTTTTTTAGCTTACGGAAGCTAGGAGGTCAAAATAAGCAAACGATACTATGTACATATATGTAAAAAGTGTTATAAATAGGTTTTTAAACCACAGATACTATTTACATCTTCAATGAACACAGGAACCTCCCCCACCGTCCTCTCTCATTTTAGGTGAGGGGAGGTTGAAATGTTTTGGGTTTTTATTTTTATTTATTTTTTTATTTCGATACTTTTAGGATCCCCCTTTAGACTTTGTATTCAGCGTTTATGTTTTTTCTTTTCTTTTTTTTTTTTTCTCTCTTTCTCTCTCTCTCTCTCGTTCTTCTTTTTTCCCCCGGCTTTTGGCCGACCGGGTCGGCCTATTCGCGTTTCCTCAGGATGACGTAGATGATGCCGCTGATGGCGGCCAGCGGGAAGGCCACCCATGCCAGGATGTAGGCGAATCCGAAGTTGGCCGAGTCCTTATGCCAATCCGTGTGCCGCACGGTGAAGATGGAGGCTGCGGCGACTATGCACAGCGCTAAAAAAAAATAAACGTGAGACGGAGATTCGTTAGGGGAGGTATATTCAATGCGAAGATTTTTCTTCAGGACAACGAAATGAAAAAAAGAACTGTAATAACATAAAGGAACACCAGAGTGCAGCATAACGAATCATTATTAGACGTGTGCAATTAGTTTCGTTCCAAATTTTCGACGAAATTCGTCAAATTCATTCATTCGGAAATATTCGAATGAACAAAAAACCCGTTTAACAAATTCTTCCAAAAATTAAAAAAATTGGAAATCCGAAAATAAAAATGAAAATCCGAAAATAAGAACGAAAATCCAAAATAGTAACTAACTAATAATAATAACTATTACTAACCATTAAATTATAGCTATTGGAATTTCCTTTCAAATTTGGCTGTTAGTGAATGTAACGAATACAAATTTATCCTAAATTACAAATTAAAAGAAATAACGAATGCCGCATCTAAACGAATGGAACGTAAAAAATGAATAATAATAAATAATAATAATAATAAAAACTTTTTATTAATTTTATTATTATTATTTTTTATTATTAATTTGTTATGTTCCATTTGTATAGATGCGACATTCGTTATTTTGGATAATTAGTAACTTCGGATAAATTCATTATGTTCACTAGCAGCCACTAATATGAAAGGAAATTCCAATACCTATAATTAATTAATTATTTAAGTTAGTTATTATTAGTTAGTTATTATTTCGGATTTTCGTTCTTTGGAATCTCTGGATTTTCATTCTTATTTTCAAATTTCCGAATGATTGGAATAACGAATACCGCATCAAAACGAATGGAGCATAACAAATTTGAATTTTTTTTTACGAATTTAGGAATTCATTAGAAATAACGAATTTCGATCATAACAAATGACCCGAAACAAAAAAAAAAAACAGAAAAAAATAAAACTAATTTTTCAGCAGTGCACACGTCTAATCATTATGCTGCACTTAGATCGCGCCCTCTGGTGTTCCTTTTTTTTTTTTTCCAAAAACATTTTATTACTTTTTTCAGAATATTTTCTTTACAAAGACAAACAAATAAATTACACATAAAAAAAAAAAAAAAGGAAGTCCAATATTTAATAATATCAATTATCGCAGTCTTTTCCTGAATCCTTCTCTTTTATTACCCATCAGCAAAGCAACTCTGACCACAAAGTTCCTTTATGCTTCATTCATTGTTCATTTCTGACTTCTACCACTCTCTCTTGGTATATAAGCTTTTTTTTCCTCCAATAGATTGAAATCTGAAGTCTAAGATGTGAAACATAGCATGTGGGAGTCCAACAATCAACTGCTGATCCACAACAGTTGCAAACCACAGAGAAGGAAAGAATGTAACAAGTTCTGCAATTTTGTAATTAAAAAGAGTCCTGTGATAGCCTAGGACACAATAGGGGGGCTTTTTTTTATACAGAAAATTGCACAAATAATCACCACATTGTGTCCAATGTGTTTATTTTCCATGGTCATCAGCTCCATCTAGTGGCCATAATCCGATATTTCCCCCAAAATACCTTAATTAATAAAATACCACATTATAGCCACTAGATGGAGCTAGTGATCATTGAAAATGAACATAAGAGACCACCAATGTAAGGAACATTCTTCTCACTGATCACCAATGTAAGGAACATTCTTCTCACTGATCACCAATGTAAGGAACATTCTTCTCACTGATCACCAATGTAAGGAACATTCTTCCCACTGATCACCAATGTAAGGAACATTCTTCTCACTGATCACCAATGTAAGGAACATTCTTCTCACTGATCACCAATGTAAGGAACATTCTTCCCACTGATCACCAATGTAAGGGACATTCTTCTCACTGATCACCAATGTAAGGAACATTCTTCTCACTGATCACCAATGTAAGGAACATTCTTCTCACTGATCACCAATGTAAGGAACATTCTTCCCACTGACCACCAATGTAAGGAACATTCTTCCCACTGATCACCAATGTAAGGAACATTCTTCTCACTGATCACCAATGTAAGAATCATTCTTCTCACTGATCACCAATGTAAGGAACATTCTTCTCACTGATCACCAATGTAAGGAACATTCTTCTCACTGATCACCAATGTAAGGAACATTCTTCTCACTGATCACCAATGTAAGGAACATTCTTCTCACTGATCACCAATGTAAGGAACATTCTTCTCACTGATCACCAATGTAAGGAACATTCTTCTCACTGATCACTAATGTAAGGAACATTCTTCTCACTGATCACCAATGTAAGGAACATTCTTCTCACTGATCACCAATGTAAGGAACATTCTTCTCACTGATCACCAATGTAAGGAACATTCTTCTCACTGATCACCAATGTAAGGAACATTCTTCTCACTGATCACCAATGTAAGGAACATTCTTCTCATTGATCACCAATGTAAGGGACATTCTTCTCACTGATCACCAATGTAAGGGACATTCTTCTCACTGATCACCAATGTAAGGAACATTCTTCTCACTGATCACCAATGTAAGGAACATTCTTCCCACTGATCACCAATGTAAGGAACATTCTTCTCACTGATCACCAATGTAAGGAACATTCTTCTCACTGATCACCAATGTAAGGAACATTCTTCTCACTGATCACCAATGTAAGGAACATTCTTCTCACTGATCACTAATGTAAGGAACATTCTTCTCACTGATCACCAATGTAAGGAACATTCTTCTCACTGATCACCAATGTAAGGAACATTCTTCTCACTGATCACCAATGTAAGGAACATTCTTCTCACTGATCACCAATGTAAGGAACATTCTTCTCACTGATCACCAATGTAAGGAACATTCTTCTCACCGATCACCAATGTAAGGAACATTCTTCCCACTGATCACCAATGTAAGGAACATTCTTCTCACTGATCCCCAATGTAAGAAACATTCTTCTCACTGATCACCAATGTAAGGAACATTCTTCTCACTGATCACCAATGTAAGGAACATTCTTCCCACTGGCCACCAATGTAAGGAACATTCTTCTCACTGGCCACCAATGTAAGCTGAATTTCTTTCAATGACCCCCAATTAAGTGGTTTTAGAAGGGGTTCCCTAAGACCTGAGTTTTTTTTTTAAGGTTTCCTCGTGGTTAAAAAGCTGGAGAAAGTCCGGTCTATACATTTCCGAATTCTGAACTGTGTAGGATTTGAATGTTGGAAGACCTTTACGTTTCTCTTCTCGCTCGCGCTGGATTTTCATGACCACCATTGTCCCATTGAATGGATTTTGCCCCTCTGGTCATTCCTCTATAATTGTGTACAGAGCAGTCCACAAGACACCTACTGTGACCGCAAGCTACACTGTGTACTTTGTTCGAGAAAATGCAGCGGTGGGCATTCTCCAAATGTGCCAATTGTCTCCACCGGGCCAAGCCTCCTACTCTCAGGGCAACGACATTTAAAGACAAGGAAGACCGTGTGAGATCCTACTTTTTTTTGTCAGAAACAACAATATCTGAAGGCTGTGCCAAGACTGTGGCTGTGGAGACACGATCAGCAATTCCATTCAAGTGTGGCATTTCAATCGGCGTGTCTTCCATCCAGGAGCTTGAGCAGCCTGACTTCACAATGGTTTTTTGTTTGGTCCCACCAGTCTCTGCTTGTCAGATAGGATTTAACGTGTATGTAGCACCCTTCGGGTTCAGAGTAGGCTGCTAGGGTGAGTTAGTTTAGCTCCTCTGTAATTAGTGAAGCAGGGATTGATTGCTTAGGACTGCTCAGTGCCTCACATGCCGCTGTTCTGCTACTCCCCCCTGTCTTCTAGAACACATTTGTCAAACACAAGGCCCACCAGACCTTGCCATGAGGCCCTCACACCCAGTTTTGCGGTCAGGTCATGGCAGAACTCCATTCCACCACCTCCAGCTCTCGCTCTCTGCTCACGCTACCTGCTGTACCTTACAAGGGACAGCTTTGCTCTCAGCGGCTCCCCATGCATGCAATCACAGGAGGCAGGGACAGACCTACAGAACCAGAGAGACTACACAGGGAGGTACTAGAGCCGGGCCATGTCTTTCAGAGGTTCGTCTACTCTCCAGCGTGCTGCCTTCCCTGTGCCAGCTCTACTCCCTGTGGTAATCACCCAGGCTATGGACTTTCCTTAAAAACCCTGCAACTCTATCAGGAGTCATTTCTAACATCATTTTTATTTATTGATTCTCTGCTGCTCATTTGTCAGAACGTTGGACTATATATTCAGGAGCCTGACTTTTTAACCATTCCCTCAACACCCCAGACCACACAGCTTTGCCTGCTGGAAATACCTTAGCACAACAATCATTGTGTGTTTTCCACTCTATACATAACAACCTCTAAACCCTACGCTCTGTACATTGCAACCCCTTATCCCTGCACTCTGTACATAGCGCACCACTAAATCCTGCACTCTGTATGTTGCAACCCCTTATCTCTGCACTCTGTACATAGCAACCCTTAAACTGTGCACTCTGTACATAGCGCACCCCTGAACCCTGCACTCTGTACATAGCAACCCCTAAACCCTTCCTTCTGTACATAGCAACCCCTAAACCCTGCACTCTGTACGTAGCAACCCCTAAACCCTGCACTCTGTACGTAGCAACCCCTAAACCCTGCACTCTGTACGTAGCAACCCCTAAACCCTGCACTCTGTACGTAGCAACCCCTAAACCCTGCACTCTGTACGTAGCAACCCCTAAACCCTGCACTCTGTACGTAGCAACCCCTAAACCCTGCACTCTGTACGTAGCAACCCCTAAACCCTGCACTCTGTACGTAGCAACCCCTAAACCCTGCACTCTGTACGTAGCAACCCCTAAACCCTGCACTCTGTACGTAGTAATCCCTAAACCCTGCACTCTGTACGTAGAAACCTCTAAACCCTGCACTCTGTATGTAGCAACCCCTAAACCCTGCACTCTGTATGTAGCAACCCCTAAACCCTGCACTCTGTACATAGCAATCCCTAAACCCTGCACTCTGTACGTAGCAACCCCTAAAGCCTTCATTCTGTACGTAGCAACCCCTAAACCCTGCACTCTGTACGTAGCAACCCCTAAACCCTGCACTCTGTACATAGCAACCCCTAAACCCTTCATTCTGTACGTAGCAACCCCTAAACCCTGCACTCTGTACGTAGCAACCCCTAAACCCTGCACTCTGTACGTAGCAACCCCTAAACCCGGCGCGCTGTACCTAGCATACCCCTAAACCCTGCGCGCTGTACAGAACACACCTCTGTACGGCTCTGTACATAGAGGCTCCCTGAACTCTGCAATCTGTGCATAGGGCACACTGGAACTGCACTCTGAACATAGCGCACCTCGGATCCCCACACTCTGTACTTAACACACTCCCAAACTCTGCACTCTGTACATAACACATTCCTGAACTCTGCACTATGTAGTATAATCCTGAACCCTGCGCTCTGTACATAGTGCACCCCAGATACAACTGCTTCTTTTATGGCAACCATTCTCCCTATCCCCCTCTGCTCACAGCCATCTGACAATGCAGCAAGCATGAAGACAGCTGCATCGATAGCTGCCACTTATCTCCAGGTCTAAGCTCTTTTATCAGACAAGCACTGGCAAGCTGAATGCAGTGGGGTGAAGATGGGAGACTGACACACCTCTCTCTGCATTACTCTGGCCGTTTCATGTCTTGGGAAAGTGCTTGGAGCCAGGGAGAAGCACCACCTGTCAACACAGGCATCGCCTTGCTAGCTGCATTGTTGGGTGGCCATGTGAGCCAGGAAGAAGCACCAACTATCAGCACAGGCATCTCCCTGCTAGCTGGGTTGTCGGGTGGCCATGGGAGCCAGGAAGAAGCACCAGCCATCTCCTTGCTAGCTGCATTGTTGGTTGGCCATGTGAGCCAGGAAGAAGCACCAACTATCAGCACAGGCATCTCCCTGCTAGCTGGGTTGTCGGGGGGCCATTAAAATCTTGGGAAAAGCACCAACTATCAGCACAGGCATCACCTTTCTAGCTAGGTTGTCGGGTGGCCATGGGAGCCAGGAAGAAGCACCAACTATCAGCACAGGCATCTCCCTGCTAGCTGGGTTGTCGGGGGCCATGTGAGCCGGCGAAGAAGCACCACCCATCTATACAGCCATCTCCTTGCTTGCTGCATTGTCGGGGGGGCATGTGAGCTGGTGAAGAAGCACCACCTATCTACACAGCCATCTCCTTGCTAGCTGCATTGTCGGGTGGCCATGTGAGCCGGCGAAGAAGCACCACCTATCTACACAGCCATCTCCTTGCTAGCTGCATTGTCGGGGGTCCATGTGAGACAGCAAAGAAGCACCACCCATCTATACAGCCATCTCCTTGCTAGCTGAGTTGCCAAGTGGCCGTGGGAGGAGGGTTTGTTTGGTCTGACCACTTAGCCAGCCTTCCACAGCATGCAGGATGACAGGACAATGTAGTACACGCACTTTGTCCCCTGGGGAACATAACACACTAATAAAAGAGGAATGGAGACTTCTATAATTGGGATCAGGACAGCATTCAGAGTCAATCAGGTGTGCTGCTTGCACATGCATGTGCTGACCCTGAACATGCTGACAGGAGAAGAGAGATGAGCTCATCAGTTGGCTGCTGCTCCTTTCCTATCCTATCACAGGCTGGGGAGGAGGAGGGGGTGATCTATCTTTATTGCTTATCTGCAGTAAAGAAAAGTCATAGATGCAAGTCAAAGTTGTATTTAGCGGTTTGCCCGGAGTTTACCTTTAAAGGTTATTGCTGGAGAACAGTTGTAGTAACAAAAAAAGGTTACAATGAGAACACGGAGTGAACAGGTACTAAATAAATATGACCAGCGCTTTCCCTACACGGGTTTTACAATGGAGAGGCGATGTAACTTTACACTGTGGTTGGAGCTGTCAGAATACAAGTGACAATCCAGGAGCGGCCCGGGGAACAGTTGTCCAATTAATAACTCAGGATGAGTCAGCGGCCAGCTATGCCGAAGCACACAGAACTGGTAATCCTCGGCTCAGCCCGCCGGGCCGCTCTGAATGGGGCACTGAATGAGCACTAATCTCCACCCTACCAGGGCAGACTCTGCAAACTTTTGCTCAGCTTCTCCATTCTCAGCCGAACGCTGGAGAGGCCCCATGGTGTGGTTCAGAAAATGTTCTCGTTTGGAACACAAAAAATAAAAATCTGCATTGAAATTTGTCTGGTGAAAGTGACTGTACATTCATTCTGTGCGAATTGCCCACAAAAAACAAAAACAAATGCTTAATAGGCTATAACCTGTGCTGGTCGAACGTTTTTTATTGAATAACATGAGAAATACTGCATTTGGCCCCTAGATAGTGCTAAGTATGATAGGGATTTCCTATGACATGTAGAGCCATCTAGTGGCCAAATGTGGTATTTTCTATTTGAAATCATTGAAAACATTCGACCAGCTCAGGAAATAGCATCACATTTGTTTTTGAATGAATGTGCATTGGGCCAATTGCTACGTAATTTTTTTATTAATGCATTTGCTCTCTGCTGTCTCTCTCAATGCATACACATCAGCCCTGATTATAAGACACCTACTTCCCTGGAACTCTGATCTTTTTTGCATGTTTTAGGAAGAGTGGGGTTGGGGTTAGAACCTCTTTCAGGTTTTTGTTTCAGTCTGTGTCCCCACTTTGGAAGTCTACCCTCACTTAATGTGCAATCACCTGGGTCAGAGGGTAATCTCTACTACAGGGAGCAAAAAAGACCTGGAAGAGGGTCTAACCCCTTCCATACTCCATTCAAAATTCATAAACTGTGTCAGCAAGCTTTAAAATATGATGGTGTCTGTTTTGGGTGCCTTACCTGCAAGAAGCTGGAAGATCCCAGTTAGATAGAAGCGTCCACCCTTTGTAAGCGTGAAAAGCTGGCAGAAGAAGAGAAACAAGGACAGGACACTGAAGATGATCGACAATATCATCATGGCCTGGACGGACTGGAGCCATTCTGTCAATGAAATAAAAAAAAAATCAAATCAAAACTATGATCATTAATTATTCATAATCTCATCTCAAAGCAGGAAGCACTTAACTGGCCTCTGCAAAGTTTTATAGATCACGCTGGGTGTGAGAGCCTGGACCATAGTCTACATTGGATGCATCATTCTGAATGTTCATTGATTCAATGCAATAAAACATTCGGATGGAGCTTGGCAGAGATTAAGAACATTAATCTAAATGTAATCGCTTTACAATGGATAGAACATCTGGGAACTCTGCCCAATTATCAACTCAAGATCAGTGACATCATCGAGACGCTGAATATACCTGTTCATTCACTAGAAACTAGTGACTTTACCTAGAGTCTTCATATTCATGAGAACACAGCCTATCTAATCACTAGAGACCAGTGACATCACCGAGACCCTTCATATTCATGAGAACACAGCCTATCCGATCACTAGAGACCAGTGACATCACCGAGACCCTTCATATTCATGAGAACACAGCCTATCCGATCACTAGAGACCAGTGACATCACCGAGACCCTTCATATTCATGAGAACACAGCCTATCCAATCACTAGAGACCAGTGACATCACCGAGACCCTTCATATTCATGAGAACACAGCCTATCCAATCACTAGAGACCAGTGACATCACCGAGACCCTTCATATTCATGAGAACACAGCCTATCCAATCACTAGAGACCAGTGACATCACCGAGACCCTTCATATTCATGAGAACACAGCCTATCCAATCACTAGAGACCAGTGACATCACCGAGACCCTTCATATTCATGAGAACACAGCCTATCCAATCACTAGAGACCAGTGACATCACCGAGACCCTTCATATTCATGAGAACACAGCCTATCCAATCACAAGAGACCAGTGACATCACTGTGAACCTTCATATTCATGACTTAGTTAACCTAAACCATCATTTGGTGATAGGCTAAGCTCCTGGTTCTGCACGCCTGCTCTCTCCTTCTTGAATTCCTCCCTTATTTTATGTTATGGCGACTATAACAGGAGAAGTGGGAACACCTGAAGGGCAGGAACTCTAAAGGTTCACAGTGCAGCGCAGGCTACCAGAGCTTCCTGATGCACTTAAATCAAAATTGCAACATTTATTTTAACATGGCACAATGTACAGATGGATCACAAGTAGATTGCAGTGAGTTGGGTTGCCTTGCTATAATGAATGGCACCATATTGCACTGTTTTTCACACATTTTTGTGCTTGCATTAAGACTAAAAAATGTATTGTTTTCCCAGAATTCTGTATATACTCCATGTGCAAGAAATACTTTTTTTTCTGAATTATCCTTCAATAATTAAATCCTAAAATCTGTCATCTTGATACATTGTAAGTAATTGATGTTTCATGAATGCCATGAGAACATTCTCATCTGCATTCATGTGTTTATTTCATACAGCCAAGGTAGGTCAATGCGGGAAGCAGGTCTCGCTGATCTGTCCGGGATACTCTGACATACGATTGGCTGCTAGGAGTTACTGAACTGTCACTTTTGGATCACCCTGAATAAACCCCAAAGTGTCTGCACAGCTGTAGAATTCCATGTCTGCGATCAGTCCTAGATGAGTTCCTGAGGAGAGGCCAAATTACTCATTTAGTAATTTTCCACCAAATCAAACTCTCTGGGACCAAGTGAGACTTTGGTTTAAGGACTTGGAGGTCCTTTTAGCTGCAGTTATACAAAACAGCCACAAGAGGGAGCCCAAAGCTAAGGCTTCCCCCCCAACCTTATGCTCCATGGGGCTCCTTTGAAACTGGAGAAGGGCCAATAGAAGCCGGACTATAACTCTATTTTTATCTGGGTTATAGCCAAACTATTTGAGAACCCAAAAGGGCACGAGGCAGAAATAACTTCCACAGCGGTTCACATATTGCATGTTTTGCGAATAGCGCAGTCTGGCGCCCAACGTTTTCAGGGGCCACGGCCTTCATTGAAGGGCTGTTGGCACCAGACAGATACATTCAGTTCAGATTTTATGACGTATGTGTTACTATTATTGCTGTCAATGTGTTCTCTTTTAAATCCAATCTTTCTGTATTAAAGGCTCAGGGGTGGACAAAGGCCCGCCCTCCAACTGTTGCAGAACTACAAGTCCCATGAGGCATTGCAAGACTACGTCAACCACAGGCATGGCTCCAAGAGAGAAAGGCATGATGGGACTTATAGTTCCACAACAATTGGAGGGCCGTAGATTGCCCAGCCATGACTGTTTCCTAGATAAATCAGTCTAAGGTAGCAGAAGTTGACTGCCTCTGTTTACTTCACATATACAGCACATGGATTCCCAACTGTCATTGCGGCTGATCGGTGCTCTCCAAACTGCAGCCTGGGGGGCAGATGCCCTTGGGGCACTATTTCATTCACTGACACCAACAAAGGGACACAATAACACCAGTGATGGGGCACAGTTCCTCCGATGACAACAACAATGGAGCCCAATGACACCAATGATGGGGCACTATTCCTCCCAATGACACCAACAACAGGGTTCAATAACATCAATGATGGGGCACAACTCCTCCTAATAAAACCAACAATGGGGCACAATTCCTTCCAACGACACCAACAATGGGGCACTATACTACTAATGACACCAATAATGGGGCAATAATCCTCAAAATAACATCAACCATGGGGCAGAATTCCTACCAATGACATCAATGATGGAGCACAGTTCCTCCCAATGACAACAACAATGGGGTCCAATGGCACCAATGATAGGGCACTATTCCTACCAATGAAAGCAGCAATGGTGCAAAATTCCTACCAATGACACTAATGATGGGGCACTATTCCTCCCAATCAAACCAACAAGGGGGTTCAATAACACCAACGATGGGGCACAATTTCTCCTAATAAAACCAACAATGGGGCACAATTCCTTTTAATGACACCAACGCTGGGGCACTATGCCTACAAATGAAACCAAAAATGGAGCACAATTCCTACCAATGATGGGGCACAATTCCTCCCAATGACACCAGTGATGGGGCCCGATCCTTCCAAAGACACCAACAATGGTGCACAATTCCTCCCAATTACACCAATGATGGGGCAATTATTACTACCAACGATAGGGCCTAATTTCTTCAAATGACACCAACTATGGGGCTAAATGACACCAATGATGGGGCACAATTCCTCCCAATGACACCAATGATGGGGCACTATTACTACCAATGATAGGGCACAATTCCTACCAATGACACCAACTATGGGGCCCAATGACACCAATGATGGGGCACAATTCCTCCCAATGACACCAATGATGGGGCACAATTCCTCCCAATGACACCAATGATGGGGCACTATTACTACCAATGATAGGGCACAATTCCTACCAATGACACCAACTATGGGGCCCAATGACACCAATGATGGGGCACAATTCCTCCCAATGACACCAATGATGGGGCACAATTCCTCCCAATGACACCAATGATGGGGCACTATTACTACCAATGATGGGGCACAATTCCTTCCAATGACAGCAACGATGGGGCACAATTTCTCTCACTGACACCAAAGATGGGGCATTGCTTACTCCATGTAATGCTAGGACATTTTCTACTCCCGACGGCCACAGTCTGTCCCCTCTAAAGTCTGAAGGACAGTAAACTGGACCTTTGTTTAAAAAGTTTGGACACCCCTGCTGTAGATGTACAGGGAAGACCCAAAACTCAACTAAAATAGTGTATTTAGGCTTTTTTTTGTCCAAATAAATGGTAGAGATGTTGCTTCATGAGTCTCTGAGGAAGGATCACAATGAAGGCATCATTTATTTCCATGCTTAGTTTCCAGCCCCTTCTCATTTCCCGTACATTGCCACCACCTCTATGTTTCATCCCCTCCCCCATTCTCTATAACACGTTTCCCCTTTTTTTTTGAGCTTCTAGACTTTATTTTTTGCATTATCCGGAAATAATCCCAAAAAATCTCAACGATTGCGTTAGATATGACTTACCGCTGCTGGACGCATTGAGGCAGTTCCATGTATTGCCGGCGCCCCCGGTGCAGTTCTGCCACAAGTCCGCCGAATAGTTGTTGCCGACCAGCCAGCTCTGGAGAAAGAATAAAGTCCACAGCGTTAGTATGAAGATGGAGATGTAAGGCCCTTTAATGTTGCTGATCACTTCTTGACTGACTTGAACCATGTCAACTCGTTTTACTGCAAACACAAATCCATCAATAAGGGCTCTGAGGATGCATTATTTACCCAAGGATTGTGCACACAGGCATTTTCTTCTAAAGGCCAGGAGGTGGCGCTATAAATCTGCAGTCGTCACCCGTTGCTAACACCCACGTCCAACGCCCATCAGTCTTTTCAAGACCTTAGATTGACTCCAGTCTACCTGCCACCAGGGGCGGACTGACAACTCATGGGGCACCTGGGCAATAGGAGATTATGGGGCCCCAGGCAATAGAAGATTATGGGGCCACACAGTATATACACACACGCACACAATATACCCACACAGTATACACACACAGTATATACACACACAGTATACACACACACAGTATACACACACAGTATACACACACAGTATACACACACACAATATACACACACAGTATACACACACACACACACACACAATATACACACACAGTATACACACACACAGTATACACACACACAGTATACACACACAGTATACACACACACACACACACACACACACACAATATACACACACAGTATACACACACAGTATACACACACACACACACACACACACACAGTATACACACACAGTATACACACACACACACACACACACACACACACACACAGTATACACACACACACACAGTATACACACACACACAGTATACACACACACACACACACAATATACACACACAGTATACACACACAGTATACACACACACACACACACACACACAGTATACACACACAGTATATACACACACACACACACAGTATACACACACAGTATACACACACAGTATACACACACACACACAGTATACACACACAGTATACACACACAGTATACACACACACACACACACACACACACAGTATACACACACAGTATACACACACACACACACACTGAAAAGGTACAGGAGAGGCGGGGCAGCTATAATTTTGGGGTTTTTAAAAAAACACAGATTTTTACATACTGTCCCTGGTTTTATTGAGGCTGGCAACTCTGATGGGGCCCCTTAGTGGCATGGGGCCCTCGGGCAGTGCCCGAGGGCCCGAATGGTCAGTCCGCCCCTGCCTGTCACGTCTCTTTCTTTCATTCCTTTCTTTTATTTTCTGTTCTGCCAATCCCTTCTTTTTGCGTCCTCTATGATCTACAACAATCAAGTCCGAGACTCCCATTTTCTGAGGCTTCAATAGCCCGAGGCTCCCTCAGAAATGTGCCCACTGACCTCTGTGTGAGCTCCAAGGGCTGCCTAAACACCTCCCCCACCGCCTTGAATAGCATGCAATGTGGAGCTGCTTCAGCTGTAGAAAGAGGAGCCTGCAGCTAGGACCCCAATGCCCTTTGCCCTTTGACTTTTGCCTTTTCCGAATGCCTTGAAGGGTATATAGGCAAAACGTATTTTTCTTTAGTTTTGGATAGAGCAGGGAAGGTTCAGAGCCCCCCTTCATTTCTCAGTGCTACCTGGGGCTCTATTTGAAAGATTCTCTCCCCCACTTCCTGTCCTGGTGACAACGGTTTTATCAAACAGGAAGTGAAGGGAGATCTCCAACAAGGGCACAGAAAGCGCTAAACTTCCTCTTCTTTACTAAAATAAAGTTTCTGTTTCTGTCTGTGTGGCTGGTGGAAAGTTCTTCTCATTTCCTGTCTTGTAAAACGTTGTCAGCGGGACAGGAAGTGAGGGGAAATCTCTCTATGGGCCGTGTCACCTCGGGGGGGGGGGGGGATTTTGTAGCAGAGATGAATGGATAACAATGTAATTGTTAGCTACAAATTGCTAAACGGTGGGATTAATATTGATTTATAGTTAGCGATTTCATTACTACAGAAACAATCGGCACTGCTACAGATCGAACCCGTGCTACGTCATTGGGTGGGAGTGCTCTGCTACACATCACTGTGTCTAACCTTTCCCTGTTAGATCCAAAACTGAACGAACCAATTCTGTCTGAGTGTATTCATTAAAGCCGTATCAAACCCTAAACCAAAAAAGTATTACATTGCAGCTTACCAATCATTAGATGTTGTTTTCCCCCTGGTGATCTGGCCAGTAACACACCTCCCAAATTAGAGCACCCCCACCCACTCTGGATGAAGGAGCACAGTGGCCACAGCATACAGCAGCAGGGCGTGTTATGGACTATCAGATTTAAATATACTAACAGACTAAAGCTGAACTCCAGCTTACACTGCATAATCTGTTACAGCAAACTGTTTTTTGGGTTTTTTTTTTTTTTGGCATAAGGGTTCTACATAAATAGATAAAAGCTAATCATTGAAGGCTTCCTGGTTGCTGGTAAATGTAAACTGATACATTCTGCAATAGAGCTTGTTCTTTTGAAAAAAAAACAACAGACTTACTGACAGGATCACCAGGTTAAAATAGAAAGAAAGATAGCCTGACAAATAAAACTAAAGCAGCCACCACATCTTTGTGTGAGCTGCAATATGATAAATGTTTGCTTCTGGGTTTAATACTGCTTTAACCATGTCAGCCAGATTTCCCATTTCAGCTGGTGTGTTGGTAATGAAGAGGATGAGGGGTAATATCAAGAATATCAAGACTATGTGATCAGAAGTAGAGACCTTTCTATTTTACTTTGTGTTCTGTCGTAGGCCAGATTCTCTCCGCTGATCCCCGCTGAGAAGGCGGATGACATGTCTGTGTCTGCTCCACTGTGCAGAGCGGACACAGACACAGCCTGGTGTTCTCTATGGGTGGTCGGATATAAACGGACCGCCCCTTTCCATTTACACCTGACTTCCATCCAATCCGCGGGACACAAGGGGAACATTTCGGCGGGTTGTATTGGATGTAGGCGGGTTTAAATGGACACGCCGATCCATAGAGAATAAAGGTTCCGATTGGGTTCCGCCCACAGGTGGACCTGATTGGAACGTCCGTGTGAAAGGGGCCTAGCACAGAACAAAGTTCAATTCCAGGGTGAACCAATATATCAAAAACAGCTTTCATAATAACGAAATATCTATAAATATCTTCTATAAATATAATATCTATAAATATCTTCTATAAATATAATATTATATTTATAGAAGATATTTATAGATATTATATTTATATTTATAGAAGATTTTTATAGATATTATATTTATATTTAAAGAAGATATGTATGGCCATTATATTTATATTTATAGAAGATATTTATAAATATTATATTTATAGAATATTTTTGTAAATATTATTTTTATATTTAAAGAAGATATTTATGGCTATTATATTTATATTTATAGAAGATATTTATAGATATTATATTTATATTTATAGAATATTTTTGTAGAAATTATATTTATATTTAAAGAAGATATTTATAGATATTATATTTATATTTATAGAAGATATTTATAGATATTATATTTATAGAAGATATTTACAGATATTATATTTATAGAATATTTTTGTAGATATTATTTTTATATTTAAAGAAGATATTTATGGCTATTATATTTATATTTATAGATATTATATTTATATGTATAGAAGATATTTATAGATATTATATTTATAGAAGATATTTATAGATATTATATTTATATTTATAGAAGATATTTATAAATAGCTATAGATATTTTCTATAAATATAATATCTATAAATAAAATATCTATAAATATCTTCTACCTATAAATATCTACACTATTTCTTCTTTGATTCTGCTTGCAGTGAGACCCATCTGGAAGAATTTCAGTTCAGAACAAAAAAAATGGTGTGAGAGCGCACCTCCTACTTGAGTGGGGAATGTGCTGACAGTGTTTGGAGCACAGTTGCTACAAAATTGATACTTTTAATACTTTACAAGTGATACTTTGTATACAGCACACGATGATACTTTGTATACAGCACACGATGATACTTTGTATACAGCACACGATGATACTTTGTATACAGCACGCGCTTGTTATTGATCCTATAGTATGGAAGTGACTGAGTTGGTGGGAAATAGGTGATACTTGGCACAAACAAGAGCATGCCCATGCACAGCCATTCACTTGCATAGCAGGCAGCATAGGGCACATGCAGCTCCCCGGGTGCAGAAACGCGTCGGTAAAATGCGCTAAACATGCCAAACACCTGTTCAAACCATGTGTGCACCTGTCAAGTCTAAGGGGTTGATTTACTAAAGGCAAGCAGAATTTGGGGGAGATTTACTAAACCTGGAGAGTATGAAATCTGGTGAAGCTGTGGACAGAAACCAATCAGCTTCCAGGTTGTATTATCAAAGCATAATTGGATAAGCTGAAGTTAGAAGCTGATTGGCTACCATGCACAGCTGCACTAGATTCTGAGTGCTCCTGTTTTAGTAAATCCCCCCCTGTGCACTTTTGCAAGTGCAGTTACTACAGAGGTTAGCAAATGAGGGGAAGCTCTGCTGACCTCCATCATCCAATCATGTGCAAACAAAAATGAAGTTTTTTCCTTGCATGTGATTGGAGGTTCTTTGCAAAGCGAAGCCTAACCTAATTTCCTAAGCCCTGGAGCAACTGCACCTGCAGAGCGCACAGTCTATTTGCCTTTAGTAAATCCACTCCTAACTGTTTGTTGTGAAACACTAAAGACACCTTCACAACAAGAACTATGTGTTGTATTATAGAACAATCACCGGGAACGAGAGACACCAAGCAGCTACGTCTGCCTTCCAGCAAACCTCACAGCTGTGCTTAAAGCTGGACCTCATGGGTGTGCACAGCCTATTGCATTAGGGTGTTCACCTTAAAACTCCAAACACACATATGTGTGTGCGCATGTATATATATATATATATATATATATATATATATATATATATATATACTGACGGTGTCAGTAGGGCAGAGATTGGTGTCAGCAGAGCAGTAGATTTTTTAACAAATTTTTAGGAGCTCCATTAGGGGGCTTGGGTGAAATATCAGAGGTTTAAACAAGGGGAGTCTGCAGCACACAGAGTGATTAGGGTGTGCCCAGGCACACCTGGCACACCCTGTGCACACGCCTGTGCTGGGACTGCAGCTTCTATGTGGACTTTACAAAGAAGCTGTGTGTAGTTTTGTATAGAGTAGAGCGGGATTAGAACCCCTCCCTGGTTTGTATTGCTGTCTGTGTCTCAATTAGGGAGATTTGCTCCATTTGCGCTATTACTAAAGGTGAAAGGGTTGTCACCAGGAATAGAGGGGAAATCTTCCAATGAGGGCACTTGCTCCAGGGATTCCCTCACTTTGGAAGGATTTCCTCTCACTTACAGTTCTGGCTATGGGAGAGGAAGTGAAGGGACCCCCCTCCCCCCAAAACAAAACCGACAGCAGTTCTAACCCCTCTCTCTCTATCCAAAGTTTAAAAAGTTTGGGCTTTGGTTTTACTTTAAGCAGCTCATATCACTTAAAGCGGAACTTCATGCAAATGGGGAGGATCCGCTTTTCTGCCACCTCCCCCTCTCCTCTATCATTTTTGGAATAATTTTATTTGTTTTGACAGGTAACCACTCCCACTTCCAAGCTAAAGTTTGCTTCCTCTTCTTTGCCCGCAGCCTTCTAGGAAACATAACAGGTCCCAGAAGGCTGCGGGACCAATCACAAAGTGCAGCACAGTGGGTAGCTAGCTGTCCATAGCAAGCTTTCCATAGTTAACATGCTGGCACCGGGGACCCACAAACTGGAGAAGAACCAGCCCAGGTGAGGACGGCGCTAGATCCCTGACCAGGTAAGCAGGGCCGGGACAAGGGGTGGGCAGGAGAGACGCCTGCCCTGGGCACTGTGGTTTCATGTGAGGTGGGTGGGGGTGCTGCAAGGAGATTGAGGGGGGAGGGGGATGTATACTTGGAAGGAAAATTTGAGTGGTAGAGTATTTGTGCTAGGAGGGGGTTACCCTTTTTTGGGAAGGGGATTTGAGGGATGTGGGGCAAAGATTTGTGCTGGGAGGGGGGATTTTAGGGGGGGGTGCAGTTTGGCATGTTTGCCTTGGGCTCTAGATGACCTTGTCCCAGCACTGCAGGTAAGTGTCCTTTTATTAAAAGTCAGCAGCTACAGTATTTGTATCATACATTTTTTAATATGGCCTGAAGGTTCTCCTTAGTGCTCTGTAATCCCCTTTCAGCAAGAATTCACAAAGCACCTCATAAGCTCGCTGGGAGTGTATTTCCAGTTCTCTCTGCTTCCTGTCTCACCAATTACATTCAAGGCGGCTCTGAATCTGATTGGTGACTGTAACAATCTACTTGGTTCTAGTTTCACAACAAGCTTCCTATACAGAAGGGGCAGCAAGGAGCCTGCAGTGGGCATGTTTGGGATCATCTGCATCACAGACAGGTGTTTCCAGACCCCACAGATGGCCAACACTCCCAATGAGTATCCTAACAAGTATTCCGAAGACTGCAGCTTATCAATGTATCGGGAGCCAACCCAACCCTGGGCTAAACTCTTGGCCCCGATCGGCAACACGATGCCTTTATTCCAGCTAAACCGATAGACTGGGCATGGGTCAGGCAAACAAGATGGCTGTCTTATACTAAGCGAAAAACAAAAAAAGACGCAAACAGCCAGCTGGATTGAAAAATCTTTCTGGGAACGGCTTGCATGTGAGACACAATAAAGATCCGTTTTCTCCAACCTTTCCCAATCAAGCAAAATAAACACCATCCGCTTGGCAACCAGTGTACACGAAACCCAGGTAAGACCCCGGGGCTGTTTATAAACTGAGCGCACATTCCCTGCCAACTATACTATGGCTGATGCGTACGGTACTGGTGAATGTAATCCCTCAAATACCAAAGAGCCCAGCAAGGAAATTCTCCGTCAACACCATCTGAATGGCTCTTAACCCTTCTACTCCCGGCTTCCCAACATTCCATGGTAGAGAAGGAGAGTCTGGCCCTTTTAGGAGAACAGATAGAGAATGAATCTTGCCCCCCCCCAGTCAATCAACTTTGATCTCTTAAAACTGCAATATTATAGGAGGACTCAGGGCTACTGTCTAAGCCAATGGTGTCATAGAAACCAAGCAAACACGCCCTGATTTATTATACATGACCAATCCTTACACCTAACATAAAGAATAAATGCATAAAGAACCTAAGGCAAAGTCTAACATTTCCCAAGAGCAATTTATTTTTATTATTGCCTCTAGGTGGAAGCCAACTGTGCCACTGCAACAGACATAGGCCTGGGCGGGCTTCAGTCTGGACTAAAAACCAACGACATTATGTTGTAACAAACTCTTAACCTGGAAAATGCATCAGCGCAATTTTCCTAAACGCTTTTCCAAATTTCCACGTCATGAGGAATGGAAAGTCTAGTTAAGATTTTGGTGGGGGGTTTTTTTTTTCGACTCCTTATGCCAAATTTAGCATTACAGCCCTTGGACAGCAAAAATTAGGCTAAAAGGAGAATGCTACATGCAGCGCCTTCTTCCAAGAACACAATTTGTTCTAATTGGTTTCAAAATCTGGATACATTTTAGATTTAAGTTCCAAATTTAAGTAGTTGAAAAAGCAGACTATAAAAAAAGTGTAATCACTTATTTTAAAACTGTACTTGTAGTGGAGGTTACATTATTAAAAAAAAAAAAAAAATCCATCTCGTTCATGGGCAGTAGGCACCTCCCAAAAAAACCCAACTTGATCTTATTGAAAAAAATCTGCCTTCGAAACCTGGATACATTTTAGACTTTAAGTTCCAAACTTATGTAGTTGAAAAGCAGAATATAAAAAGTGTAATCGTCACTTATTTTAAAACTGCACTTGTAGTGGAGGTGGTTGCATTATTAAAAAAAAAAAAAAAAAAAAATCTTATTCATAGGCAGTAGGCACCTTCCAAAAACACAATTTGTTCTTATTGAGAGGAGGTAAAAAACTGGCTTCAAAAACTGGACACATTTTAGACGTAGCAGCTGAAAATCAGAATATAAAAAAAATATAATCATTACTCATTTTAAAAGTATACTTGTAGTAGAGGCGGTTGTACTATTTAAAAAAAAAAAAAAAAACAACAAAAAAAACCCCTCAATCTCATTCATAGAGTTCATTGTTTTTGTAGCTAGCAAAGTTCCCTCCAGCTGCGTCTCGCCATGCATTTTGGGTATCATATTTCACAGAGCCCTCCAACCGTACACACTGCAGATCAGACACACCAGTCCCCTCCTAACCACACATCTGGGAAACATATTGCGCCCAGACCAATCCAACCTCCTATATTATTGTCTCTTTGTGCACTGAAAACAAGTGCTTATTTTTCTTTCCATACTTTGTTATAAATAATATATTTCTTAATTGTTCTACTCGCTTGCTGTGAATGCATGCCTTGCATATAGCCTATTAATATGTTAGGTTATTATATAGCATATGTACATCCCACCAACTTTTTGAAGAATAGAAAAAAACAAATAATGAGAAAAAAAAATCTAGAATGCTAATGCAATATGTGATAGACAGAACCATGCTGTTTCTCTTTCATGCATTAAAAATAATCTATAAAATATGAATAAATATATAAATACGTCATCAACGTATCTTACTGGATATAATGGACTTAGAGATGCAAGATGCCTGCAAAACAAACCCTGAGGCCAAAGGAAAGTGTATGTTTATGAAGGGTAAGTCCCCTTAGGTCTCCAGCCTCTTGCTCAGGGGCACATATGTTTAAAGTTATCATTTTTAGGAAGAGTTAGAAGTACTTACGCTGACAATTGTAGACACAAAAAGCAGTACCAGCGTTGCCACATGCAGAATAATGATCCCAAGCAATAGGAGAAGCATTTTCAGTCAAGTATTTGGATTCCTAGGGGGAAAAAAAAGAGAAGACACTTTGGTTTAAATCCCTCTCTTGGACTCCTTCTTGTGCCTCTATGAGCAGCGATCTGAGTGAAGTCACAGCTTGGGAGAGGCAGGACACAAGGTTGAAGAATGGGTGTGTCATTTTTGCCTCTATACAGCTATTGGCCAGTAGGGGGAGCCTGGGTATCACAAGTTAACATTTTTTTTTTTTTTTTAGGGGGGGGTTCAATTTATTATATTCACTGAGGAATTCCCCCCATGCCCCCCTCCCTATCAGTCGGGCAAATTGGGAGTAGCTGCAGTTGAACTTTTTATGTTTTGCTTTAAGTTTGTAGGGTTGGGTGACAAAAAGTGGTTTATTCATCAAAACTTTTCTCATGTGTTTTAACCACCTTACAATTTAACCCCTTCCTGCATCCTAGTGTAGGCTAGCATTGCTAGCGAAGTAAAATCTGAGTTAAATCTCTGAGTTGTTTTTTTTATTATTATTTATTTCTCACTCCAGCTTACACACCCAGAATTCCAGCTTCTCCACATCTGTTTTTTATAAGTTTTTGCAACTTTTTTTTTTTTTTGGCATGACTGACATATGGGATTAATAAGGTTATGTGAATCCGTTTTTTTTTTGTTTTTTTTTCATATTTCTTAACCCAGGCTGAGTTCCTGAAAAGATTTGCATCCCTGGCAACATTCCTTCACAGAAATTTCAAGGGTAATTTGAGTGGAAACGCTCATTTTGAGGGTAACCATCTACTTTCAAAAAATAAAAGGCTGCACATGTGTTTTTCTTCTATTCACACCTCCCCCAAAATCTACAAGCACAAGATTCCATCTCACTCTATGGCTAAAGGGTGGGGTGGGGGGGGGGGGGGGCTCCCAGAAAAAAAGGTGGTGGTCTCTGCTGTACTTACTACTATATATATCAGCTACAAATAACCACCACAACATTGCAACGTAAAAGAGATTTGTGCTGTCAGTCTGGAGAGTTGATCTGCTAATACACAAAATGCTTTAAAGTTGCAATCTGCATTCAAACCATAAAAATATACATAATTTCCATAAAAAGCATTTTCCAATTTTTTTTTTCCAGCCTACCAATAACTTAACTATAAACTATAAAGTACATAATAAAAAAAATATTTTTATTATGTATATTATTATACAGAATCTATTAGTGCTTTATATTTCTTTGTATTTTAATACTTATAAATTAGATTTTTCTTTATCACTTATTATACAGAATCAATTAGCACTTTATATTTCTTTGTATTTTTAGTCTTTTAAAAAATTTGATTTTTTTTTTTTTTAATCACTTATATACAGAATCAACTAGTAGCTTTTTTTTTATATATTTAGATTTTTTTTATCAGATATTATCTTAGAGAATCATTTGAAAAAAAAAAATTGAAAATATAAGTTATAATTGATTGTATAATAAGTTACATGATTTTTTTTTGCCTTCCTCTGGATCAACTGTGGGCATAGGGTTCTGTAGATAAAGGTTTTCTATTTATTTATTCTTTTTTTTTTTTCCTCATTCAACCTGAATAATTATGAAATTCTGTAATAAAAAGTAAAAAAAATTTCCAAGTATAAAAAAAAAATTACAAACTGATTCTGTGTAATAATATACACAATGATATATATATATATATATATATATATATATATATATATATATATATATATATATATATATATATTATGTGTATATATATATATATATATATTTTATTTATTTATGTGTATATATATATATATATATATTAAAAAAACACAACTTGTATATATATATATATATATATATATATATATATGTATTTATTTATATAAATTGTAAATTTCCATTTATAAATGTAGAAGCAAAATATGAATAAAATGAATTATTACAACCCTTTTATAATTATTATTATAATCTGTAAAGTGTATTTAGAGACACGTATAGAGGGGGCAGATATTTGGGGGAAGCACAGCATTGGCTGGGTGTCTCTCCTGTTATCTGCAGTCCAGCCTGACCAGTCACACCCAGTATCCTCACCCACCATCCACAATACCCAGCAACAAGAAATAGATACAAATAATAATAATAAAACACTAACATAAAAACAGCAACTAGATAACAGTCTGCCTAAACACAGCAACAATATAATAAAACCCTCTATAAGAAGACACAATGTAACACAATGTAATAGAATGTAAAATGGACAGTCAGATCGCTTGCAGGCTGGAGGTCGCCCATGCAATGACAATGAATGGCACTTCTGGAGAATAGATGTGATGGAAGGAGTACTTACTGTGTGCTGGAAGAGGAGAGGTAGGTGGCCTTCTTCCCTGTGTTGATGATAGGGGTAGATCCTGGGATGTGTCTTTGCCCCTACACTGAGTTATCTGAGGTTAGATGCTGTCAGCAGTCACACATATAAGTTTTCCTTCTAGCAGGAATGATGACGCCCTGTGACGCCCGCTGCTGCTGCCTGGGTGGGGCGCTCACATCACCCTCTACTGCTATAAATAAGATAGTGGAGAAGAAATAAGGGGGGGGGGGTAATCACTGTGTGTGACGTCACTCAGGAATGTGGCTGTGGAATGTGGCTGTGCCTGGTTGGGTTGGCAGCCTCTTGCTTGGTCTTGTAGTTCAACAGCAGGTGGAGGACACCTGACTCTGGGTTAAAGGGGTAATCTGGGACTTTTAGTTCAAAAAGTGGGAGAGGTGGACCCTGATATGTGTGTGTGGGCATGCTGGGAGAGGTAGTCCCTGATATGTCTGTGTGGGCATGCTGGGAGAGGTGGTCCATGATATGTCTGTGTGGGCATGCTGGGAGAGGTGGTCCATGATATGTCTGTGTGGGCATGCTGGGAGAGGTAGTCCCTGATATGTCTGTGTGGGCATGCTGGGAGAGGTGGTCCATGATATGTCTGTGTGGGCATGCTGGGAGAGGTAGTCCCTGATATGTCTGTGTGGGCATGCTGGGAGAGGTGGTCCATGATATGTCTGTGTGGGCATGCTGGGAGAGGTAGTCCCTGATATGTCTGTGTGGGCATGCTGGGAGAGGTGGTCCATGATATGTCTGTGTGGGCATGCTGGGAGAGGTGGTCCATGATATGTCTGTGTGGGCATGCTGGGAGAGGTGGTCCCTGATATGTCTGTGTGGGCATGCTGTGAGAGGTGGTCCCTCATATGTCTGTGTGGGCATGCTGGGAGAGGTGGTCCCTGATATGTCTGTGTGGGCATGCTGTGAGAGGTGGTCCCTGATATGTCTGTGTGGGCATGCTGGGAGAGGTGGTCCCTGATATGTCTGTGTGGGCATGCTGGGAGAGGTGGTCCATGATATGTCTGTGTGGGCATGCTGGGAGAGGTGGTCCCTCATATGTCTGTGTGGGCATGCTGGGAGAGGTGGTCCATGATATGTCTGTGTGGGCATGCTGGGAGAGGTGGACCCTGATATGTCTGTGTGGGCATGCTGGGAGAGGTGGTCCATGATATGTCTGTGTGGGCATGCTGGGAGAGGTGGTCCATGATATGTCTGTGTGGGCATGCTGGGAGAGGTGGTCCCTCATATGTCTGTGTGGGCGTGCTTGGAGAGGTGGTCCATGATATGTCTGTGTGGGCATGCTGGGAGAGGTGGTCCATGATATGTCTGTGTGGGCATGCTGGGAGAGGTGGTCCCTCATATGTCTGTGTGGGCATGCTGGGAGATGTGGTCCATGATATGTCTGTGTGGGCATGCTGGGAGAGGTGGTCCATAATATGTCTGTGTGGGCATGCTGGGAGAGGTGGTCCATGATATGTCTGTGTGGGCATGCTGAGAGAGGTGGCCCCTGATAGGTCTGTGTGGGCATGCTGGGAGAGGTGGTCCCTGATATGTCTGTGTGGGCATGCTGGGAGAGGTGGTCCATGATAGGTCTGTGTGGGCATGCTGGGAGAGGTGGTCCCTGATATGTCTGTGTGGGCATGCTGGGAGAGGTGGTCCATGATATGTCTGTGTGGGCATGCTGGGAGAGGTGGTCCATGATATGTCTGTGTGGGCATGCTGGGAGAGGTGGTCCCTGATATGTCTGTGTGGGCATGCTGGGAGAGGTGGTCCCTGATATGTCTGTGTGGGCATGCTGGGAGAGGTGGCCCATGATATGTCTGTGTGGGCATGCTGGGAGAGGTGGTCCCTGATATGTCTGTGTGGGCATGCTGGGAGAGGTGGTCCATGATATGTCTGTGTGGGCATGCTGGGAGAGGTGGCCCATGATATGTCTGTGTGGGCATGCTGGGAGAGGTGGTCCCTGATATGTCTGTGTGGGCATGCTGGGAGAGGTGGTCCATGATATGTCTGTGTGGGCATGCTGGGAGAGGTGGTCCCTGATATGTCTGTGTGGGCATGCTGGGAGAGGTGGTCCCTGATATGTCTGTGTGGGCATGCTGGGAGAGGTGGTCCATGATATGTCTGTGTGGGCATGCTGGGAGAGGTGGTCCCTGATATGTCTGTGTGGGCATGCTGGGAGAGGTGGCCCCTGATAGGTCTGTGTGGGCATGCTGGAAGTTATAGTGCTATAGCAAGTGGCAGGGTGTTTGGAATGGAGGTATACATATATATATATATATCAGGCTGCACCAATGATTCTAGGGGGACAGCAAGGCCGGGACAAGGGGTGGGCAGGAGAGACGGCTGCCTTGGGCACTGTGGTATCATGTGAGGTGGGGGAGCTGCAAAGAGATTGGGGGGGGGGGTTGTGTTAGGAGGGGGATTTGTGGTTGGGGGAGGCTGGAGTTAAGAATTGTTCTAGGAGTGGACATTTGGGTAGGTGTCCTAGGAGTCGTGATTTATGGGGGGATTTGTGTTGGGAGGGGGGTGGGGCAAGAGGATTTGTGCTAGGAGAGGGGATTTGGGGGGTTTGCGGTAGAAATTGTAATATAGTGGGGGGGATTTGTGCAAGGAGGGGACATTTTTCAGGGGAGGGTGATTTGTGCTAGTAGAGATGTTCAGGGGACATTTGTGCTAGAAGGGGAAACATGGGGGGGGGGGTGAATTTGTGTTAGGATGGAGGATTGGGGGAGTGGAGTTTGTGCATTGAGGGGAAATCTGAGGGATGTCGGCATTGTGCTGGGAGCGTATGCAGAATAAGATCATTTCGGGGGGGGGGGGGGATTTGTGCTAGGGGAGGGGGCAGCAGGAGGTAAGAATTGTTCTAGGAGTGCAAATCTGTGCAGGTGTGGAGTGGTGATTTATGTTACGAGGAGAGATGGGGAAGATGATTTGTGCTAGGAGAGAGGATTTTGGGGGGTTGTGCTAGAAAAGGTAGGGATTTGTGCGAGGAGGGGACATTTTTTTGGGTAGGAAGATTTGTGCTGGTAGGGATATTTGGGGGACATTTGTGCTAGGAGGGGGGAAATGGGGGGGGGGATTTGTGCTAGAATGGAGGATTGGGAGAGGGGAGTTTGTGCTGCATGGAGAGGAAATTTGAGGGGTAGGAGATTTGTGCTAGGAAGGGGGGACTGGGGGGGTTGTACTGGGAGGGGAAATGGGGGGGGGGGGGTTGGAGCGTCAGGAGGTAAGAATTGTTCCAGGAGTGGAAATTTGGGGAGATGTGCTGAGAGGAGATTTGTGTTGAGAGGGGAGATGGGGGAAATGTATTTGTGCTAGGAGGGGGGTTTGTGCTAGAAAAGGTAATATGGCGGGGGAGGGGATTTGTGAGAGGTGGGGAAATTTTGTCTGTATGGGGTCCCGTGTCAGGTTGTCTGTATGGGGTCCTGTGTCAGGATGTCTGTATGGGGTCCCGTGTCAGGTTGTCTGTATGGGGTCCTGTGTCAGGTTGTCTGTATGGGGTCCCGTGTCAGGTTGTCTGTATGGGGTCCCATGTCAGGTTGTCTGTATGGGGTCCGTGTCAGGTTGTCTGTATGGGGTCCCGTGTCAGGATGTCTGTATGGGGTCCCGTGTCAGGTTGTCTGTATGGGGTCCCGTGTCAGGTTGTCTGTATGGGGTCCCATGTCAGGTTGTCTGTATGGGGTCCGTGTCAGGTTGTCTGTATGGGGTCCCGTGTCAGGTTGTCTGTATGGGGTCCCGTGTCAGGTTGTCTGTATGGGGTCCCGTGTCAGGTTGTCTGTATGGGGTCCCGTGTCAGGTTGTCTGTATGGGGTCCCGTGTCAGGTTGTCTGTATGGGGTCCGTGTCAGGTTGTCTGTATGGGGTCCCGTGTCAGGTTGTCTGTATGGGGTCCCGTGTCAGGTTGTCTGTATGGGGTCCCGTGTCAGGTTGTCTGTATGGGGTCCCGTGTCAGGTTGTCTGTATGGGGTCCCGTGTCAGGTTGTCTGTATGGGGCCCCATGTCAGGTTGTCTGTATGGGGTCCCATGTCAGGTTGTCTGTATGGGGTCCTGTGTCAGGTTGTCTGTATGGGGCCCTGTGTCAGGTTGTCTGTATGGGGTCCCGTGTCAGGTTGTCTGTATGGGGTCCCGTGTCAGGTTGTCTGTATGGGGTCCCGTGTCAGGTTGTCTGTATGGGGTCCCGTGTCAGGATGTCTGTATGGGGTCCCGTGTCAGGTTGTCTGTATGGGGTCCCGTGTCAGGTTGTCTGTATGGGGCCCTGTGTCAGGTTGCCTGTATGGGGTCCCGTGTCAGGTTGTCTGTATGGGGTCCGTGTCAGGTTGCCTGTATGGGGTCCCGTGTCAGGATGTCTGTATGGGGTCCATGTCAGGTTGCCTGTATGGGGTCCTGTGTCAGGATGTCTGTATGGGGTCCCGTGTCAGGATGTCTGTATGGGGTCCGTGTCAGGTTGTCTGTATGGGGTCCCGTGTCAGGTTGTCTGTATGGGGTCCCATGTCAGGTTGTCTGTATGGGGTCCCGTGTCAGGTTGTCTGTATGGGGTCCCGTGTCAGGTTGTCTGTATGGGGTCCCATGTCAGGATGTCTGTATGGGGTCCGTGTCAGGTTGTCTGTATGGGGTCCCGTGTCAGGTTGTCTGTATGGGGTCCCGTGTCAGGTTGTCTGTATGGGGTCCCATGTCAGGATGTCTGTATGGGGTCCGTGTCAGGTTGTCTGTATGGGGTCCCGTGTCAGGTTGTCTGTATGGGGTCCCATGTCAGGTTGTCTGTATGGGGTCCGTGTCAGGTTGTCTGTATGGGGTCCCGTGGCAGGTTGTCTGTATGGGGTCCCGTGTCAGGTTGTCTGTATGGGGTCCCATGTCAGGTTGTCTGTATGGGGTCCCGTGTCAGGTTGTCTGTATGGGGTCCCGTGGCAGGTTGTCTGTATGGGGTCCGTGGCAGGTTGTCTGTATGGGGTCCTGTGGCAGGTTGTCTGTATGGGGTCCCGTGTCAGGTTGTCTGTATGGGGTCCGTGTCAGGTTGTCTGTATGGGGTCCGTGTCAGGTTGTCTGTATGGGGTCCGTGTCAGGTTGTCTGTATGGGGCCCCGTGTCAGGTTGTCTGTATGGGGTCCGTGTCAGGTTGTCTGTATGGGGTCCGTGTCAGGTTGTCTGTATGGGGTCCGTGTCAGGATGTCTGTATGGGGTCCCGTGTCAGGTTGTCTGTATGGGGTCCGTGTCAGGTTGTCTGTATGGGGTCCGTGTCAGGTTGTCTGTATGGGGCCCCGTGTCAGGTTGTCTGTATGGGGTCCGTGTCAGGTTGTCTGTATGGGGTCCGTGTCAGGTTGTCTGTATGGGGTCCGTGTCAGGATGTCTGTATGGGGTCCGTGTCAGGTTGTCTGTATGGGGTCCCGTGTCAGGTTGTCTGTATGGGGTCCCATGTCAGGTTGTCTGTATGGGGTCCCGTGGCTTCTAACAGCAGGCCGGGGGCAATTACAGGAACAATGCCCTGCGTGTCTCTCTGCTGCAGAGAGAGGCACAGGGCATTGTTCCTGTAATTGCCCCCCTACGTACCCATCCCCCTCCCTGTCCTGCCCCCCCCCCCCCCCCGTGTTTCCGGGCCCCTACAGGAGAAATGGGGGTACCTCCTTATTAGTGGCCCTGTGTCAAAAAGCAGTCATTGATCCCCAGCCAAGTGACTTAGTGATGTTCTCAGTCTGCTGCAGGCAGGAGGAAACATTTCCTCAGTCCCCCCCTCCCCCCTCCCCCCCCCAGTGATTAGACTGCAATGTCGACATGCAACTTTGTAGCAGGGGCTGATCTGTGTCAGACATTTGTAAACCTGGCCAAGAAATGCGCAGACATCGGGACTCATCTCAGTCCAGGAAGCAGAGAAAACATTTTTTGTAAACGTATTAATTAAAATCCTGGAGGAAAAGAGAGAAGAAAAGCAAACAGTGATTCCCAAATATCAAATATTTGCCTTTGTTTAATAACAAACGGGGTTGCTCGGTGTGCTCATTGTGTCTTCAGCACAGGGGGTTCCAAGCGGCTGGCTCTATAACCTGGTGCAGCCCCCTTCACCCCCCCCCCCTTTCCAGGCTGATAGCACCTCTGATAGGGAGGCCAGAGTTACCCCTGTTTTCTTTGGATTTTGGCTGGGGCCCCTCTGTCCCCGGAGTACAATGATCAGACTATTGTGATGGATTTAGGGACTGGGGGGCCCAGCGAGGGGTTCCTGATGGAGCTTCACATGACCAGCGCTGTGCTCTATACTGTCCCGAGGTCCTAGAGACATGATCATCATATAATACTAAGGGGCCCGACAATGGGGGCCCGACAACTGGGGCCGAGAATGGGGGTCTGACAGTGGGGGCCCGACAACAGGGATCCAACAATGGGGGGCCCGACAATAGGGGCCTGACAATGAGGGTCTGACAATGGGGGTCCGACAATGGGGGCCCGACAACAGGGGTCCAACCATGCGGGGCCCGACAATAGGGGCCTGACAATGGGGGCCCGACAACTGGGGCCGACAATGGGGGTCTGACAACTGGGGCCGACAATGGGGGTCTGACAATGGGGGCCCGACAATGGGGGCCCAACAACAGGGGTCCAACCATGCGGGGCCCGACAATAGGGGCCTGATAATGGGGGTCCGACAATGCGGGCCCGATAACAGGGGTCCAACAATGGGGGCCCAACAATGGGGCCCGCAAATGGGAGCCCGAAAATGGGAGCTTGACAATGGGGGCCCGAAAACAGGAGCCCGACATTGGGGGCCCGAAAACAGGAGCCCGACATTAGGGGCCCAAAAACAGGAGCCCGACATTGGGGGCCCGAAAACAGGAGCCCGACATTGGGGGCCCGAAAACAGGAGCCCGACATTGGGGGCCCGAAAACAGGAGCCCGACATTGGGGGCCTGAAAACAGGAGCCCGACATTGGGGGCCCGAAAACAGGAGCCCGACATTGGGGGCCTGATAACAGGAGCCCGACATTGGGGGCCTGATAACAGGAGCCCGACATTGGGGGCCTAAAAACAGGAGCCTGACATTGGGGGCCTGAAAACAGGAGCCCGACATTGGGGGCCCGAAAACAGGAGCTCGACAATGGGGGCCCAACAATGGGGCCCGAAAATGGGAGCTCGACAATGGGGGCCCAAAAACGGGAACCCGACAACGGGGGCCCGACAATGGGGTTTCCGACAATGGGGGCCCGACAATGGGAGCCCAACAATGGGGGTCCGACAATGGGGGTCCGACAATGGGGGCCCGAAAACGGGAGCCCAACAATGGGGGTCCGACAATGGGGGCCCGACAATGGGGCACTCTCGGCTCACCAGATCACCCCATGGAGAATGTAAAAAAAATAAATAAAAGGAAATGAATCAAATGTAATAATTTTATAATATCCGTTAAATAAGGGAAAAATCTGATTCCCATCAGTCTCCAGGTATCAATAAATATGTTGGATATCAAACTTGGGCCCCCCCCCCCCCCCCCAGCGCCATGACCGCGCTGTCACCACCCAATCACACAGTGGCGTTCGGGAGCCAGATTGCATGATCTCTGTGACAGCCAATCACATGATCAGCGGTTGGGAAGCCCATGTGACACCTCCGCTGTTGGGATCTCTTAAAGGGCCAACGAGAAACTTTCAGTTTAATCAGCTAATCAGTGAGGGGGGGGGGGGGGAAGGTATTTGATCGGCTGCTGATTTTGTAGGTTTGCCCCACTGACAAAGAAACGATCTGTAATTTTATTGGTCGGTTTATTAGAACAGTGAGAGACAGAAAAAATATCCAGAAAAACATTTTTTTTAAATGTATAAATTGATTTGTATTTTAATGAGTGAAATAAGTATTTGATCCCCGACCAATCAGCAAGATTTCTGGCTCCCAGGTGTCTTCTATACAGAAAACAAGCTGAGATTAGGAGGACTCTCTTACAGGGAGTGCTCCTAATCTCAGCTTGTTCTCTGTATAAAAGACACCTGTCCATAGAAGCAATCAATCAGATTCCAATCTCTCCACCATGGCCAAGACCAAGGAGCCGACACAAGGCTGGAATGGGCTATTATGGTCTTTATGGACCTTTCTTTTTGGTCCACATCATTAGGTGGAGGGGTGGATTATGGTGTGGGGGGAGGGGGGATTATGGTGTGGGGGTTGTTTTTCAGGGGTTGGGCTTGGCCCCTTAGTTCCAGTGAAGGGAACTCTTAAGGCGTCAGCATATCAAGACATTTTGGACAATTTCATGCTCCCAACTTTGTGGGAACAGTTTGGGGGACGGCCCCTTCTTGTTCCAACATGACTGTGCACCAGTGCACAAAGCAAGGTCCATAAAGACATGGATGAGCGAATTTGGGGTGGAGGAACTTGACTGGCCTGCACAGAGTCCTGACCTCAACCCCATAGAACACCTTTGGGATGAATTCGAGCGGAGACTGTGAGCCAGGCCTTCTCATCCAACATCAGTGCCTGACCTCACAAATGCTCTTCTGGAAGAATGGTCAAACATTCCCATAGACACCCTCCTAAACCTTGGGGACGGCCTTCCCAGAAGAGTTGAAGGTGTTATAGCTGCAAAGGGCGGAGCCAACTCAATACTGAACCCTACAGACTAAGCCATTAATGTTCATGTGCGTGTAAAGGCAGGTGTCCCAATACTTTTGGTAATATAGTGTAGTTCAGGGGTAGGCAACCTGGGGCAACCTGGGGCCCTCCAGCTGTTGTGAACTACATTTCCCATGAGGCATTGCAAAGGCTGGCAGTTAAAATGACTCCCAGAGGCATGATGGGACTTGTAGTTCTGCAACAGCTTGAGGGCCCCAGGTTGCCTCCCCCTGGTGTAGTTCATTTTCTTTTTATAGCAGCCACACCCTAATAGAAAAGCCTCTTCCCTGCCAGCATGCTGCATAGAGGGACCCTTGCCCTCTGCGTGGAAGCAGTGGTCTCTCAGTAGAGGTCTGACATGTCCCTTGTAGAGTCAGAGCTCCCTAATGAGCAGAGAGTGAGTTTTTCTAATTGCAGAGCTCTAGCTCTGGTTTCAATCGGTGAGTAGAAGAGCCTGTTTTCTGCCAGCATGCTTCATAGAATGACCCTGTGCTCTGTGTCCGGAAGCAGTGGTCTCTCTGCACAGTTCTGATATGCCCCCTGCTGAGTCACACCTATAGTTCTGCAATCAGCTATATCATCCCCACTGACTGGAAAACTCTAGATCTGACTCAGCAAGGGGTGAGTCGAACCGCTGCGGAGAGACCTCTGTTTCCGCACAAGGTCCTTCTCTACAGCATGCTGCCAGGGGACAGGCTTTTTTTTACTGCCCAATCGGAATCAGAGCTAGAGCTCTCTGATCATAAAAGCTCACTCTCCCTGCTGATTAGGAATCTCTGACACAACAGGAGACATGACAGACCTCTGCAGAGACTCCACTGCTTCCACACAGAGAGCAAAGGGTCCTTCTCTGCAGGATGCTGGCAGGTGGACAGGCTTTTCTACTCCAATCTAGAAGCAGAGGTAGAACTCTCCAATCAGAAAAGCTTGAACTCCCTGCTGATTAGGGATCTCAGACACAACAAGGGACATGTCAGACCTCCGCAGAGACACCACTGCTTTCACAGAGAGAGTAAGGCACCATCTCAGCAGCATGCTGGCAGGGGACAGGCTTTTCTACTCTAATTTAGAAGCAGAGGTAGAACTCTCAAATCAGAAAAGCTTGAACTCCCTGCTGATTAGGGATTTCAGACACAACAAGGGACATGTCAGACCTCCGCAGAGACACCACTGCTTCCACAGAGAGAGTAAGGCACCATCTCCGCAGCATGCTGGCAGGGGACAGGCTTTTCTACTCTAATTTAGAAGCAGAGGTAGAACTCTCAAATCAGAAAAGCTTGAACTCCCTGCTGATTAGGGATTTCAGACACAACAAGGGACATGTCAGACCTGCGCAGAGACACCACTGCTTCCACAGAGAGAGTAAGGCACCATCTCCGCAGCATGCTGGCAGGGGACCGGCTTTTCTGCTCTCCAAACAGAATCAGTGCTAGAGCTCTCCAATCAGAAAAGCTCACAATCCCTGCTGATTAAGGAGCTCAGACACAACAAGGGACATGTCAGACCTCTGCAGAGACACCGCTGCTTCCACACAGCAAGCAAGGGCCCTGATCTCAACTTCATAGAACATCTTTGGGATGAATTAGAGCGGAGACTGCGAGCCAGGCCTTTCTCATCCAACATCAATGCCATGACCCCACAAATGCTCTTCTGGAAGAATGGTTGCCCAAATCGGGATGAACGATCGGTATTTCGGTGGGTCTGTGGTCGTTCATTGGACACGGTGTTCTGGTCCCAGCATGCAAAGCAGCCAAAGCATTTCCAGCGGGAGTAGCGGAAAATCGATGGGGTCAGCTGTGATTATTGGAGGGCTTGATAACAACGATCGCCTTGTAGAGGAAACAATCTCGATTATATCCTGGAGGATTACAAGGAAAGTTCTCACTTGGAGAAAACATTCCACCATTTTCCACAGCCGCTCACTCAATGGACGTCTCTGTTTCCTGGGAATCTGCTGATTAGTGCGAGGCGTGGATATCGAAAGCAGGGAATGTCAGGGCCACCAAACATTCACTGCAGGTGAGTCAATCGTTGTCACATCACACACATGGAGGATTCACCTGCAGGGAATGTTTAATGAATGTCACACTTGATGTATGGCGGTCACCTATACTTCGTGATGGCGGCCATGTTTAATCCTCCTGAACTGGCGCTCAGCGTGGAACGTCATGGTAAACTTTGGACTGGCATACCTCTTCCAATCTGATTGGACAATGTTTGTTTGATGGTAAAAACAGGTGGTTGAGCAGTGGTTCTACTGCCCCCTTATTCCCTTAACTGAACTCAGTGGCTGGAGGGGGTTGTATATATGCTGTGGCTTCAATGCTCAGTGGCTGGAGGGGGTTGTATGTATCCCATGGCTTCAATGCTCAGTGGCTGGAGAGGGTAGTATATATGCCGTGGCTTCAATGCTCAGTGGCTGGAGAGGGTTGTATATATGCCGTGGCTTCAATGCTCAGTGGCGGGAGGGGGTTGTATATATGCCGTGGCTTCAATGCTCAGTGGCTGGAGAGGGTTGTATATATGCCGTGGCTTCAATGCTCAGTGGCAGGAGGGGGTTGTATATATGCCGTGGCTTCAATGCTCAGTGGCGGGAGGGGGTTGTATATATGCCGTGGCTTCAATGCTCAGTGGCTGGAGGGGGTTGTACAATGTAAATCCTGGTGCCTGTGCATTTCTTGGATGTGTTCACAAATATCTGACACAGATCAGCCGCTGCTGCCGCCTTCTCGCCTCAAGATTTGCTGCAAAGTTACAATGTACAGTCTGATTGCCAACGATCCTGTTGCTGTGTGTAGCAAGGAGGGTTCATCATCCGCGCAGGCTCGTGAGGTTCCTATTAAAACAAACATTTCCAGTTTTGAGCCTCAGGGATAACGGCAGAGCGATTTTCTTTTTTTTTTTTTCCCGGTTTTAAAAGGAAATGATGAGCCAATGAAAACATTCCGATGTTCTCTGACAGATCCGAGTTGTAATGTTACCTAAGAGGAAGCGATGTGACACACCGAGCGATCGTTACTCATTGTTTTGTGTTGTTATGGGGGGGGGGGGGAGGGGTGAACATGCCGCAGTGTGACCGAGTCACATGGAATGCGATTGGTGTGAATCACCTCCATCCACACACTATGATGTGGGAAAAGCGACCCATGTGACCGCCGGCCGGGGCTCCCTCGCGGACAAGCCGCTGATCTGAGGTTTGCATTTCAAAGCGGCGAGCCGAATAACTTCATATTTCTGACACCGCGATCGATTGGTGGGAAAAAAAAAATAGCGATTTCCACGAAAAACATCTTTTTTTATTTAATGACTCGTCACATCGGAAAAATGTCATTAATTAGGAGGAAGAGTTGGATGTGTCTCGTGCGGTCTGACCCCGGGCAGTGACGATCTGCAGAGCGCCACCCGCTGGTGAGGGCACACTGAGGGACCCGGACAGATATTTCATCTGCCTTAGATTTTGCCTTACGTGGTTCCTCCCCCTCCCCCCCAGAGGGGCAGAAGCCCCCCCCCCCCCACAGGTTTTTCTTTACCTAATGCCCAACCCATTTGAGTGGCTCCCTCCCCTCATTGGACAGAGAGGCCACAACACTTTTTTATTTTACCTTAATGCACCCCCCCCCCTCCAATAAGTGGTTCCCTCTCCTCATTGGACAGAGAGGCAACAGCAGGTTTTTTTTTTTTACCTTAATGCATTCCCCCCAGCCCCCCCCCCCTTCTAAGTACCTACCCAAGCCTGAGCTTGCAACGTGCACAAGCGCAGTGGCTCTTTCTCCTCATTGGACAGAGGGGCAGCCAGGGCCGATGCTACCACTAGGCAAACTAGGCAGCCCTGCTGCCTAGGGACCCCCGGCCACTGGAAAACATCATCACTGGGTCTCTATGCTACCCTATGCAAAGCAGGCAGATCATGGCTGGTGGGAGGGGCCGGCAGAATTTCCTGACCTCAAGAGCCCTCAGCAGTGGGAGGAGCTATGCAAATATCAAAAAGGATTGAATGTGTCAGTGGGAGGAATAGTGCCCCATCATTGGTATTAGTAGGAGGAATAGTGCCCCATCATTGGTGTCAGTGGGAGGAATAGTGCCCCATCATTGGTATTAGTAGGAGGAATAGTTCCCCATTATTGGTGTCAGGGGGAGGAATGGTGCCCCATCATTGGTATTAGTAGGAGGAATAGTGCCCCATCATTGGTATTAGTAGGAGGAATAGTGCCCCATCATTGGTGTCAGTGGGAGGAATAGTGCCCCATCATTGGTGTCACTAAGAGGAATAGTGCCCCATCATTGGTGTCAGTGAGAGGAATAGTGCCCCATCATTGGTGTCAGTGGGAGGAATAGTGCCCCATCATTGGTGTCAGTGAGAGCAATAGTGCCCCATCATTGGTGTCAGTGGGAGGAATAGTGCCCCATCATTGGTATCAGTGGGAGGAATAGTGCCCCATCATTGGTGTCAGTGGGAGGAATAGTGCCCCATCATTGGTATCAGTGGGAGGAATAGTGCCCCATCATTGGTGTCAGTGGGAGGAATAGTGCCCCATCATTGGTGTCAGTGGGAGGAATAGTGCCCCATCATTGGTGTCAGTGGGAGGAATAGTGCCCCATCATTGGTGTCAGTGAGAGCAATAGTGCCCCATCATTGGTATCAGTGGGAGGAATAGTGCCCCATCATTGGTATCAGTGGGAGGAATAGTGCCCCATCATTGGTATCAGTGGGAGGAATAGTGCCCCATCATTGGTGTCAGTGAGAGCAATAGTGCCCCATCATTGGTGTCAGTGGGAGGAATAGTGCCCCATCATTGGTGTCAGTGGGAGGAATAGTGCCCCATCATTGGTATCAGTGGGAGGAATAGTGCCCCATCATTGGTGTCAGTGGGAGGAATAGTGCCCCATCATTGGTGTCAGTGGGAGGAATAGTGCCCCATCATTGGTGTCAGTGGGAGGAATAGTGCCCCATCATTGGTGTCAGTGAGAGCAATAGTGCCCCATCATTGGTATCAGTGGGAGGAATAGTGCCCCATCATTGGTATCAGTGGGAGGAATAGTGCCCCATCATTGGTATCAGTGGGAGGAATAGTGCCCCATCATTGGTGTCAGTGAGAGCAATAGTGCCCCATCATTGGTGTCAGTGGGAGGAATAGTGCCCCATCATTGGTGTCAGTGGGAGGAATAGTGCCCCATCATTGGTATCAGTGGGAGGAATAGTGCCCCATCATTGGTATCAGTGGGAGGAATAGTGCCCCATCATTGGTGTCAGTGGGAGGAATAGTGCCCCATCATTGGTGTCAGTGAGAGCAATAGTGCCCCATCATTGGTGTCAGTGAGAGCAATAGTGCCCCATCATTGGTGTCAGTGGGAGGAATAGTGCCCCATCATTGGTGTCAGTGGGAGGAATAGTGCCCCATCATTGGTGTCAGTGGGAGGAATAGTGCCCCATCATTGGTGTCAGTGGGAGGAAAAATATCTGAAGGGCCAGATAAAGGCAAGCAAAGGGCCGCAGTCTGGAGACCTCTGCTCTATCACACAACTTGTGGGATGGGTCCGGCACACATCACACATCCCATTGTTGTGTTTATCGGTAAATCTGCCCTGAGAAATGCCATGCAGCCATCACTGGAGTGCCTGTAGAGTGGAAGTGGCTGCAAAGAGGCCACAGGGAGAACAGCAGAAGCCATTTGTAAGAATTCAAGGGAAAAAAAAAAGATGTTTTTATTTTATTTTGATTTTTGTTTTTTTCATTTTAAATTTTTACATTCTATTGATTAAAATATATTTATTTTATATTTTTATTATCTCCTTTTCTATATCAACTTTTATCATCATATAACATATGTATAGAATACATTATTCAATATTTTTATTTATTTCAATTTTTACATTTTAATTTTATTTTTTTTAATAAATTTTTTATTACACGGAGTGCACAGAGCCGGCGAAATGTCATCTTTTTTTTTTCTTTCCTGGCGGATATTATTCTCGGCTCGCTGTTGTTCTCCCCCCAATGGGCCGGTCTGAGCACGCGTCGTCTAAACGAAAACCTCCTGGCGTCTGATTGGTCGCCGCGGCCGGCGTCGGCCTCCCAGTGACTCAGCTCAGGATACCAAACATCACTTAAAGTCATTAAGAGCGGATCACGGCTGAAAGGTCATTTGTGTCTTATCAGCATTTATCCATCCAGCTATAGCCGGCCCCATTATTCTAATTATTCCTTTGAAGAGTCTGTTTGGGATAAAGCCCGGGAGTGGATCCTGGAGACGGGTCACTGATACGTGGAACGCCCGGCCGGGCGGAGGAGGAGGAGGGAGACGGACGCCCCATTTCATGACCACTGATGTGCTTAGAGGAGCAATTCTATGAAATTGATGGTAAATGATATTAAAAACCCCATCAGATACATTTCCAGTGTCCAGACAATGAGGAATATCGATCGCTACATTGTATCCCAGAGCCAATCACATCCATTCCCAGATCAGCCAGACAGGAAAGAGAGCGGGGGGCCCCAAACTCTTCAGTATGAGGGGCCACGCTGTGTACTTTGCAAATATTTGTGGCCCAAAAACAAGAGTCTCCCTTACATCAGAGTTCCCCCTTACATCAAGGTCCCCATTAGAGTCCTCCTTTACATCAGGGCACCCTTCAGATCCCCCTCCCCCTTACATCACGGCGTCCCCCATCATAACCCCCCCCCTGTACATCAGGGCCCCAATCAGAGTCCCCCCTTACATCAAGGTCCCCATTAGAGTCCTCCTTTACATCAGGGCACCCTTCAGATCCCCCCTCCCCCTTACATCAGGGCATTCCCCATCATAACCCCCCCGTACATCAGGGCCCCAATCAGAGTCCCCCTTACATTAAGGTCCCCATCAGATTTCTCCTTTACATCGGGGTCCCCATCAGACCCCCTCCCTTACATCAGGGTTCTCATCAGAGTCCCACCTTACATCACAGTCCCCATCAAAATTCCCCATTACATCAGAGTCCCCAGCTGACCTCCCCCCCCCCTTACATCACAGCCCCCCCTTACATCAAGATCTCTATCAGATTCCTCCTTTACATCAGGGTCCTTATCAGAGTAACCCTTACATCAAGGTCCCCATCAGAATCCCCCATTATATCAGGGCACCTATTAGAGTTCCCCCCTACATTATATCAGGGTTCTCATCAGGGTCCCCATCAAAGTCCCCCCTAAATCAAGGTCCTCCCCATCAGAGCCCCCCGTTCATCCCCCCTTACATTAGAGCACCAACTTACACCAGGGTCCACATCACAACCCCTCTTACATTAGGGCACCTACCAGAGCCCCGCCCCCCAGTTACCCCCTTACATCAGGGTCCCCATTAGAGTCCTCCTTTACATCAGGGCACCCTTCAGATCCCCCCCCCTTACATCAGGGCGTCACCCATCATAGCCCCCCCGTACATCAGGGCCCCAATCAGAGTCCCCCTTACATTAAAGTTCCCATCAGATTTCTCCTTTACATCGGGGTCCCCATCAGACCCCCCTTACATTAGAGCACCAACTTACACCAGGGTCCACATCACAACCCCTCTTACATTAGGGCACCTACCAGAGCCCCGCCCCCCAGTTACCCCCTTACATCAGGGTCCCCAGGTGAGCCCCCCTTACATCAGAGCCCCACCTTGCATCAGAGTCCACATCACAGCCCCCCTTACATCAGGGCACCTATTAGAGTCCCCCTCACCTTATATCAGGCTAATCATCAAAGTCCCCCCTTACATCAGGTTCCCCATCAGATCCCGTCCCTTACATCACGGTCCCTATCAAATTATTTTCTTACATCAGCGCCCCCCTTACATCAAGACAAGATCCCCATCAGATTCCTCCTTTACATCAGGATCCTCATCGGAGTCACCCTTACATCAGTGTCCCCATCAGACCCCCTCCCTTACATCAAGGTCTCCATCAGAGTCCCCAGGTGAGCCCCACCTTACACCAGGGTCCACATCACAGCCCCCCTTACATCAGGGCGCCTATTAGAGTCCCCCCCACGTTATATCGGGGTTCTCATCAGAGTCCCCCTTACATCAGGCTCCTCATCAAAGTCCCCCCTTACATCAGGTTCCCCATCAGACCCCCTCCCTTACATCAGGGTCCCCATCAGACCCCCTCCCTTACATCAGGGTCCCCATCAGACCCCCTCCCTTACATCAGGTTCCCCATCAGACCCCTCCCTTACATCAGGGTCCCCATCAGACCCCCTCCCTTACATCAGGGTCCCCATCAGACCCCCTCCCTTACATTAGAGCCCCATCTTACACCAGGGTCCACATCACAACCCCCCTTACATCAGGGCACTTATCAGAGCCCCCCACCCAGTTACATTAGGGTTCTCATTAGAGTCCCACCTTACAATATGGTCCCTATCAGAATCCCCCATTACATCAGGGTCCCCATCAGTCCCCCATTACATCATGGTCTCCATCAAGTCCCCTATTACATCATGGTCCCTATCAGAATCCCCCATTACATCAGGGTCCCCATCAGAGTCCCCCATTACATCATGGTCCCCATCAGAGTCCCCCATTACACCATGGTCCCTATTAGAATCCCCCATTACATCAGGGTGCCCATCAGAGTCCCTCATTGCATCAGGGTCCCCATCAGAGTCCTGCTTTACATCAGTGCCCCATCAGAATCCCCCTATCAAAGTCCCCTTTACATCAGGGTCCCTATCTGAGTTCCCATCAGAACCCCCTTTTACAACAGGGTTCCCATCAGTCCCCCCTTACATCAGAGTCCCCAGGGGGGGGGGTGAAATGGAGACAACAGGCAGCCTCTGCTGACCTTAAAGCCCAACCCTGGGCAACCCGAAAAATTAGCCCCCGAAAGGTGGGCTGTGCCTAAAGAATCATTTTTCCAGGGAAAGCTCTGCATTTTATTATTAAAAAGCCATTCCTGAGCTCCAGTCCGGTGACTTTGCCTGGGCTGAGATGATGTCATCCGTCTGCTGCAGACAGAAGGAAGCATTTCCTCAGTCTCCCCTCCCCCGGTGTTGGGTTCTGTCAGCTAATGAACCGTTGAAGAAAGTTGAAGCTGCTATGGGGGGGGCTGCGCTCAGTGTTACATGTTACATGCATTGTCATGCGATTCCTTCAAAATCTCTGGGGCCTGAAACATGCATTCCCGTACTTTACTTGATAAAGGACCAGCAAAGCTGAAAATAATGGCAAAGCTGTGCCGACATGCCCATGAGATCACAAATGTGTGGACTGGGCCCAAACTCAACTGTGACAAGCGGGGGAGGGCAGTCATGTGACTTTCCAGACTCCGCCTATTATTGTATTAAAGCACAGTCAGCGATTTGTGTCATCTGTCAGTCATTCCCCATCTGCTCTGTGATAGGCTCTGTCATATCAGTCCTCTGGTTTCAATCCTCCATGAGTCACACACATGCAGATCGGGGGGGGGGGGGGGGGGGTTCCAATTCCATACGCAGGTATACACGTTCCGGATCAGCCACTCAGAAGGTATTGAAGCTGTCGGATTACCATGACAGCCAGTCAGCTAGCATTTTTCAGAAGGAGAGGTCAGCAGCGGCAGTCCCGGTATTTCTCCAGGAGGTTTCCTGTAATGCAGCACGGCGGCGGTGCCGGCTCTTTAAGCAGACTGAGTGACACATACTTTCCACACACCAAAATAACGCAATGAGCACGCCGCTCCTCTAATAGACCAGACGCCCTATTATTGGCTGCAAAAATCCCGCTTGTAATCTTTGTCCCCCACTGAGTTATTTCGTGTTTTTATTTTCCATAAACGCGGGAGGCGGCGCAAAGTCTAAGTATGTCCCAGAGGAGCCACACATCAGAACAATTCTGTCACCGGCAGGAGGGGGGCGACACTGGTCAGGTGTAGGGATGTGCATAGGGAAGGCAGGACTATCATTGATCAGGTGTAGGGATGTGTATAGGGAAGGCAGGGCTATCACTGGTCAGGTGTAGGGATGTGTATAGGGAAGGCAGGGCTATCATTGATCAGGTGTAGGGATGTGTATAGGGAAGGCAGGACTATCATTGATCAGGTGTAGGGATGTGTATAGGGAAGGCAGGGCTATCACTGGTCAGGTGTAGGGATGTGTATAGGGAAGGCAGGGCTATCATTGATCAGGTGTAGGGATGTGTATAGGGAAGGCAGGGCTATCATTGATCAGGTGTAGGGATGTGTATAGGGAAGGCAGGGCTATCACTGGTCAGGTGTAGGGATGTGTATAGGGAAGGCAGGGTTATCACTGGTCAGGTGTAGGGATGTGTATAGGGAAGGCAGGGTTATCACTGGTCAGGTGTAGGGATGTGTATAGGGAAGGCAGGACTATCACTGGTCAGGTGTAGGGATGTGTATAGGGAAGGCAGGACTATCACTGGTCAGGTGTAGGGATGTGCATAGGGAAGGCAGGACTATCATTGATCAGGTGTAGGGATGTGTATAGGGAAGGCAGGGCTATCATTGATCGGGTGTAGGGATGTGTATAGGGAAGGCAGGACTATCATTGATCAGGTGTAGGGATGTGTATAGGGCAGACAGGGCAGTCATTGATCGGGTGTAGGGATGTGTATAGGGCAGGCAGGACTATCATTGATCAGGTGTCGGGGTGAGGATAAGGCAAGACAATCATTGATCAGGTGTAGGGATGTGTATAGGGCTGGCAGGGCTATCATTGATCAGGTGTAGGGATGTGTATAGGGAAGGCAGGACAATCATTGATCAGGTGTAGGGATGTGTAAAGGAAAGGCAGGGCTATCATTGATCAGGTGTAGGGATGAGGATAAGGCAAGACAATCATTGATCAGGTGTAGGGACGTGTATAGGGAAGGCAGGACTATCATTGATCAGATGTAGGGATGTGTATAGGGCTGGCAGGACTATCATTGATCGGGTGTAGGGATGTGTATAGGGAAAGCAGGACTATCATTGATCAGGCGTAGGGATGTGTATAAGGCAGGCAGGACTGTCATTGATTGGGTGTAGGGATGAGGATAAGGCAGGCAGGGCTGTCATTGATTGGGTGTCGGGATGAGGATAAGGCAGGACAATCATTGATCAGGTGTAGGGATGTGTATAGGGCAGGCAGGGCAGTCATGGATTGGCTGTAGGGATGAGGATAAGGCAGGCAGGGCTGTCACTGATTGGGTGTAGGGATGAGGATAAGGCAGGCAGGGCTGTCATTGATTGGGTGTAGGGATGAGGATAAGGCAGGCAGGGCTGTCATTGATTGGGTGTAGGGATGAGGATAGGGCAGTCATTGATTGGGTGTAGGGATGAGGATAGGGCAGGCAGGGCTGTCATTGATTGGGTGTAGGGATGAGGATAAGGCAGGCAGGGCTGTCATTGATTGGGTGTAGGGATATGTATAGGGCAGGCAGGGCAGTCATTGATTGGGTGTAGGGATGAGGATAAGGCAGGCAGGGCTGTCATTGATTGGGTGTAGGGATGTGTATAGGGCAGGCAGGGCAGTCATTGATTGGGTGTAGGGATGAGGATAAGGCAGGCAGGGCTGTCATTGATTGGGTGTAGGGATGAGGATAAGGCAGGCAGGGCAGTCATTGATTGGGTGTAGGGATGAGGATAAGGCAGGCAGGGCAGTCATTGATTGGGTGTAGGGATGAGGATAAGGCAGGCAGGGCTGTCAGCCATGACAGTTCAGCATCTTTATTAGTTGGCGGGATGCGATCTCGGCCCCCTCTGACCTCCAGTAACTTTCCTGGGCTGCACAGATACATTCCATAATGTGCAGCAACAGAATCTTTTTTTTCCAGAAAACCACCTTTAAAGCCATCTTTGAGCTTCAGTCCAGTCACTTGCCTAGGCTCAGATGATGTCTTTAGTCTCCTCCCCCTTCCAGTGATCGGACTAGGTGAGAGCCTGCTGCAGGGGCTGACGTGTGTAACACATTTATGAACACAGCCAAGAGCTGCACAAGTACCAGGATTAACATGATTGTGTCGCCGGCATCTTAGCCCAGGATATAGATGGTGACTGGATGATGCCTGAACAAAGATGGTGCCGTCCTTCTAGAGAGAAAAGGAGAAAAATGCATTGCCGGGGAATACTGTGATATGTAACAAGTAGCTGCATGACACATTACTTGAAATATGAAGCATTAAATATATATCTGATGCCCCTATAGACAGTTCTATAGGGCCCGTGTGCCATGCCGCGTTTCTCATGGCGCACACCGCAGAGATAGAAGCTGCCACCCCGTCATGTACCCAGGAGGAGGCTCAGTATTATCAGGTCACATTTGGCCTTTTATGAAGAATTGTTGGACTGAATGGTCAGAATAAGAGCTCAGCCTTTCCCCTTCCCAGCCTGCAGGATGTAACACACAATATAATGTGATCTCCGGGGGTAATAATCCCGTCTGCTCTCTCACCGACTCTTGTGAAATCCTCGGAGTCCTCCCCCAGTGACGGCTGACTATTCATCTTCATCATATGATACTTCTCTCTAGACCCGAAAAATGATTTGTTTTACATAGAGTGAGAAGAATTAGATCCTCTTTAAGGTTTTTATAACTTAGTGACCCCACTGGAGAGGATTTTATTTTACTTCCTGTCCCTGTGACACCTGGACAGTGGTGTATGGGGGGGGGGTGGGGTGGGGGTGGTGATTCACACCCTGGACCCTCGGTTAAGGGATGCTCCAGTGTGGCCACCAGCATTTGCAGTGGCAGTGCTGTGTTGAGAGCTGGAACATTCTAGGGGGGGGGGGGGGGTTTATAATCATCTCACCACCAATGCTAGGGGTGAAGGATGGGGATGGGTATGTTGCTGGATCATCCCCACTGGCTGCCAATGCTTATTACAGGTTCCCCACTGACCACCAATTCCTTTTTACAGGCTCCCCACTGACCACCAATGCTTATTACAGGCTCCCCACTGGCCCCCAATGCTGGGGGGTCATTAAAGGCTCCCCACTGGCCCCCAATGCTGGGGGGTCATTAAAGGCTCCCCACTGGCCCCCAATGCTGGGGGGTCATTAAAGGCTCCCCACCAATGCTGGGAGGTAATTACAGGCTTCCCACTGACCACCAATGCTGGGGGGTTATTACAGGCTCCCCGCTGGCCATCAATGCTGGGGGGGTCATTACAGGCTCCCCACTGGTCACCAATTCTGGGAGGTAATTATAGGCTCCCCACCAATGCTGGGGGTTATTACAGGCTCCCCGCTGGCCATCAATGCTGGGGGGTCATTACAGGCTCCCTATTGGCCACCAATGGTTATGGGGTTATTACAGGCTCCCCACTGGCCACCAATGCTGGGGGGGAGGGGTTATTGCAGGCTCCCCACTAACTGCCAATGCTGGGGGGAAGGGGGTTATTGCAGCCTGAGCCTGCTACTCATCACCGAGGATGGTGATGGGGTTTAATATAGCACGAGCCTGCAACTGACCACTAATGATCAGAGAGGAAGTTACTACAGCCTCAGCCTGTTACTGACCAATAATGCTGGGGGGTTATTACAGGAGCTCGGCACTCATCACTGAGGGTAGTGATAGCGTTTAGTACAGCAGGAGCCTGCAACTGACCACTAGTACTGGGGAGGACATTATTGCAGCCTGGGCCTGCCACTGGGCAGTAATCTTGGAGTTATTACTGCCTGCCGCTGACCACCAATGCTGGGTGGTTTAACATTACTAACACTGACCACCTATGAAGGGGGGGGATAATGTGGACACTAATACTGGGGGGTAGTAATAAAACAATTTACCTTTCCAGGTGCTAGATATGCTCGGTTACTGTTGGAGGTGGACAGCTCTCTGCAGGGGTGATGCTTCCATAAGCATACAGGGGGAAGATCCATGACACCCAGATAAGGTAAGTGAATCATGAAGTGGGTGCATCTGCTCGGGATTACAGCGGAGGGTGGTAAAGCCACAGATGCTTTCTAATTTTCTAAGTTTGCTTGGGCACCCTTTAAAAACCATTAGGTAGAATTGGGCTTTAGCGGTGACCTTGCACCACCTGTTTCTGGCCACCTTCAGTGGAGCCCCATGGGCACCAGACCAGCCCCAACACCCAGTCAGTGCCTTTAGGATAAGTGCGGTACTCCAGTGCGCTTGGCTGTTGCGCCCACCACAATACCATACAAATACTTTACACAACATAACAATCACATACACAACACCTTGTACACATGTAGGGGTTGTTTTTTGATGTAACACAATCAGAAAAATGTATCCATTTACTTTTGTAAAAAGTAAAATTTATTTATTGATAAGAAATTTATAGGCATAAAGGATTCTGAATTGTCGTGTGCATCAAACCAGACAACGCTAAACCAACAAACCACGTGAGGGATTACCAAGAAAATCGAGGATTTCACCTCTCCTGTACACGTCACCACGTATCGCAAAACAAACCAGTGCGTGGCTGGCGCCTATGTGTACCCGACCAGGCGAGGGGTGCTGGGGAAGCTCTTCCTCATTCCCATACATTTCTCCTGATCGATGAAGAGGGAGTTGGCTTTGATGGACAGGTCATGTTCAAGGTTGGCCTTGGTATGAACCAGCATCTGTAGGGTGTCTTCAGCTTCTCGGAGGCGTTGCTGCAACACCTGAATGGTGTCGTCGATTTCTTGGACCTCGTGAACAAGACTGCAAAGGGGGAAAAAAAAAGAAAGGTTATGGGGCACAAGATCAGGAACATGGAACCAGGGCCGTCTTTAATATTGATTGGACCCTGGGCAAAACTTTTCTTGGGCCCCAACCCCCCACCCAAATGCAGTTTCGCTCTCCACCAGCTCTGAGACATACAATAAACAGCAGCTAGACTCAAAATCAGTTTACTGAATCAGATCAGGCAGCGATTGGTTGCCAGAGGTTACGGTGTATCATTACCGCTCACTGACTGGTTGCTAGAGGTTACAGCACACATTACGGCTCACTGATTAGTTGCTAGAGGTTTCTGCTTTTTGATTGGTTGCTAGAGATTACTGTGGATATGACCTCAGGGGGGCATGATATACATATCAATGCCGCCGGCCGCCCCTATTTACATAAGAATGCTGGTAATTTGCATGTAAACACAGGGTCTACAGGTGAGTCATCTGTACACAACAATAAGGCAGAGCTGGGCAGCATTAGTAGTAGCACTTCACACTGAGATATCGGGACACAGCACAGGACTAAAACCTCAAGGGACGAGGGAATTTAAACCAGGATAGTTGGCAAGTATAAGGCAGCTGCTTTGGGCCCCGCAACAATGACAGGGCCCAGGGCAGCTGCCCCTTTTGCCCTGCCTTAAAAACGGCCCTGCATGGAACACTTTACTATATGGTGCAAGATTGGGCAGTTCCTGGGGGGGGGGGGGGGGGGGTTGGCGGGATGCCAATAGACATGTGTGCAGTGGTGAAGCTAGACAGACATTCTTCCACCTGGGGCAAAGACTCAGTTCAGCCCCCACTTCCTTGAAAGAGGACAATGTCAGTTTTTATTTTACATTCATTATTTCATTTTTAATGATTTTTTTCAAAAATGTTCTACTCTCCTACCACTCCGCTCCCTTTCTGAGCACCTACCGACATAAAGGACCCCTGCACCTTCTCCCGGCTCTACAGGTACAGGTGTGCTCTTATTGTCAGCAATGGCACCCCTCTCAAAGTCCTGCCCCCCCCCCCCCCTGTTTCGACCCAGCCTGTGTGGTAGGTGTGATTGGTAATACTGTATGTGGCCTGCATAATCATGGGTCTAGACCAGTTTTTCTCAGCCAGAGTTCTGTGGAACCCTAGGGTTCCTCCAGAGGTCGCTAGGGGTTCCTTGGGCAATGAGCAACTTCTGCTTTCTAGATGGGAAACCACTGACGCCAATGATCTTTTAGAGCTCTGTAAAGGGTGGGATTCTTCCCAATGGCCACAAATGTAAGGAGCATTCCTCCCAGTGATCATCACACTAATGTGCTGTGCGCTGTAGATTAAGTAATTATTAGCAAGGGTTCCTTCAGCCTGGAAAGTTATTTCAAGGGTCTTCCATGTTGAAAAAGTTGAGCAAGGCTGGTCTAGACACCGGTGTTTCAAGAATACCAGCTCACTGGCAGAAAGGCAATAATAATATAAACCTGCTACAGTAAAAATATGAATGATTACCAATTAGAGAAGAATGACCAGCTCCTGATTTTGTCCTCCTCAATTTAGTCCACAACTAGGAGGTGGTGGCCATGGTTTCCATTTAAAATATACTTTTATGGAGACCAACATTTTCCAGCTCTGGGCAAACCCTGGGGTTTGAAAATGGGTGTAGTAGCGATTTAAATTAAGAGTTTTGAGTTGTCAGAGGAACAGGCGTTGAGGTTGAGGGGAAATCTTCCATTAGGTAAACCAGTTCTGGTGACAACTGTCTACTAGGAGATACCCCCATGTTTTTGGAGATCTCCGCTTACCGGCAGGCCAAAAATAGAAGGGATCTTGAATAGGGATTGGGTTGGGTTTTTGGCCTAAAGTCCAAAAAGGCAGCTGCCATGTACACAGAGGAGCAGGAATTTTCATGACATTATTGATCCAATATGGCCACACGGTTATCTCAAACTTATTGGCCTGGCACTGACAGCTCTTCTGGGTTTGGCTGAATATTGGGGTTGGACCAACCCACAACTGTACCTAAGGTCATTCCTAATGTTGACTAGGCTTGTGCAATTCGTTTCATAACGAATCGAAATTCGGCCGAATTTTGCATCTTTTGGACATTCGGATGCATCCGAATGTCCGAATAAAAAAATAACAAATTACAACGAATACAAAAGAAATATAACGAATGAATTCGACATGATTCGACATTATTTCAACTGCATTCGAAAATATTTTGTGACCCGAATTTAGGGCCATGTATCTCTGGGTCACTTGGTGCTAGAGACTTCAAATTTGGATATGTTGTAGTGCTAGTATTATTGTGTTTGTATACCGAATTTGGGGGTTCTAGCTATAAGTGACCCCGAGATATGTGGCCCCAAAATCGGGTCGCAAAATGTTATTAGTTATTAGAGCAGAGAATGACATTTTGCGACCCGATTTTGGGGCCACATATCTCGGGGTCACTTATAGCTAGAAACCCCAAATTTGGTATGCAAACACAATTGTACTAGCACTACAACATATCCAAATTTGGAGTTTCTAGCACCAAGTGATCCCGAGATACATGGCCCTAAATTCGGGTCACAAAATATTTTCGAATGTGGTTGAAATAATGTCGAATCATGTTGAAATCATTTAGAATCCGGTAGAAATATTTTCGAATTTGGTTGAAATATTTTCGAATTCGGTAGAAAACTAAACGAAATCCGAAAACGAATTTAAGGAAGTTAACGAATATAACTAAACGAAATTAATGAATTAACGAATTAAAACTAAACGAAACTAAACGAATTTTTTCCTTTTGCACATGTCTAATGTTGACCATTCTCTACTCCAGTCCTCAAGGCACCCCAACAGGTCATATTTTCAGGATTTCCCTCAGACAGGGCTGGACTGGGACAAAAATTTGGGCCTGGACTTCATCCAGACCAGCCCACTTTAATTTTGCAAACAAGCACAAAAACAGTATATAAAACTATACGTAATTGTGCAAAAAAAACATAAGTAGCATAACATAAGGAGTCCTCAGTAACCTCTTTTATTATTTCACTTATTCTCCTCTGTATTTTTCTCATCTTTCTCACGTCACTGCGTGAAGTTGAGGGCAAGCCATGCAGCCATTACTTTGTCACTGAAACCGGCCCACTGAGCCATCGGCCCACCGGGAAACTCCCTGTAGTCTCAATGGCCAGTACATGCCTGCCCTTCAGATGAAATGGCTGTGGTAATTACTGAGGCGGTGAAACTGATCAAGTCACCTGTGGAAAGTAATGGAAAACCTGAAAACGTGACCTGTTGGGGCGCCTTGAGGACTGGAGTTGAGAAACACTGCTCTACTCTATCCAAAACTAACAAAATAACAGTTTTGACCTTTACACATTCCTTAAGACCCCTTTCACACTGGGGCGTTTTTCAGGCGTTTTTCATGCGCTTTAGCGTTAAAAAATACGCCTGAAAGAAGCCGCAACTGCAAACCCAATGTAAAAGCCCGAGTGCTTTCACACCGAGTCGCTGCGCTGGCAGGGCGTCAAAAAAAGTCCTACAAGCAGCTTCTTTGCAACGCTTTTGGAGCGGTGAATACAACGCTCCTAAAGCGCCCCTTCCCATTGAAATCAATGGGAAGCGCCTGTAAAACGCCAGAAAAACGCCTGAAAAACGCTATTGGCAGCAGTGTTTTGTGGGCGCTTTTAACCCTTTATTTGGCCACTAGCAGGGGTTAAAAGCGCCCCAATAACGCTCGAAAAACGCTGGTAAAGCGCTGCTAGTTTAAGCAGCGCTTTACAAGCGTTTTTCGGGCGCTGACATTGTGAAAGGGCTCTTAAAGCACTTGGGCTTTCACATTGGGACTGCAGATGAGGCTTCTGTCAAGCGCTTTACAGGCGTTTTTTTTTAACGCTAAAGTGCCTGAAAAACACCTGAAAAACGCCCCAGTGTGAAAAGGGTCTAAATCATTATCAGAGGTCCTAACCTCTACTCACAATGTGTTTCTGTCTGTGCCCCCCCCCCCCTCCCCCTTAGAAAAATATCTTTACAGTGAATGAGGGTAGATCAGCCCAGTAGAGAACATAGAGGTCAATGAAAAAATCCAGAAAAGGTCTAATCTTTCTCCGCTCCATCTAAAAAAAAGTTTTAGGTCACGTTGGGCTAATGTGTTGCCAGCAGTTACCGTATCTGCGCGGTGTCTCGGCACAGCTCCACGTTGGGGCGCCTTGTGCGTTCATCCAGACGTGTTTGGGCTACTCTCATTGGAGCCATTTTGTCCTTGATGGCCTTTTTGATGGCTTCGATCGTCATCTCCGTCTGAAAGATCTCCTGGAGAGTCTAAAAAAGAAAAGAAAAAAAGAAATCATAAAAACGTATAAATATCTATCATCACGGCCTTCCAAAAAGTTATGAAAATTGAGGGAATGAAGACAAGGTTCAGGCTACAAATACCAGCCAATGGCAGTTGAGCAATGTGAGAATTGCTTACATAAGTACCATTTTTAAGCAGTTGGCCACGGTGCACATGTGATAAAAGACACTGCTTAATGGTTTAGGAAGAATCGTGTCTATTCTTCCGACCCCAGCTCTAAAGCGGCAGCTTGTAAAGGCATAGAAATGCATTACTATGCACATGGAGTAACCGAGAGGCACTGAGGTCTTGAGAAACATTCTGGATGCCTCGCGGCACGCACTCAGATTCTGCGCAAAAGTTCCGAAGATTCCATTTCCTCGTCTGCCTGACCGCAGCCCAAGAAGTTTTATGTCTGCTGCTCTCTTGGAGGTGTGTAATTACACTATTCTAGAGAGGAGAACGTCCTTCACATGGGGTTCCCACCTCTGCAGGAATTACCCCTCGGAGGTTTTATGTAAATTTTTCCTTTTCCATCTAGCTTTTTTTTTTTTTTTGCTGTTCTTTGGGTTATATTTTACAATCCTCCTTGCACTGAAACACAAAGCTGCTGTATGAATACAAGTAAAATCCTGCGGGAATAGGAAGAAACACCTCCACCTAAATAAACAGAACTCTCTGTAATACCAACAATGAAGGTGCATTCAGGAGATTAAAGATACAGTATAAAGAGTTCATGAAAATGGAATCATTCCGTAAAACCATCCCCCACTACTCAGGGCCGTCTTTAATATTGATTGGGCACTGGGCAAAAATTTGCTTAGGACCCCCCCTCCCATGCAATTTCGCTCTCCACCTTCTCTGAGACATACAATAAATAGCAGCTAGACTTAAAATCGGTTTATTGTATCAAATCAGGCAGCGATTGGTTGCCAGAGGTTACAGCATATCATTACTGCTTACTGACTGGTTGCTAGAGGTTACAGCACTCCTTAAGGCTCACTGATTAGTTGCTAGAGGTTACAGCACATGATTTCGGCTTGTTGATTGGCTGCTAGAGATTACTGTACAGTAATACTGCTCACTGGTTGCTATAGGTTACAGCACATCATCTCCTCACTGCAGGCGGCATGATATACATATGAATGCTGCCTTAGTTACATATCAATGCCGTTGGCCTCAGCTATTTACATATTAATGCTGGTTATTTACATGTAAACATAGGGTCTGCAGGTGAGTCGCCTGTACACAACAGGACTAAAACCTCAAGGGACAAGGGAGTGTAAACTGGGATAGTTGGCAAGTATGAAGCAGCTGCTTTGGGCCCCACATGACAAGGCCCAGGGCAGCTGCCCCTTTTGCCCTGCCTTAAAGACGGCCCTGCCACTACTCTGCACTGCTGGAGGACTCTGCTCCTTCCTCTATAACTCTCCTCTCCAGAAATACTCCGCACTGCTGGAGGACTCTGCTCCTTCCTCTATAACTCTCCTCTCCAGAAATACTCCGCACTGCTGGAGGACTCTGCTCCTTCCTCTATAACTCTCCTCTCCTGAAATACTCTGCACCGCTGGAGGACTCTGCTCATTCCTCTATAACTCTCCTCTCCTGAAATACTCTGCACTGCGGGAGGACTCTGCTCCTTCCTCTATAACTCTCCTCTCCTGAAATACTCTGCACTGCGGGAGGACTCTGCTCCTTCCTCTATAGCTCTCCTCTCCTGAAATACTCTGCACTGCGGGGGGACTCTGCTCCTTCCTCTATAACTTTCCTCTCCTGAAATACTCTGCACTGCTGGAGGACTCTGCTCCTTCCACTATGACTCTCCTCTCCTGAAATACTCTGCTCTGCTGGAGGACTCTGCTCCTTCCTCTATAGCTCTCCTCTCCTGAAATACTCTGCACTGCTGGAGGACTCTGCTCCTTCCTCTATAGCTCTCCTCTCCTGAAATACTCTGCACTGCTGGAGGACTCTGCTCATTCCTCTATAACTCTCCTCTCCTGAAATACTTTGCTCTCCTGGAGGACTCTGCTCTGTCCTCGGAATGTGTCCGATCGGACCCTGTTGTCGGATATTCCAACTGTGTGTGGTCTGCATCAGACTGTTTCCGTCTGAATATCCGTCGGACCAAATTTTCCAACTTGCCGGAAATATTTTCCGACAAAATGCTCCGATCGGACATACTCCGATCATGTGTAGATAATTCCGATTGGACAAAATGCCACGCATGCTCAGATCAAATTCCTAAACCAAAGCTATTGGCTGCTAGCCTGAACATAGTCCCGTCGTAACGAAATTACGTCATCACGTTCTGAACGATCAGATTGTCCGACAACTTCGTCCGACCGTGTGTATGCAACAGTTTCGGACAAAATCCGTCGGACAAAATCCGATGGATTTGGTTGCCGGAATCTCCGATTGTCTGTAAAAGGGCTAAGTCACATCTCCTGAAATACTCTATATGCCCTGGTCCATCTTCCCACTACTCTCCATTACCCTCTTCTCATCATTGGGCTTTCTGTCTCATCTTCAGACCTGTCTTGATATAACACGAGTGAACAGGCAAATGCAGCCCCCCCACAAGACACACACACTCCTGTCACAACATTCTATGTGGTCAAAGACAGACAGATATCTTCCTGAAAGCAATGGGCAGGAAGACGTTTCCAAGACTGTCTCAAGCCCTTGCACACCCTACCATCTGCATTTTACAACAAATACACATGCAAGACTTCTGATCCTTCAGTCCTTCCATAAAAGAAGAAAGGGTTTGGCCTTTGATCAAAGGGAGATTTTCTAACATACTCAAAATCTGGAGCCTCGCTTGTGAATATTGGGCTGTCTTTTTGGCCACCAAGTCTTTGAATGGCTGTAGATAATTTGCCTCCAAGCACTTCATAACTGAGCACAATCCCAACTTTGTACCTTTGCTAGGTGACTTTGGAGCTTGTTCTTGGCATCCGCAGACTCAGAGATCCGGTTGGTGAACATGACGTTCACTCGGTTGAACTGGTTCCACATCTCATTGGAAGTGACATTTAGTAAATTCTCGACATCCTCTCTGAGCTTGGCAGAGGCGGCTCTCTCGCTTTGTGACCTCAAGATGTTGTCATCTGTGAATTTGGCCCAAGTTTCAGGGACAGAAATGCTGAGGGATATAAAAGACAAGAGATACTGAGATACACAAAAACAAGGAGATGCTGAGGGGCACTAAGACCAGGAGATGCCGAGGAGCACTAAGACCAGGAGATGCCGAGGAGCACTAAGACCAGGAGATGCCGAGGGGCACTAAGACCAGGAGATGCCGAGGAGCACTAAGACCAGGAGATGCCGAGGGGCACTAAGACCAGGAGATGCCGAGGGGCACTAAGACCAGGAGATGCCGAGGGGCACTAAGACCAGGAGATGCCGAGGGGCACTAAGACCAGGAGATGCCGAGGGGCACTAAGACCAGGAGATGCCGAGGGGCACTAAGACCAGGAGATGCCGAGGAGCACTAAGACCAGGAGATGCCGAGGGACACTAAGACCAGGAGATGCCGAGGAGCACTAAGACCAGGAGATGCCGAGGGACACTAAGACCAGGAGATGCCGAGGAGCACTAAGACCAGGAGATGCCGAGGAGCACTAAGACCAGGAGATGCCGAGGGACACTAAGACCAGGAGATGCCGAGGAGCACTAAGACCAGGAGATGCCGAGGGACACTAAGACCAGGAGATGCCGAGGAGCACTAAGACCAGGAGATGCCGAGGGGCACTAAGACCAGGAGATGCCGAGGAGCACTAAGACCAGGAGATGCCGAGGAGCACTAAGACCAGGAGATGCCGAGGGGCACTAAGACCAGGAGATGCCGAGGAGCACTAAGACCAGGAGATGCCGAGGGGCACTAAGACCAGGAGATGCCGAGGGGCACTAAGACCAGGAGATGCCGAGGGGCACTAAGACCAGGAGATGCCGAGGGGCACTAAGACCAGGAGATGCCGAGGGGCACTAAGACCAGGAGATGCCGAGGGGCACTAAGACCAGGAGATGCCGAGGGGCACTAAGACCAGGAGATGCCGAGGGACACTAAGACCAGGAGATGCCGAGGGGCACTAAGACCAGGAGATGCCGAGGGGCACTAAGACCAGGAGATGCCGAGGGACACTAAGACCAGGAGATGCCGAGGGGCACTAAGACCAGGAGATGCCGAGGGACACTAAGACCAGGAAATGCCGAGGGGCACTAAGACCAGGAGATGCCGAGGAGCACTAAGACCAGGAGATGCCGAGGAGCACTAAGACCAGGAGATGCCGAGGGACACTAAGACCAGGAGATGCCGAGGAGCACTAAGACCAGGAGATGCCGAGGGACACTAAGACCAGGAGATGCCGAGGAGCACTAAGACCAGGAGATGCCGAGGGGCACTAAGACCAGGAGATGCCGAGGGGCACTAAGACCAGGAGATGCCGAGGGACACTAAGACCAGGAGATGCCGAGGGACACTAAGACCAGGAGATGCCGAGGGACACTAAGACCAGGAGATGCCGAGGGACACTAAGACCAGGAGATGCCGAGGGACACTAAGACCAGGAGATGCCGAGGGGCACTAAGACCAGGAGATGCCGAGGGACACTAAGACCAGGAGATGCCGAGGGACACTAAGACCAGGAAATGCCGAGGGGCACTAAGACCAGGAGATGCCGAGGAGCACTAAGACCAGGACATGCTGAGGGGCACTAAGACCAGGAGATGCCGAGGAGCACTAAGACCAGGAGATGCCGAGGGACATTAAGACCAGGAGATGCCGAGGGACACTAAGACCAGGAGATGCCGAGGGACACTAAGACCAGGAGATGCCGAGGGACACTAAGACCAGGAGATGCCGAGGGGCACTAAGACCAGGAGATGCCGAGGGACACTAAGACCAGGAGATGCTGAGGAGCACTAAGACCAGGAGATGCTGAGGAGCACTAAGACCAGGAGATGCCGAGGGGCACTAAGACCAGGAGATGCCGAGGGACACTAAGACCAGGAGATGCTGAGGAGCACTAAGACCAGGAGATGCTGAGGAGCACTAAGACCAGGAGATGCCGAGGAGCACTAAGACCAGGAGATGCCGAGGGACACTAAGACCAGGAGATGCCGAGGGACACTAAGACCAGGAGATGCCGAGGGACACTAAGACCAGGAGATGCCGAGGGACACTAAGACCAGGAGATGCCGAGGGACACTAAGACCAGGAGATGCCGAGGGGCACTAAGACCAGGAGATGCCGAGGGGCACTAAGACCAGGAGATGCCGAGGGGCACTAAGACCAGGAGATGCCGAGGGACACTAAGACAGGAGATGCCGAGGGACACTAAGACCAGGAGATGCCGAGGGGCACTAAGACCAGGAGATGCCAAGGAGCACTAAGACCAGGAGATGCCGAGGAGCACTAAGACCAGGAGATGCCGAGGAGCACTAAGACCAGGACATGCTGAGGGACATGGTAGATATAACCACGAGTGAACAGACAAATGAAGCCCCCCCATGAGATGGTGAGGGACACATCAAAAGGAGATGCTGTGGGATACATCAACAGAAGATGCTGAGGGACATATCAACAGGAGATGCTAAAGGGACATGCTTGATATAACCACAAGAGGACAGGCAAAGCTCCCCATGAGATGCTGAGGGACACAAAGACAATGGTTCTTAGGGACAAAAAAAAATAATACAAGGAGGTGTTGTGGAACACAAACACAAGAAGATGCTAAGGGACACAAATACAAGGAGACATTGAGGGACACAAATATGAGATGCTGAGGGACACAAAGACAGGGAGATGTTGGGGTACCAAAAAAAAAAAAAAAAAAAAAGGGAGAAGGACGTTGGGACACAAAGACAAGGGGGTGCTGAAGGACACAAAGACTGGAAACATTGAGAAACACAAATATGAGATGCTGAGGGACACAAAAGCAAATAGATGCTGAGGGACACAAGTATGAGGTGATGTTGAGGGGCACAATGACAAGGAAATGTTTAGGGACACAAGCGTGAGGTGATGTTGGGGGACACAAAACACAAGGAGATGTTGAAGGACACAAACACAAGGACATGCTGAGTAACACAAAGACCGGAGATACTGAGGAACAGAAAGACAGAAGATGTTGAAGAGCACAAAAGAAAGGAGACGCTGAGGGACACAAAAGCAAATTCATGCTGAGGGACACGAACATGAGGCGATGTTGAGGGACAAAAAGTCAAGGAGTGGCTGAGGGACAGAAACACAAGGAGCGGTTGAGATGTTGAGGGATATTAACACAGGGAGATGCTTTGGGACACAACAACAAGGAGGTGTTGGGAAACACAAACAAATGGAGATGTTGAGGGACACAACAACAAGGACATGTTGGGGGACACAAAGACAATGAGATGCTGAAGGACACAAAGACCAGAGATAGTGAGGGGCTTAAAGTCAAATAGATGTTGAGGGACACAAAGGCAAGGATATACTGAGGGACACAAAGGCAAGGATATACTGAGGGACACAAAGGCAAGGATATACTGAGGGACACAAAGGCAAGGATATACTGAGGGACACAAAGGCAAGGATATACTGAGGGACACAAAGGCAAGGATATACTGAGGGACACAAAGGCAAGGATATACTGAGGGACACAAAGACAAGGAGATGCTGAGGGTCACAAAGACAAGGAGATGCTGAGGGACACAAAGACAAGGAGATGCTGAGGGTCACAAAGACAAGGAGATGCTGAGGGACACAAAGGCAAGGAGATGCTGAGGGACACAAAGGCAAGGAGATGCTGAGGGACACAAAGACAAGGAGATGCTGAGGGACACAAAGACAAGGAGATGCTGAGGGACACAAAGACAAGGAGATGCTGAGGGACACAAAGACAAGGAGATGCTGAGGGACACAAAGACAAGGAGACGCTGAGGGACACAAAGACAAGGAGACGCTGAGGAACACAAAGACAAGGAGACGCTGAGGGACACAAAGACAAGGAGACGCTGAGGGACACAAAGACAAGGAGACGCTGAGGGACACAAAGACAAGGAGATGCTGAGGGACACAAAGACAAGGAGATGCTGAGGGACACAAAGACAAGGAGATGCTGAGGGACACAAAGACAAGGAGATGCTGAGGGACACAAAGACAAGGAGATGCTGAGGGACACAAAGACAAGGAGATGCTGAGGGACACAAAGACAAGGAGATGCTGAGGGACACAAAGACAAGGAGATGCTAAGGGACACAAAGACCAGAGATAGTGAGGGACTTAAAGTCAAGGAGATGTTGAAGAACTTGCAGACACTCCTAAACAGTTCACAGAGGATATTCACATACGTTGCATCGATCCGTTCCACGCCTCGGTAGTATCCAATACCGTCAGAGGTATTCCGCAGATTCTGACATTTGTCATCGATGCGGAAGGCCGATTGCTTGTCACTGATGTCCCTCTCCAGTTCGTGTTGAGCTGCCCTATTTGAACTGTAGACACAGATGAGATCTTAGGAGCGTAGATCAAGTTCCAGAACTACAAGTACTCATAGGTGGGATAAATACAATCTGATCAGTGTTTAGGGTGACCGTAAAGGTGCATGCAGTGGTCACATCAGTGTACAGTACCTGGACAACCATAGATCTGCCTAACTGAACATTTTATTTTTGTTGTTAGACTTTTACAACGCATGGCAATGTTTACTAAAGACCATATCTGCTGCGTGAAAGCACTTCTGGGCCCAGGAAGGCATGGCTCCCAAAAAATAAAAAATAAATAAAAAAGAATGCTTATTGCACATGCTGATGTGGATAGAGGGAAGAGATTGTTTATTAATGCCTAGCATAGGAACTACTTTATGATAGGAGTGGTTAGGTTGAGGAATGACCTACCGCATAAAGAACTAAATGCAAAAGCATTACTTGGATATAGAAAAGGAGTGGATGATTTCAAGCTGAACTCTACCCTTCAGCATGGTATCAGCTTTGAATCCCCTCATCCCTTTAAATTAGATTATTAAAGATCACAAATCGGGCCAAAGACCCTGGGCCATTAATTGCCTGTACTAGTATGACCCCATCAGACACCAACTGCTTAGAAGGAGAGGTGCACAGCATTGACCAATTGACTATCCCTCTCATTTACTGCAGGATAATGAAGGTTGTAGTACCTGAGGCCTTTGGACAGCCACTGGGCTCTAAACTCCTAAATAGGTTGCCTTGTAGATAATCCTGACTCTACCCACCCCCAATACACATATATACACACATGCAAGGGTGAAGAGGTTACGTGTCTTACGCAAGCTGTGCCGCTGTCCTGTCCAGGTGTCTCCTCATTCTCTCCTGGCAAGACTTGATGCTATCAACTTCCTATTCAATACAAATACCAACATAATAAATTACTTTGATGACTTCAAGAAGGCAAAACATGAATAAGAATCTCCCTCTCTACGTTCTCTGGTGACCCCACTGAGCCATTTTGCTCATCGTATTTTTGTTAGAATGACCTGAGATGGTTAATTCTGACCACCATGTTGTATCCTACTCATTGACAGGACTGAGTGGAGTTGCCATTTAATTATTTTTGTCTTTTTTATGTATTTGTTGTTGGTTCTATGTCTAGCTTTTAACATTTATATTGATAGAGTTGTAAAAGGGGAGTATACCTTGTGCTCCCGGGGATTATTTGGATTTTGTATCTGTGTGACTTTCTTCTGGGGCACCTCAAAAGTCCATGATGGGCTTAGAGGATTAGGACTGAATCATTTTCTTCATAGTATACTTTGAGGTTTATGCAGTTTGGTGAATTGTTACCCCACTTCGAGAGGTATCTTTCAAAGGTATCGAGAGGTAACTTCAAAGGTATCTTTGAAGTGTTAGGGTTTGTGGCTTGTTTTTAAGACCCACTTTTGTGACTGAAGAACTTTTCGGTGGCTATTATGTATTCTAAACCTGACTGTGGTCACTATGTACCAACTCAGATCCTCCATCTACTTGGTGTTACAGCACAAAGGACTCAAGAAGGGCAAATGTACTGATTCAGGTCATCCATCCACTTAGGGTTATGGCACTAAAGCATTAGGGGTCTTAGTGATGGGACCCAAGAAGGGGGCGCATGTAAACATTTAGGCCATCCATCCAATTGCGGTTATGGCACTAAGGCATTACAAGTCATAGTGAAGGGGACTCACGAAAGGCGACTATACCAGTTCAGGCCGTCCATCCACTTAGGGTTATGGCACTAAGGCATTACAAGTCATAGTGAAGGGGACTCACGAAATGCGACTATACCAGTTCAGGCCGTCCATCCACTTGGCGTTATGGCACTTTAAGGTTTGTCCAGTTTGGCGACTTGGAGCCCCCTATATTTGAAGTGTCAGGGTTTTTAGCTTGTTTTAAATGACCCACTTACCCAACTGAAGACCTTTTTGGCAGCTATTTTGTAGCTTAAACCTGTCTGTGGTCTCGAAGTACCAGTTAAGGTCAGTTATAACACTAAGGCATTAATGGCCAAAGTGAAGCGACTTAAGAAGGGCAAAGGTACAAATTTAGGCTATCTGCTGGGCCATCTTAAAGCGTGGGCACTGCCCAGGGGACCCAGGTGCATGGGGGCCCCATTATAATCTTGCATAAACATCATACTTGCCAACCATCCCAGATTTTCTGGGACAGTCACGCTTTTTACTAAGCTGTCCCGGGATGGCTGCATCCAGGGCAGCATCCCTGAACCTGTACTGTGCCCCCCCCCCTAATCCCAGTATTGTGCCCTTCTGATCCCCCTGTACTGTGCCCTTTGTGTTGATTAGTCTTTGATTTATGGCATGTTTTCTTATTGTTTAAATTTTTTTATTGAAAGTACTACTAAATATATGTTTATTTCTATGAACCATTTATACTTTAATTCTTGAAAGTAGGTGTGTAAATTGGGGCAGGCTGGTAAGGTAGGGTGACCAGACGTCTCCGGGTTCCAGGGACAGTCCCTGGACTGAGGATACAGTCCCTGGACCAAGTCTGTCACCTGTTTCGTCCCCGGTTTGGATTCGAACAGGGGCCCGGGCAATTTCGAAGGCAAACAGTGCAAAATTAAAAAACAAAAAACAAATTCTGAATGACACACCCCCACTCCGCTGCTCCTACTAGCTTGGGGGGGGGGGGGGGGTTTCCATTATTTGTGCCCCTTTCTGATGATCATGTGCTGGTCAGAACAGAGGAGCTATTTCTTCAGTTTCGGGCACAAGCCCATTCTGCTCCCACTCGCATGTTCTTCTGCCTTGGCTCAAGTCCCGGCCAGCCGTCTGCCCTTCTTCTTGCCTTCCCCGGTGGAGTGGCTGGTGGGTGCCGATTTTGTGAACTTGTTAGTCACAAGTTAACAAAATCAGCACCCAGCATCCATGTTATGTGACACACTGTGATAGAGCCAGCCAGGGCCATGATAGGGTGCCTGCTGCCTGTGAGTTATCATAATGCTGATGATCTTAACCAGTTCCCGACCTCCCCATAAGGGTAAGGGGAACCAGAGTATTACTTTGGCCAGTGTCCAATGATGCTATTCAGACGGCCTTGCCTGTCCGTCTACTTGGTTTTCTGGCACTAAGTCATTAAACGGTCATAGTCAAGGGACCCAAGAAGGGTGAATGGGACCCTCTCAGGTTGTATATCCACTTTTTTTGTGGCACAAGTCATTAATGGTCATAGCGGAGGAACTCAAGATGATCAAATTTTCATACAGCAGCTCAGCGTGAAAATTGATGGACACATCTGTGCTCTGTAAACCAACGTAGATGCAAAGCAAGCCACCCCCACAAGTGCTGCTTGCAGACAGGCATTAAAGCGGGATTCCACCCTAAAGTGGAACCTCCGCTGATCGGATCCCTCCCCCCCTCCGGTGTCACAATTGACACCTTTCAGGGGGGAGGGGGGTGGAGATACCTGTCAAAGACAGGTATTTTCACCCACTTCCGGGCATAGACTCCCGTGGGAGTCTACGCCATTTCCTGCCCTGCCGCGCTGTCTGCTGGGACACACACGGGTCCCAGTGACAGCGCGGAGATTTCCTATTGCGCGGCGCGGCTCGCGCATGCGCAGTAGGGAACCGGGAAGTGAAGCCGATTCGCTTCACTTCCTGATTCCCTCACCTAGAATGGTGGCGGCAGCAGCCGAGAGCCGAGCGATCGATCGGCCTCGGTTGCCGGCATCGCTGGACCCCGGGACAGGTGAGTGTCCATTTATTAAAAGTCAGCAGCTGTAGTATTTATAGCTGCTGGCTTTTAATATTTTTTTTTTTGGTGGAATCCCTCTTTAAGGAACACTGGTTGTGAGCCAAGTCTTCTCCTCCATCATGTGGAAAGCCTTCCCACAAGATTGGATGATATGGGGAGCCAACTCTATAGTAATGGCCATGGTTTTGGAACAGGATGTCCAAACTCTTATAGGTGTGTCGGGTCGGTGTGTCATGGTTGGGTTTCCATCAACTTTTGGCCATACAATGCATAAACCTGTATGGGAAATATTTGCATTGTCAACAGCACCTAATCAGGACTGCGCACTTGTTTGTTCCTCCAGTTTGTGCTGTTTTTTATTTTTCCTATCAGTTCATCCCATGTCCCTTACTGATTCAGGCAGCTGGAACTTTTTACTGTAGGAGAGTCTTCATCTCACCTGCAGGAGCTGTTTCTCCACATCGTCGTGCACCAGATCTATAGACATCCTCTTCTCCCGATGATACAGACACTCCTGAGCCACCTGCCAGGCATTGCACAATAATTATGAGACTAATTAGACTTCCCTGTTGTAGTGACAAAGTCAAAACACAGCACAGCTCAAAACCAGACAAATACAAAGGTAGACTGATGATAGAGTCAATTCTTATACATTTTAGATACTCCGGTAACAAGACCCCTTCCCCCCATGATTCCCAACTCTGTTCCTGCCAACCTTTGTGTTCTGGCTCTTCCTGTTATATTCTCTATTATATGAAATAAATAAAAACCCAGCAGGGATGGTGGGAACCCCTCATAATGGGCATGGCAGGTGTACAGACCCAGGAACTCAGCACAGGGATGGTGGGAACTGCTCATAATGGGCACAGCGGGTGTAGAGACCCAGGAACTCAACACAGGGATGGTGGCAACCACTCATAATGGGCACAGCGGGTGTACAGACCTAGAACCTTAGCACAGGGATGGTGGCAACCACTCGTGATGGGCACAGCAGATGCACAGACCTGGCAACTCAGTGCAGGGATGGCTGGAACCCCTCATAATGGGCACAGCGTGTGTACAGACCCGGTAACTCAGCACGGGGGTGGTGGTAACCCCTCAAAATGGGCACAGTGTGTGCACAGACCTGGAACCTTATCACAGGGATGGTGGCAACCAGGGCTCAAGTCCTGCGGGAACGGAGTTCCTGTACTTTTTCCACAACAGGAACTCGGTTCCCGTTAGCAGCCGTGTCCTGCAAGACTTTGAAATATGCGAGCTGTATGGCAGGTGCTACACCAGCAGCCGCCGACACAGCTTGCAATAGTAAGTGCCGCACACCTGACCATTCAGGCATTGCCAGTAGGGGGCCCCATGACAGCTTGTGCTTCGATCTACCTGTCAATCACAGCTAGCTGACGGGTAGATCAGGTCCCTGCTGCTAAGAGCTTGTAATTTAGTCAGACCTCTCATGATGCTCCTCCCCGCTGCCCCCTCCTGATTTTCTGTCTCCTCATCCCCCCCCCCCCAGTCTCCTGCATACTTGCTCTGTGTGTCCCGCTGAATCCCCCCTCCTCTATCTTCAGTGCCATATGATGAGAGAACCCAGAGGAGGAGCACAGCTATTCTGCTCACAGGACATGCAGGGAGAGAGGTGAGCTGAGGGAGGAACATCAGTTTGGGGTGGCAAGCTGGGCACAATACCTGGCAAAGTTTAATGCCAGGAGGGAAGTTTATGTGGAAATATGTGAAGGGTTGGAATAGCAGCGAGTGTGTGTTGGAGCCCCTGCAGAGTTTGCAGCCCCCTCAAGCTAACATACATCTCCTAAGCAGGAACACATCACTATCTCCCCAAGCATTCTGTCCAGATAATGTGCACTTCATTTATGACCTTTCCGTTTAACCCTGTGTTATCCAAACTCTGTTCAATGAAAAGTGTAACCTCACCACATAAACACTCTATATACAAAATAACATCCCCAATAAAGATCAGAACATGATGTTCACATTTGCATGGAAGCACAATGGAATGAATGCTGATTATTCAGAGAATTACCGTATTTATGTTTATTGAGGATTGGGTTTTCTTTTATGTACTAACAGTTAAGCTTCATTCACACAATACGAAAATTGGATGAAAAATACCACTTTTGAAGCGTTCGTGCATATGAGCGTATCATTTTTTTTTTTTTTTTGGTGGGCGAGTGGATCTTGGGTGGGAGTTCCCACACTTTTTTTCCCCAGGACTTGACCCCTGGTGGCCACCATTCATAATGGGCACAGCAGGTGTACAGACCTGGAACGTTGGCACAGAGATGATGGCAACCTCTCGTAATGGGCACAGCAGATGCACAGACCTGGGAACTCTGTGTAGGGATGGCGGGAACCCCTCATAATGGGCACAGCAGGTGTACAGACCTGGGAACTCCGTGTAGGGATGGCAGGAACCCCTCATAATGGGCACAGCAGGTGTACAGACCTGGGAACTCCGTGTAGGGATGGCGGGAACCCCTCATAATGGGCACAGCAGGTGTACAGACCTGGGAACTCCGTGTAGGGATGGCGGGAACCCCTCATAATGGGCACAGCAGGTGTACAGACCTGGGAACTCCGTGTAGGGATGGCGGGAACCCCTCATAATGGGCACAGCAGATGTACAGACCTGGGAACTCCGTGTAGGGATGGCGGGAACCCCTCATAATATGCACAGCAGATGTACAGACCTGGGAACTCCGTGTAGGGATGGTGGGAACCCCTCATAATGGGCACAGCAGATGTACAGACCTGGGAACTCTGTGTAGGGATGGCGGGAACCCCTCATAATGGGCACAGCAGATGTACAGACCTGGGAACTCTGTGTAGGGATGGCGGGAACCCCACATAATGGGCACAGCAGATGTACAGACCTAGGAACTCCGTGTAGGGTTGGCGGGAACCCCTCCTAATGGGCACAGCAGATGCACAGACCTGGGAACTCTGTGTAGGGATGGCGGGAACCCCTCATAATGGGCACAGCAGATGTACAGACCTGGGAACTCCTTGTAGGGATGGTGGAAACCCCTCCTAATGGGCACAGCAGATGCACAGACCTGGGAACTCCGTGTAGGGATGGCGGGAACCCCTCATAATGGGCACAGCAGATGTACAGACCTGGGAACTCCGTGTAGGGATGGCGGAACCCCTCATAATGGGCACAGCAGATGTACAGACCTGGGAACTCCGTGTAGGGATGGCGGGAACCCCTCATAATGGGCACAGCAGATGTACAGACCTGGGAACTCCGTGTAGGGATGGCGGGAACCCCTCATAATGGGCACAGCAGATGTACAGACCTGGGAACTCCGTGTAGGGATGGCGGGAACCCCTCATAATGGGCACAGCAGATGCACAGACCTGGGAACTCTGTGTAGGGATGGCGGGAACCCCACATAATGGGCACAGCAGATGTACAGACCTGGGAACTCCGTGTAGGGATGGCGGAAACCCCTCATAATGGGCACAGCAGGTGTACAGACCCGGGAACTCAGCACAAAGATTTTACCAATTTAGTCTCCAAAGATAGAAGAGACTGTCAGTAGGTTTAACTCTCCAACATTCACCACTAGATCTAAGAGGATTGGCTCACTTCAGCTCTATCAGTTCACTTGAATCCTCTTTGTCCTCCTATAAGAGGCTCATTGGGAATGTGCCATTGTCTGTGTTGGAATGTACTCTCTGCGGTTTATGGAATGTTTTGTTGATACAATGTATCCCTGTCCCGGGGCAAGTGTTTCATTATATCGCTGGCCATTCCTCAGGATGACATTGTTACAATGTTTGTAGCAACAGAACGTTCTATAGAAGGTCCTGGATACGTTGTTTGCTACAAAGCAGCCTGGGGGGGTCTGAGATACCATGTGTGTCACCAAGCGCACTTATATATACAGAATCTCACAAAAATAAGTACACCCGTCACATTTTTGAAAATATTTTATTCTATCTTTTCATGTGACAACACTGACGGTAATGACACTGTGCTGGAAAATAATGGCGGCCACACAAAATATTGACACTTTGGGCCCAATTTGGACATTTTCACTTAGGGGTGTACAGACTTTTGTTGCCAGCGGTTTAGACATTAATGGCTGTGTGTTGAGTTATTTTGAGGGGACAGCAAACTTACACTGTTATACAAGCTGTACACTCACTACTTTACATTGTAGACAAGTGTCATTTCTTCAGTGTTGTCACATGAAAAGAGAGAAGAAAAGATTTACACAAATGTGAGGGGTGTACTTACTTTTGGGAGATTACTGTATATCATACACAGTAAAGACACTACAGTTATTAAAGCGGAAATATGGCATTATTTCTGTGGTTACAGAACTAGAATTATCTTTTTAAAATTTACTTGAAAGTAATTTTGAAATAACAATCACATTTTTAACCCCTTGTGACAGTTTTAATGATCTGCTGAACCTGCCAGTAGATCAGCTACTTCCTGCGATACGGTGACAACGCTGGTTGTTCTGCAGTGAAATCACACAGCCACATTGTCAGGGTAGCCATGGATGTAGTTTTTAAATGGACTTGAAATGGGAAGGTCACCCCCTTACCTTTTTAGATGTGTAGTCCACAAAACACAGCAATGTTCCATTGGGATCCGTCATGATGCTGTCCCACTACGCCAATTTTCATCTGTGGCATTATTAGGAGGCAGGCTGTCTCTTCCAGGTTCTTGAAGCCACCCCTCTGATGACATGCATGCACTGTGGTGCATCATCAGGGTGCTGGCTGCAAGAATTAGGAAGAGACAGCTACCCCCACCCAGTGACACACCATATTACATGCCCAGTAATATACCCTGCGGCCTCCTGGGATGTGTGATGTGGGTATCCAAGGAGGCACAGTAGTACACCCTGCGGCCTTCTGGGATGTGTGATGTGAGTATCCCAGAAGGCACAGTAGTATACCCTGTGGTCTTCTTGGATGTGTGATGTGGGTATCCTAGGAGGCACAGTAGTATACCCTGTAGTCTCCTCGGATGTGTAATGTGGGTATCCTAGGAGGCACAGTAGTATACCCTGTAGTCTCCTCGGATGTGTAATGTGGGTATCCCAGGAGAAACAGTAGCACACCCTGCAGCCTCCTGGGATGTGTGATGTGGGTATCCCAGGAGGAACAGTAGCACACCCTGCAGCCTCCTGGGATGTGTGATGTGGGTATCCCAGGAGGCACAGTAGTACATCCTGCGGCCTCCTGGGATGTGTGATGTGGGTATCCCAGGAAGCACAGTAGTACACCCTGCAGCCTCCTGGGATGTGTAATGTGTCTATCCCAGGAGGTACAGTAGTACACCCTGCAGCCTCCTGGGATGTGTGATGTGGGTATCCCAGGAAGCACAGTAGTACACCCTGCAGCCTCCTGGGATGTGTGATGTGGGTATCCCAGGAGGAACAGTAGTACATCCTGCGGCCTCCTGGGATGTGTAATGTGTCTATCCCAGGAGGTACAGTAGTACATCCTGCGGCCTCCTGGGATGTGTAATGTGTCTATCCCAGGAGGTACAGTAGTACATCCTGCAGTCTCCTGGGATGTGTAATGTGTCTATCCCAGGAGGGCACAGTAGTACATCCTGTGGTCTCCTGGGATGTGTAATGTGTCTATCCCAGGAGGCACAGTAGTACATCCTGCAGCCTCCTGGGATGTGTAATGTGTCTATCCCAGGAGGCACAGTAGTACATCCTGCAGCCTCCTGGGATGTGTAATGTGTCTATCCCAGGTTGCACAGTAGTACATCCTGCGGTCTCCTGGGATGTGTAATGTGTCTATCCCAGGAGGCACAGTAGTACACCCTGCGGCCTCCTGGGATATGTAATGTGTCTATCCCAGGAGACACAGTAGTACACCCTGCGGCCTCCTGGGATGTGTGATGTAGGTATCACAGCAGGCACAGTAGTACACCCTGCGGCCTCCTGGGATGTGTGAGTAGTACACCATGCAGCCTTCTGGGTTGTGCTATAAGGGAATCCCAGGAGGCACAGTCGTATAACCAGCAGCCTCCTAAGATTTCCCCAGCACAGGGGGAAAAAAAATTAGTTTGTGATTTTGAGAGAGGAGGGGCATAGCGATGGCGTAAAGTAATGGGGGGGGGGGGGGGGTTTGGGGGAGGGTGAAGGCCTACTATAAGAAATGAACAAATTAAAGCCCAACTCCAGCTAACACTTTTTAAATCCTCCCACCCAACAACAATGTATCTTTAAGTAGGTCTTAATGCCCAGCGGGCAGGATAGACTTCTCCAGCACATGACCACTGCGATAGGCTGTCATAATGGTCACATGATCAGAAGTCTCTCCATAATAACGACAGGCTGAGAGCGGATCTATAACAACGCCGTCACTGTGCTGGGAGCAAGCAACGAGGGCGCTCTCAGCACGGGAACGTTGGTGTTAAAGCCCACCCTCTGTGCCGCCACACATATATGCATTACGTAAGTGGCATGAGGCTAGAAGCAACAGGTTATATATATATTCTTTGGAAAGAAGGTATAAATCAAACAAATAAAAGACAACGGGTGCAAGGACTGTTTGCTGGACCTGCTATGGGAAATAGAAAGTCACCGATCTCCTGGTAGACTCAACAAGTCATAAAACTGTAATAAAAAAGGGGAGACAGGAAAAAAAACAAAAAAAAAAAAAAACGACTGCTATGTTAGTGATGGTGGCTGATTATTGCATCAGTCTTGTCCATAGTTCCAAGTTTGCCAACTATGTAGCATTTCCAGCAAAGCATGCTGGGACTGGTGGTTCCTGAACAGCTGCAGGGGACAACCTTCACCCTAGATGGTGGGAATGTGGTGTACAGTGGTGAGAACCAGCAGGTTGCACCATCTGTGCCCCATCTGTAATCCCTGACAGTGGTCTGTCTCTGGGGGTCATACGGGGCCCCTCGTTGAGGTTCGTAAGAATTTGGATGCTTTTTTTTTTGTACACAGGAGCTATATAAGAAAATTTCAGTTAGAGGCAGACTTGATGGACAACTTTTTTTCTGCCATCGTTCTTCTCTATGCAAAACTAAACACTCACAAAATAATACTGTATGTAAAATAGGATTGCATCATTTTTTTATGCTTTTTTTTTTATTTTATTTTTTTACTTCTTTTCCTGTTAACATTTACAAATTCTATACAAATTACTTAGTAGCACAAAATGACACTTGTTCTGTATTCTCTAAAAAAGGGTGGTACTGGGTGGAGGCAAGGGGTGACTCCGAAGTGGGGAGTACCTGCACCTATTCTGAGAAAAAAGCTCTGGTGAGACCTAATAAATACCTGAAGTGTTACACTATATACCATTGAGAGTGCTGCACTTAAATCGAATCTCCACCCAACCCCCTCAAACCCCCCCCCCCCCCCTTTTTTTTTTATTTTTTTATTCTACCCCCTTTTAAACGGGAAGTAGTATCTGTACATTTCAGATACTCGCCCATCCAGCGGATCCAGCGTTGTCCCGCCACAATCCTCTCCTGCCACCGCTCTGTCCTGCGCCACCATGTTTTTTCTGATGTCATCGAGAGGCTTGCTGGCTCTTCTGGGCTTTTTTGGGCAGGCCTACTGATGATGTGCCGATAGGTCCGCCCCTCTTCCTTTTCTGAATGAAAGGCTATGCCCCCTGGGATATCTGACGTGCATATAATAGGAGGCAGAACGGGCAGTTTGCACATCATTCCCCTAGGCCAGGGGTCTCCAAACTTTCTAAACAATGGGCCAGTTTACTGTCCTTCAAACTTTAGGGTGCACTGTGGTCAGTGGAAGTAGAAAATGTCCTGACATCCGTGGCAGTAAACACTGCCCTATGATTGGTATTAGGGGGGGGGGGGGGGGAATAGTGCCCCATTGTTGGTATTAATGGGAAGAACAGTACCCCATAATTGGTGTCAGTGGGAGGAATAGTGCCCCATTATTGGTGTCAATGGGAAGAATAGCGCCCCATCATTGGTGTCAATGGGAAGAATAGTGTGCCATCATTGGTGTCAGTGGGAGGAATGGTGCCCCATCACTGGTGTCAGTGGGAGGAATAGTGCCCCATCACTGGTGTCAGTGGGAGGAATAGTGCCCCATCACTGGTGTCAGTAGGAGGAATAGTGCCCCATCACTGGTGTCAGTAGGAGGAATAGTGCCCCATCACTGGTGTCAGTAGGAGGAATAGTGCCCCATCACTGGTGTCAGTAGGAGGAATAGTGCCCCATCACTGGTGTCAGTAGGAGGAATAGTGCCCCATCACTGGTGTCAGTAGGAGGAATAGTGCCCCATCACTGGTGTCAGTAGGAGGAATAGTGCCCCATCACTGGTGTCAGTAGGAGGAATAGTGCCCCATCACTGGTGTCAGTGGGAGGAATAGTGCCCCATCACTGGTGTCAGTGGGAGGAATAGTGCCCCATCACTGGTGTCAGTGGGAGGAATAGTGCCCCATCATTGATGTCAATGGGAAGAATAGTGCCCCTTCATTGGTGTCAATGGGAAGAATAGTGTGCCATCATTGGTGTTAGTGGGAGGAACTCTGCACTACTGTTGGTATTAGTGGCAGGAACTATGCCCCACTATTGCTGACAGTGGGGAGGGGGGGGGGGGAAATGCCCCTAGAGCCAGATAAAAGCAATCAAAGGACCGCATCTGGCCCCCAGGCCGCACTTAGTTTGGAGACCACTGGCCTAGGCTCATGACGAGCATCGAGCATGGAGAACATGGCCAAGCTATTTAAAAAAAAAAAAAAACAAAGGAGGAAAAGGGCCGGAGTGGAGGGAACTTGTTTAAGTGGGTGAAGATCTGCTTTAACATTTAAAATATATCTGATGACAGGTCCACTTTAAAGCCATAAGTTATATTTAATGGGAAACAAAAAGCTGCACAGCTGAAAGTCCTACGATGGGCACCCAGTGCAAACACTTTTTACAAATGGTAGGGCAGCTCTAAACACTGTATACCCCATGGCCACCCAAAGACCTAAGAGGATGGTCAGATGATCTTGTAAGCTCCACCCAACCCAAGATTTGTGATGATTTTCAGGTGAATAGAGATGGGAAGAGGAAATGAGAGGGTACTGCTCCCCTTATCTCAAGTAAGGGGTCAGTCATTGACACAAGGCCATCACCTGGCCAAATATGACCTTGTGTCTACCGGCAGCATTATTCCAAGACAACCTCCTCCGGTGAACCTATACACACACCTGTGACTTTATAAAGACAGCTAGTAGGTCATTGTGTCTCTGTTGTACTGAGTCCCTCAGCAACTACCTGGTGATTACCTCTTTGTCAACAACTGACTGCGCTCTGTGTTTGTCTGAGTCCTGCCGACTGGTTCATGTGATCCATCTAATATTCCAGGCTGAGTCGTGTTTGCCAATGGATTAGGTGACAATGGCACTTTAAAAGCTCTCACAGACACTCAGATACAAGGAAAACACTTGGACACTGATAATAATCTCAGACAAAATCATTTCTCCTCCAGGACCTCAGAAGATCAGGTCAAAGAAGGTCACAGACAGCTCCATATAGGCAAACATTGCTCTTGATTTAGATCAGGGGTTCTCAACCTTATTGAGACCACGACCCAGGAAATTCTTCCCACACCATCCATGGCCCAACAGTGAAAAAAAAAAAAAAAGAAGAAGTTTATACTCATGCAATGAAAGGTCGGGAATGCAAAATATGTATTGAAGTGTTGGAAGGCTCTGGCTGGGTATCTATGGGGGAGGATGGGTTTTCTGGAAGGGGTTGGGGGACGTTGTAGAAGACTTGGTAGCTTTGTAGACAATGATGTTTCTAGAGGAGGCTCTCCAGGAGGCTTTGCAGGGTCACTGTGGGAGAATGGAAGTACAGTGGGAAACTGTTGAAGGGTAGGGGCAGTTTGGGCGGCTGGAGGCTCTGCAGCAGGCTGGGGGGGGGGGGGGGGGCACTATGGGAGGATGCCATATTAGGTCAATGTCACAAGCATTGATGTCATGTCAGCTGCGGGTTTGGGAACCCCATTAGTCAAGGAATGACAGCTGGCTTCTGGGTTTGGACCCAAACCTGTTTCTGAACAAACACAAGCTCATCCCTACTAGCTACCTGCACCCAATTCAGATCTGTGATCTAAATGTCTGACATCATGTGACCAAATACTGAGAGGTACAATGAAAGCTAAGGCTAAATGATGGAAAGACGTCACTAGAAAAATGTCCTTCAGGAACATTGAAGCACTATGGCACAATTTGCATAGTACATGGAAATTTGTCATTACCAATATAGAACTAGCAGGGAAGCAGAGGTCGAAGGTCTCCAGTGCTTCCCTGGAAGTTACCGTATATACAGGCCTATGCAAAAGACATAAAAGGTATACACCTTCTTATATTAGCTTTCCATATGGTAGGCAAAGAGGATTCACCACAATGTGTTTCTATATGTACATGGGGGCAGACATATTTTCTTAATACGTTACTTACACAGCTCGTTAACTAGAAGTGAATTAAACGGTATTTCATTAGAAGTTGATAGAAACGTTCTAACCATCCAAAATTTTCATAATTGAACATCAGTCCACTGTATACCTTTCCTGAGAACCCAACAATTTTTCTTACCTGTAGAGGTCCTTCTGTTTCTGCAAGTGCCCTCTCCAATCGCCTCTTGACTTCTGACAGAGCATTCGTCTCACCGATCATCTGGTCGATTTCGTGAACGATCTCGGACTTCCAGAAGGCAATATCATTGACCCGCTCTCCCAAATCTTTGCTGGTGTCGGTCTGAATCCTTCTGGTCTTCTGATCTTTCTCTTGAATGAGGCGGCTGGTATCCACCCGAAGCCTCTCAGCACTGCGCCTGGAAGACTCCGAATCCCTATAATTGCTCTCGTTGGACTTGTACCAGTCGTCGGGGGAGTACCTAGTGAAAAGCACAGTCCTGTTGGAGGCGAAGGGTAGAATCTGAGCTGGACTGAGTCCAGGAGCGCTCTTGGACAGGGGAGCCAATGTTGGGGTGGTTGAGGCAACTTTGTAGTAGGTGCTGGGCCTCCATGGTAGACTCAAACTATGACTTAGGCTATAGTGGGGAAAGCGGTTCTTGTAGCTTGATGCCATTGTGGATATGGCTGGCAGAAAGTTGGTAGGAGTTGGCCGAGGTCGGGCATAGGTAGATGTCAGTGTTGATCCCAGGATCTCCATGGTGGATGGAGTGGAGTCACCACCGTAGTCTGTAGAAAGAAGGTAGAAGACAAAACAGGGCTGCTTAAACATTGACAATGAGTTATCAAAAATGGTAGCAACACCAGAAAACTTATGAGCTGTAGATACACCAAACCTAAAAAAAAAACACGTTAGAAAGGGTGTCTAAAAATGTGGAATTGGCCAAGGACAAGCAGATGCCTTCTTAAGAATGACATTTGGTGAGATGTCTCACAGTCCTGCATTACATCATCAGAGTGATGATAGCCAATAGGATGAATGGGCCACTAGGTACTGATGAAGCAAAAAAAGCCTGACAGGCTGGTTTACAGAAGTCAACTGAGATATTGACTTCTGTGCAACCAACCTGGACATAGATGGATCGAGATTCGGCCTCTCCCTGGGGAACCAGCTGAACTTTGATCCACGTATGGATCTTTTAACTATTTATTCCTAAGTGTACGTAATATAACTGGGTACTAAAATTTATAGGTAAAGTTGATCCGGGGAAAATCCGATTGCCTCTCGGGGGATCAGGAAGGAATTTTTTCCCCTGCTTTAGCAAATTGGATCATGCTCTGCTGGGGTTTTTTTTGCCTTCCTCTGGATCAACTGTGGGTATAGAATTGGGTATATGAGCTGGTATATTTATCATATATTTTTTTTTTTTTTTTGGTTGAACTGGATGGACTTGTGTCTTTTTTCAACCTGACTAACTATGTAACTATGTATGGCTGTCTTATGAGTCAATGACTTTGCAAGCAATGAAAACCTCCAATTGTACATGTATTGTTCTCTCTAACTCAGGGGTCTCAAACTGGTGGCCCTCCAGCTGTTGTGAAACTACAAGTCCCATGAGGCATTGCAAGGCTGACTCCCACAGGCAGAGGCATGATGGGACTTGTAGTTTTGCAACAGCTGGAGGGCCACCAGTTTGAGACCCCTGCTCTAAATGCTTCAAGTACCTTCACACCAGGCATGTACTGGCCATCGGGACTACTGGGAGTTTACCGGTGGGCCGATGGCTCAGTGGGACACTCTGATGTAAGGGGGTGCTGATGGGACACTCTGATGTAAGGGGGTGCTGATGGGACACTCTGATGTAAGGGGGTGCTGATGGGACACTCTGATGTAAGGGGGCTGGTGATGGGACACTCTGATGTAAGGGGGCTGGTGATGGGACACTCTGATGTAAGGGGGTGCTGATGGGACACTCTGATGTAAGGGGGTGCTGATGGGACACTCTGATGTAAGGGGGTGCTGATGGGACACTCTGATGTAAGGGGGTGCTGATGGGACACTCTGATGTAAGGGGGTGCTGATGGGGACACTGATGTAAGTGGGGGCTGATGATGGGACACTGATGTAAGTGGGGGCTGATGATGGGACACTCTGATGTAAGGGGGCTGATGATGGGACACTCTCATGTAAGGTGGTGCTGATGGGACACTCTCATGTAAGGTGGTGCTGATGGGACACTCTGATGTAAGGGGGTTGATGATGGGACACTCTGATGTAAGGGGGCTGATGATGGGACACTGATGTAAGGGGGCTGATGATGAGACACTCATGTAAGGTGGTGCTGATGATGGGACACTCATGTAAGGGGGCTGATGATGGGACACTCTCATGTAAGGTGGTGCTGATGGGACACTCTGTTGTAAGTGGCTAGTGATGGGGCACTCAAAATGTAAGTGGGCCGGTCTGGATGAAGTCCAGGGCCAAATTTCTGTCCCAGTCCAGCCCTGCTTCACACCATGACTTACCACTAAGCCAAGACTGGCCCATTGCCATATAGACCTTCGTTCATCTCCTAAACATCTCCTAAGAAAGCAATGCCTGTCCAGGTTACCTAATAGAAGCCATACACATATGGGTGACTGGTATAGTGGGCATTATGGTAGGCTTGTAGGACTGAGGCCTGGAGGCCAACTCATCCCAGAGGAAAATTGTCTCAGAACTTAGCTGACTCGCTTAAAGTGGTAATAAACCTCAGACATGAAATTTGGACAAATCATATCCCTCTATAGTGTGTACTTGATTCAAATAAGAGCGCTGAGTGTCATTTCTGTCTGCTAGTTTGTTCCTCTGACATTTCTGACAAGTTTCCTGACACCAAGAGAAATATAGGTAACAGGGGAGGGAGCTCCAACACACAGCCTGTGATTGACAGCCTCAGCTCTGTTCCTGTGTAAAAGGGGGGTGCCCCTTTCCTCCAATCAGCTCTCAGAGCTCTCCTCACTGGGCTTTACAGTGTGTAATATCAGCTCTCCGTCCCATTTTATTTTTTTGAAAGCTCAGACAAGCTTTATCACTCTGGACTTTGAACGGCTGTTTAAAAAAAAATGAGCTTAAAGCTGCGTATTGCAAATTGCGTTTTGGCACATCAAGCATTTGAGCGTTAATGGATTCCATTGGCCAGAATATTTATTCGTTCTGGCCATTGGAATGAATGAATGCATGCCCAAGTACTAAACGCTTTAAGAGTGTTCAGACGCATCAATGTGCACTTCCGAAAAATTCATCCATTCCCCCCCCCCCCCCCGAGTCATTCGTTTTGATCGCAATTTGTAAATTCGAAAGAATAACTCATTATTAAACTATAGGTATTGGAATTTAATTTCTAATTTGGCTGTTAGTGAACAAAACAAATACGAATTTATCCTAAATAACGAATGCCGCAACTAAACAAATGGAACGGAGCGAATTAATAATAAATAAGAAAAATAAAAAGTTTTTATTATTATTATTATCTTTATCTATTATTAATTTGTTAGGTCCCATTTATTTAGATACAGCATTCATTATTTCTGATAATTTTTCATAGTTTCATAGTTACTAAGGTTGAATAAAGACACCAGTCCATCCAGTTCAACCTGAGTGTCTACAATTGTCCCTATCCCTGTACATTGCACACTCACATCGGTCCCTACCCTCAAGGAGCCCATCATTCATAACTTCAGATAAATTCCAATTTGTTACGCTCGCCAACAGCCAAATTTGAAAGAAAATTCCAATACCTATAATTTAATAATAAAAACGTTTTTATGATTATTACCGTTATTTATTATTATTAATTTGTTACGTTCCATTCGTTTAAATACGGCATTTGTTATTTCGGATAATTTGTAACTTCGGATAAATTTGCATTCGTTACGTTCACTAAAAGCCAAATTTCAAAGGAAATTCCAATATCTATCATTTAAATAGTTAGTAATAGTTAAGTTATTATTTCAGATTTTCAAATCTGCGAATTTTCTAATTTTGAATTTGCAAATTTTAGAATCTCAACTTTTCAAATTCGAACCTTGGAATTTTCTAATTTCGAACCTTGGAATTTTCTAATTTCGAACCTTGGAATTTTCTAATTTCGAACCTTGGAATTTTCTAATTTCGAACCTTGGAATTTTCTAATTTCGAACCTTGGAATTTTCTAATTTCGAACCTTGGAATTTTCTAATTTCGAACCTTGGAATTTTCTAATTTCGAACCTTGGAATTTTCTAATTTCGAACCTTCGAATTTCTAATTTCGAACCTTCGAATTTTCTAATTTCGAACCTTCGAATTTTCTAATTTCGAACCTTCGAATTTTCTAATTTCGAACCTTCGAATTTTCTAATTTCGAACCTCCTAAATTTCTAATTTCAAACCTCCAAAATTTCTAATTTCGAACCTCCGAATTTTCTAATTTCGAACCTCCAAATTTTCTAATTTCGAATCTCCAAATTTTCTAAATTTCAAATCTCCAAATTTTTTAATTTCAAATCTCCAAATTTTTTAATTTCAAATCTCCAAATTTTTCTAATTTCAAATCTCCAAATTTTCTAATTTCAAATCCCTGAATTTTCAAATTTAGGAATATTCAGAAAAATGTGTTAAACGGGTTTTCGTCTATTCAGATATTTCTGAATTAACAAATTTTTCTAAATTCATTAAAAAAACGAATTCGGAATGAAACAAAATTACACGTCTGTTTTTTTTTCTGCTCAAAATCTCCTCTCCTGAACGGGCAAGTGAAGTTTTTTTTTTTCCAGCCTGTAAATGCCTATATATGCATGGACAACATGGAGGTGCTTTACAGGCTGACAAGAAAAAACGCCAAACACCGGGAAAAGGGGCGTCTTCTTAAGCTGAGAGTACATAAGGCCTAATTAAAGTGATAAAATGTAACCATTTATTTAAAAGTTTCATTTTGTTTTACCCCACTATGAATGAAGTTGGGTTGGGCCCTCCAACCAATCATCTTCCAGTGTAGTAATGTCAGGGTGATCCGGGGCGGCTACTCTAAGGAACATTTTTTTTTTACCATGAATGGGTTCAAGTGAATAGAAAGGGTGTGAAACAAAACCCAGCGGATATAGCGAGCGCTTCTACTGTGATGGAGGCGATTCGCCTTCTAAGCTGACGATTTGTTATCCCATAATAGGCTGGAAGAGCGACGTCCTCGCTGGAAAGCGATAGCTGCAATTATCCACTGATAAAACCAGTGTCAGCGCTTATTAATTGTGCGCGGCTGTGAAATAATAAGAGATCGCATTCCTCCTATCGGGTTACCTTCTCCCTCCAGATTCAGCGGCCACCCACGGGGATCTCCGCGCTCCCTGTGCACAGATATAGACGCCGGAGCCGTTTGTTTTTTTTCTCTGTAGGTGTTTATTTGCTACACTAACAAAACATGAAGCCGTGAACGGGGCGACCAATTGTCAATTCTTATTTGATGCAAACCTAGTAATAAATACATTCTGCATTTAAATTTACGTATAAAAAAAAAAGAAGATTCAGCTTACCCACTTGCCCTCCGGAAGATTTACCCCCCCTCTTTCCTGACCAGTCCATTTTTTGCGCTGCGTTATTTTAACTGACAATTGCGCGGTGGTGCGACGCTGTTCCCAAATCAAATTGATGCCCTTTTTTTGCCCAAAAATAGAAATCTTTTTTTTTGGTGGTATTTGATCACCTCTGTATTTTTTTTTTTTTGCACTATGAACAAAAAAATACAGACAATTCTGAATACATGTCGGCCTAAATTGATGAAGAAATCTGATTTTTTTTTTTGCTGATCAGTGGGAAGAATGTTCCTTACATTGGTGGTCAGTGAGAAGAATGTTCCTTACATTGGTGATCAGTGAGAAGAATGTTCCTTACATTGGTGATCAGTGAGAAGAATGTTCCTTACATTGGTGATCAGTGAGAAGAATGTTCCTTACATTGGTGATCAGTGGGAAGAATGTTCCTTACATTGGTGATCAGTGAGAAGAATGTTCCTTACATTGGTGATCAGTGAGAAGAATGTTCCTTACATTGGTGATCAGTGGGAAGAATGTTCCTTACATTGGTGATCAGTGGGAAGAATGTTCCTTACATTGGTGATCAGTGAGAAGAATGTTCCTTACATTGATGATCAGTGAGAAGAATGTTCCTTACATTGGTGATCAGTGGGAAGAATGTTCCTTACATTGGTGATCAGTGAGAAGAATGTTCCTTACATTGGTGATCAGTGAGAAGAATGTTCCTTACATTGGTGATCATTGAGAAGAATGTTCCTTACATTGGTGATCGGTGAGAAGAATGTTCCTTACATTGGTGATCGGTGAGAAGAATGTTCCTTACATTGGTGATCAGTGAGAAGAATGTTCCTTACATTGGTGATCGGTGGGAAGAATGTTCCTTACATTGGTGATCGGTGAGAAGAATGTTCCTTACATTGGTGATCGGTGAGAAGAATGTTCCTTACATTGGTGATCGGTGAGAAGAATGTTCCTTACATTGGTGATCAGTGAGAAGAATGTTCCTTACATTGGTGATCAGTGAGAAGAATGTCCCTTACATTGGTGATCAGTGAGAAGAATGTTCCTTACATTGGTGATCAGTGAGAAGAATGTTCCTTACATTGGTGATCAGTGGGAAGAATGTTCCTTACATTGGTGATCAGTGAGAAGAATGTTCCTTACATTGATGATCAGTGAGAAGAATGTTCCTTACATTGGTGATCAGTGGGAAGAATGTTCCTTACATTGGTGATCAGTGAGAAGAATGTTCCTTACATTGGTGATCAGTGAGAAGAATGTTCCTTACATTGGTGATCATTGAGAAGAATGTTCCTTACATTGGTGATCGGTGAGAAGAATGTTCCTTACATTGGTGATCGGTGAGAAGAATGTTCCTTACATTGGTGATCAGTGAGAAGAATGTTCCTTACATTGGTGATCGGTGGGAAGAATGTTCCTTACATTGGTGATCGGTGAGAAGAATGTTCCTTACATTGGTGATCGGTGAGAAGAATGTTCCTTACATTGGTGATCGGTGAGAAGAATGTTCCTTACATTGGTGATCAGTGAGAAGAATGTTCCTTACATTGGTGATCAGTGAGAAGAATGTCCCTTACATTGGTGATCAGTGAGAAGAATGTTCCTTACATTGGTGATCAGTGAGAAGAATGTTCCTTACATTGGTGATCAGTGGGAAGAATGTTCCTTACATTGGTGATCAGTGAGAAGAATGTTCCTTACATTGGTGATCAGTGAGAAGAATGTTCCTTACATTGGTGATCAGTGAGAAGAATGTTCCTTACATTGGTGATCAGTGAGAAGAATGTTCCTTACATTGGTGATCAGTGGGAAGAATGTTCCTTACATTGGTGATCAGTGGGAAGAATGTTCCTTACATTGGTGATCAGTGAGAAGAATGTTCCTTACATTGGTGATCAGTGAGAAGAATGTTCCTTACATTGGTGATCAGTGGGAAGAATGTCCCTTACATTGGTGATCAGTGAGAAGAATGTTCCTTACATTGGTGATCAGTGAGAAGAATGTTCCTTACATTGGTGATCAGTGAGAAGAATGTTCCTTACATTGGTGATCAGTGAGAAGAATGTTCCTTACATTGGTGATCAGTGAGAAGAATGTTCCTTACATTGGTGATCAGTGGGAAGAATGTTCCTTACATTGGTGATCAGTGGGAAGAATGTCCCTTACATTGGTGATCAGTGAGAAGAATGTTCCTTACATTGGTGATCAGTGAGAAGAATGTTCCTTACATTGGTGATCAGTGAGAAGAATGTTCCTTACATTGGTGATCAGTGAGAAGAATGTTCCTTACATTGGTGATCAGTGGGAAGAATGTTCCTTACATTGGTGATCAGTGGGAAGAATGTTCCTTACATTGGTGATCAGTGAGAAGAATGTTCCTTACATTGGTGATCAGTGGGAAGAATGTTCCTTACATTGGTGATCAGTGAGAAGAATGTTCCTTACATTGGTGATCAGTGAGAAGAATGTTCCTTACATTGGTGATCAGTGAGAAGAATGTTCCTTACATTGGTGATCAGTGAGAAGAATGTTCCTTACATTGGTGATCAGTGAGAAGAATTACATTCTTACAGATAGATAAAAAGATGATTGGTGTCGGTGGGAACTGATCTGAAAGGCAGAATTTTCTCATTGCCCGAGGAACCTCTAGCAACCCTGAACCACCATAATCTGACGTTTCCGTTTTGGAAGGACTGACCCTTTAAGTCACTCTTAAAGCGGTTGTAAACCCGCTGATGTGTTTTTTTTCCCCACCTGCAAAGGAAAAGGCATAATGAGCTAGTATGCACCGAATACTAGTTAATTATGAAATACTTACCTTAGAACGAGGCCCCGACATCTGGCCCGATCCACGCTGACATGCTCCCTCTGCGTTTCTTCCGGGTATCGCGGCTCCAGGTGCTGTGAGTGGCCCGAGCCGCCATATCGTCACCGGCAGGGTCCGGCGTCCGCCTGGCTTTCAGCCAAGAATCCCCTGTGCGCATGCGCCGCTGCAGTCAGGAGATAATTTTTTTTACCTACAGATAAGCCTTATTATAGGCTCTCCTGTAGGTAAAAGTCCCAAAAATTACTATACAACCGCTTTAAGATTTTCTAGCTAACCTCCCAGACATGACATGTTTATGTTGTAACTTTGCAGCCCATACCAACCAATCAGGCATTTCCATGCTTAGCAGGAGGATCAAAGCAGTTGTCTGATTGGTTACCATGGCACCTGTGGTATTGTGGTGTGCGGTGTGTAGGTAGGCAAAGCAACCTGACCCATAGACCCCGGGGGGGAGGGGGGACGGACGTTGGTCAGACAGAGTGAGAGGTATTTTTTTTCATTCTATATTAGATGCATTAAATAACTTGAATGGGAATTGTATTCTATTTGTTGTTTCTTTAGGAATAAATAATTGTGTAATAATTATACAAAAAGTATAATATACACATAAGTACATCCAGTATATATATATATATATACACACACACACTCTACTGTTTTGTGTTTGGCTATATTGGTATTTCTTGTAGTAATGTTTTGTCATTTTTGTGTCCTAATCAGATTATTTATATAATGTTACATTTTATTTGTTTTTCTGTTTTTACTTTGTTGTTTGTTTGTTTTGTTTTTGTTTTGCTTTCTATTGAGTGTTCTGTAAAAATACCTACATAAAGTATTGATGAGGTCAAAGAGGGGCCCATTTTTTGCCATTTAAATCCCAGTGTAGTGAAGACTCGGTTTTGCTCAGCTCTATAGATAGATAAATAGATCGATCGATCGATTCATGAAAGGATACAAAGTTTAATTTGTGATTTAATGAACCATACTATAGAAATATTCTCTGTATGACACTCTGGGAATTAGAGGGACGCACACAGGAGCCATTTATACATTTCCAGGGCCACTCTATTCCAGGGATGAGGCTTGTGATGATTGGGTCATGACATGTTGCATGTTCTGGGTGACGCTCTCCTGTCTGTGCTGGTAATGGGGTGATCGCCCCTCTTGCAGCCCCGGTATTACAGATGGTTTGGCGCTCTCTGGGTCCCTGGTCTGTATCAGTGGCAGGGAGACATAGGTGGACGGCACAGGTAGGTGCAGGTTGGGATTTACAGGCAGCTAGGCAGTGAGGAAAGGTAGGTGCAGGTTGGAATATACCTGCAGGTAGGCAGCGAGGAAAGGTAGGTGCAGGTTGGGATATACCTGCAGGTAGGCAGCGAGGAAAGGTAGGTGCAGGTTGGGATATACCTGCAGGTAGGCAGCGAGGAAAGGTAGGTGCAGGTTGGGATATACCTGCAGGTAGGCAGTGAGGAAAGGTAGGTGCAGGTTGGGATATACAGGCAGGTAGGCAGCGAGGAAAGGTAGGTGCAGGTTGGGATAAACAGGCAGGTAGGCAGTGAGGAAAGGTAGGTGCAGGTTGGGATTTACCTGCAGGTAGGCAGCAAGGAAAGGTAGGTGCAGGTTGGGATTTACCTGCAGGTAGGCAGCAAGGAAAGGTAGGTGCAGGCGGGGATATACAGGAAGGTAGGCAGTGAGGAAAGGTAGGTGCAGGTGGGATATACAGGCAGGTAGGCAGTGAGGAAAGGTAGGCAGTGAGGAAAGGTAGGTGCAGGTTGGGATATACCTGCAAGTAGGCAGCAAGGAAAGGTAGGTGCAGGTTGGGATATACCTGCAGGTAGGCAGCGAGAAAAGGTAGGTTCAGGTGGGGATATACAGGCAGGTAGGCAGCGAGGAAAGGTAGGTGCAGGTTGGGATTTACCTGCAGGTAGGCAGCAAGGAAAGGTAGGTGCAGGTGGGGATATACAGGCAGGTAGGCAGTGAGGAAAGGTAGGTGCAGGCAGGGATATACAGGCAGGAAGGCAGTGAGGAAAGGTAGGTGCAGGCAGGGATATACAGGCAGGTAGGCAGTGAGGAAAGGTAGGTGCAGGCAGGGATATACCTGTAGGTAGCCAGTGAGGAAAGGTAGGTGCAGGTTGGGATATACCTGCAGGTAGGAAGTGAGGAAAGGTAGGTGCAGGCGGGGATATACCTGCAGGTTGGCAGTGAGGAAAGGTAGGTGCAGGCTGGGATTTACAGGCAGGTAGGCAGTGAGGAAAGGTAGGTGCAGGTGGGGATTTACAAGCAGGTAGGCAGCGAGGAAAGGTAGGTGCAGGTGGGATATACCTGCAGGTAGGCAGTCAGGACAAGTAGGTGCAGGCTGGGGCTGACCTGTAGGTAGGTAGGATGGGACCCCTCCCTTGTCAAGTAGTCAGGACAGGAAAAAAAAGGGATTCAATCTTGGTTAGGTAGGTGCAGGCTGGGACTCATATATAGGTGGGTAGTTAGGATAGGTGGGCTGGAACCCCCCTTCAGGTAGATAGTCAAGGCAGGTAGACTAAGACCCCCCCCCTCCCAGGTAGGTAGTCAGGAAAGGTTGGTTAGGACTCAGCTTTAAGCAGATAGCCAACTAGGTACAGGCTAGGACTCACTCTCAGGTATGTAAACTAGGACAGGTAGGTGCAGCGTGGGACTTGAGATCCTTAAGTAAGTAGAACAGGTAGGCTGAGGAAGGTAGTCAGGACAGGTGCGGGCTGGGGCTCACTTGAAGGTAGGCAAATAAGACAGGTAGGTAGTCAGGGCAGGTAGGTGGGACGCCCCTGCAGGTAGGTAGGTTGGGGCCCACCTGCAGGTAGGTAGTCAGGATAGGTAGGTGGGACTCGCCTGCAGTAGGTAGTCAGGACAGGTAGGTGGGACTCGCCTGCAGGTAGGTAGTCAGGACAGGTAGGTGGGACTCGCCTGCAGGTAGGTAGTCAGGATAGGTAGGTGGGATTCACCTGCAGGAATGTAGTCAGGACAGGTAGATGGGACTCCTCTGCAGGTAGGTAGTCAGGACAGGTAGATGGGACTCGCCTGCAGGTAGGTAGTCAGGACAGGTAGGTGGGACTCGCCTGCAGGTAGGTAGTCAGGACAGGTAGATGGGACTCCTCTGCAGGTAGGTAGTCAGGACAGGTAGGTGGGACTCGCCTGCAGGTAGGTAGTCAGGACAGGTAGATGGGACTCCTCTGCAGGTAGGTAGTCAGGACAGGTAGATGGGACTCCTCTGCGGGTAGGTAGTCAGGACAGGTAGATGGGACTCCTCTGCGGGTAGGTAGTTTAGGACTCACCTGCAGGTAGGTAGTCAGGATAGGTAGGTGGAACTCACCTGCAGGTAGTCAGGACAGGTAGGTGGGCCTCCCCCTCAGGTAGGTAGTCAGGTTCTAGAGCCGCTCTTCCCCCTCTCTCCGCTCTCTCTGCTCTCAGCAGCTCTGATCATCTCTCCGGTCTTCAGCCATCAGCCCTCCCGCGGCTTCTCTCAGTCCCGGCGACTGGCACTCCTCGCAACCAATCAGTGGGCTGCTCTTCCAGAAAAGGGCGGGCTGTGACTGACAGCTGGCCAGTGGCGGCCAAAGCTGGGCGGGGCCGAGAGCGCATCTGAGTTCGGTTGCCATGGACGCACATGTCCCTAGCAACCAGCGTTAGAGAACACATGGAGGGGTCAGACGGGAGGGGAGGGGCCCCACACTGAATATAACAGGCATCCAATCCCAGCCCCCCCTGTACCCCTGTATTATATATATACTGTGTGATATCTCCTATAGATGATCAGATCTGGGGGTCCCCCCATATAATGGGGACCACACACCCACCAACCTCATTCCATGGACCAACAGCCAATTATAAGTCATCATATGGTGACCAATCCATACACACCTAAATAAATAATCCATTTCTTTTCCAATCGATCTCTTCCAACAATCGCTCTATAGTCCACAACCCAATCTACCAATATGACCCCCCCCCCCCCCCGGAATTTGATCGATAGCTGGAAAATACGATGGCAAGTTATCGATCACATATCAAGCGATCTGATGGATCGAAATATGATGAAGAGAGCTGGAGATCTATCATTTCTGCACCTTTGCCAATTGACTCAGTTTGATCGATTTCAAGTCTAGAGAAGTTTTGGCAATTTTGATTGTTTGCGAATCAGTTCGGATCCAATCGATTGGAAAGTGAATTAGAAGTGTCATTAGAAGAACCTTTAAATGATCACATTGAACGAGAATTATAATCCGATCGGCTATGGGGGGTTTGTCGATCGATTCTGATAAAAAAAAAAATCTGCATGTGCGCTTACCAAACGAATTAACTTACAGTGTCACAAAGAATCATGGGGGTGGGGCTGTGAAGAATCATGGGGGAGGGGCTGTGAAGAATCATGGTGGTGGGGCTGTGAAAAATCATGGGGGTGGGGCTGTGAAGTATCATGGTGGTGGGGCTGTGAAGAATCATGGGGGTGGGGCTGTGAAGATAATGGGGGAGGGGTTGTGAAGAATCATGGGGGTGGGGCTGTGAAGAATAATGGGGGAGGGGTTGTGAAGAATCATGGGGGTGGGGCTGTGAAGAATAATGGGGGAGGGGTTGTGAAGAATCATGGGGTGGGGCTGTGAAGAATCATGGGGGTGGGGCTGTGAAGGAATAATGGGGAGGGGTTGTGAAGAATCATGGGGGTGGGGCTGTGAAGAATCATGGCGGCGGGGCTGTGAAGAATCATGGAGGAGGGGCTGTGAAGAATCATGGGGGTGGGGCTGTGAAGAATCATGGGGGTGGGGCTGTGAAGAATCATGGGGTGGGGGCTGTGAAGAATCATGGGGGTGGGGCTGTGAAGAATCATGGAGGTGGGGCTGTGAAGAATTATGGCGGCGGGGCTGTGAAGAATCATGGAGGAGGGGCTGTGAAGAATCATGGGGGTGGGGCTGTGAAGAATCATGGAGGTGGGGCTGTGAAGAATCATGGGGGTGGGGCTGTGAAGAATAATGGGGGAGGGGTTGTGAAGAATCATGGGGGTGGGGCTGTGAAGAATCATGGCGGCGGGGCTGTGAAGAATCATGGAGGAGGGGCTGTGAAGAATCATGGGGGTGGGGCTGTGAAGAATCATGGGGGTGGGGCTGTGAAGAATCATGGGGGTGGGGCTGTGAAGAATCATGGAGGTGGGGCTGTGAAGAATCATGGCGGCGGGGCTGTGAAGAATCATGGAGAAGGGGCTGTGAAGAATCATGGGGGTGGGGCTGTGAAGAATCATGGGGGTGGGCTGTGAAGAATCATGGGGGTGGGGCTGTGAAGAATCATGGAGGAGGGGCTGTGAAGAATCATGGTGGTGGGGCTGTGAAGAATCATGGAGGAGGGGCTGTGAAGTATCATGGAGGTGGGGCTGTGAAGAATCATGGCGGTGGGGCTGTGAAGAATCATGGCGGTGGGACTGTGAAGAATCATGGAGGAGGGGCTGTGAAGAATCATGGAGGAGGGGCTGTGAAGTATCATGGGTGGGGGCTGTGAAGAATCATGGGGTTGGGCTGTGAAGAATCATGGAGGCGGGGCTGTGAAGAATCATGGCGGCGGGGCTGTGAAGAATCATGGAGGAGGGCTGTGAAGAATCATGGTGGTGGGGCTGTGAAGAATCATGGAGGAGGGGCTGTGAAGAATCATGGGAGGAGGGGCTGTGAAGTATCATGGAGGAGGGGCTGTGAAGAATCATGGGGGAGGGGCTGTGAAGTATCATGGAGGAGGGGCTGTGAAGAATCATGGCGGTGGAGCTGTGAAGAATCATGGAGGAGGGGCTGTGAAGTATCATGGGGGTGGGGCTGTGAAAAATCATGGGGGAGGGGCTGTGAAGAATCACGGGGGAAGGGCTGTGAAGAATCATGGAGGTGGGGTTGTGAAGAAACATGGAGGTGGGGCTGTGAAGAATCACGGGGGAGGGGCTGTGAAGAAACATGGAGGTGGGGCTGTGAAGAATCATGGCGGTGGAGCTGTGAAGAATCATGGAGGAGGGGCTGTGAAGTATCATGGGGGGTGGGGCTGTGAAAAATCATGGGGGAGGGGCTGTGAAGAATCACGGGGGAAGGGCTGTGAAGAATCATGGAGGTGGGGTTGTGAAGAAACATGGAGGTGGGGCTGTGAAGAATCACGGGGGAGGGGCTGTGAAGAAACATGGAGGTGGGGCTGTGAAGAATCATGGGGGGCTGTGAAGAAACATGGAGGTGGGGCTGTGAAGAATCATGGGGGAGGTGCTGTGAAGAATCATGGGGGTGGGGCTGTGAAGAATCACGGGGGAGGGCTGTGAAGAATCATGGCGATGGGGCTGTGAAGAATCATGGGGGTGGGGCTGTGAAGAATCATGGGGGTGGGGCTATGAAGAATCATGGGGGTGGGGCTGTGAAGAATCATGGGGGAGGGGCTGTGAAGAATCATGGCGGCGCTATGCACACCTGATTGGAGGGTTGTATCTCCAACACTAATTGGAGGGCTCAAGCTGTAAACCTTATTGAAGTGTTCTGGCTTAAACCCTGATTGGAGGGTTCTGGCTCCATTTCTAATTGGAGGGCCCAAACTACTCCAACCCTGATTGGAGGGCTCTCGCTCCACATTTCGATAGAAGGGTCATGTATGTTTTTTTATGGATGGTTGCAGACATGATAATGAATGGGCGGCTCCAACACAACACTCGATCACCAATGACAATTGAATGACTTTTCCATCATGTTTGTCTTTGTATCATTATTGCAACATTGTAATATATATATAAACCTCCACACTTCACGTCTCTATATACCGATAGTCTCTGGGATCTGATTGTGATTGGTTGCTGGGGGTGGATCTTCTCGTGTGCTGAGTGTCATCTCCGCCATGTAATGGGATTCTCGGTGTCACACAACATAGAACTAAAGTGTTTATTTCATACATAGACCAGCAGTAACCCGACCTCTCTGTTCTCTGCAGTCATTTGCTGATTAGATCTCCCACAGAAAAATTTACTTGTAACTAGAAGATGAAATGGTGAAGACATACTCTGAGGTGGAAGGAAGGAAGAAAAGGAGGGAGGAAGGAAGGAAGGGGAGGGGCGGGGAGGAAGGGAGAAAAGAAAGAAAGAGAGAGAGAGAGAGAAAGAAAGAAAGAAAGAAAAAGGGAAGATAAGAAAGAAGAGTGACATCGGGATGGAAGTTGTGAGGAAGCAAGGAAGGAAAAAGGGAAGAATGGGAGGAACAAAGATAGGAAGGAAGGAAAATGAGGGAGGATGGAACATAGGAAGGAAGAAAGGGGGGCAGGGAGGAAGGGAGAAAAGAAAGAAAGAAAGAAAGAAGAGAAAATAAGAAAGATAAGGAAGGAAAAAAGGAAGAATGAGAGGGAGAAAGATAGGAAGGAAGAGAGGGAGGGAAGATAGGAAAGAAATGAGGGGGGGGGGGGAGAATGGGAGGGAGGAAGGAAAAAAGGTGAGGAAGGAAGGGTGGGGGGGGGGATTGGAGGAAGGAAGAGAGGGAGGGAGAAAAAAAAAAAAGAAAGAAACAAAAGAGGGGGGAGGAAGGAGGGAAGATAGGAAAGGAGATGATGGGGTAGTGAGGGAGGAAAAAGGTAAAAGGGATGGGAGGAAGTAAGGAAAGGAGAGAAAGAAGGATGAGAGGGACAAAGGGAGATAGGAATAAATAAATGATGGAAGGGAGGAAGGAAGAAAGAGGCGGGGGGAGAGAAAAAGAAAGAAAGATAAGAGGAAGGAAGGAAGGGAGAGGAGGAAGGAAGGAAGAGAAGGAGGAAGGAAGGAAGAGAGGGAGGAAGGAAGAAGAGAGGGAGGAAGGAAGGAAGAGAGGGAGGAAAGAAAGAAAGGGGAGGTAGGAAGGAAGGGGTAGGAGGGAAGATAGGAAAACTACAATGACGGGGGCAGGGAGGAGAAAAAAGGGATGGAGGAAGTAAGGAAGGATGAGAGGGAGAAAAGAAGAAGAAAGGGGGAGAGGGGGGGGGAGGAAGAAAAAAGAAACAAAAGAGGGAGGGGAGGAAGGAAGAGAGAGGGGGGGGGGGAGAAAGAAAAGAGGCGGGGACGGAGGGAGAAGAAGGGAGGAGGGAAAGAGAAAGAAAAAGAAAAGAAAGAAAGGGGCGGTTCCAAGAATGTTGTCAGAATATGGAGGGCAGGATAGGAATTGTATCATTCAGGGGGGCGACTTAATGCTATAAAAAATGTTTCAATGGAATGTGCCTTTTAAAAATTGTACATACAGTATATACCATTATATTTGTAAATATTTTTAGCAATTTGGGCGCCTTATTTCTGATTGGTTACCTTGTCTAGTATGAAGGCCCTGCAGATGCACAGTGCTGCGCGGTCGGTGGCACGTGCGCGGACTCTCACCAGAAAACAAACTTGTTGGAGTCACTCAGGAGATGAGTTTATCTAATAAGGATATCCCAGTATTGTCCTCTCTATAGATTATATATAGAAGAAGATGACGTATATGACATATACTGTACTCCTGAGACTCACTGATAATGGAAATATATATTGTGTATATACAGTATCTGACAAAAGTAAGTACACCCCTCATTTCATTTTGTGTAAATCTTTTCATGTGACAACACTGAAGAAATGACACTTGTCTACAATGTAAAGTAGTGAGTGTACAGCTTGTATAACAGTGTAAATTTCCTGTCCCCTCAAAAATAACTCAACACACAGCCATTAATGTCTAAACCGCTGGCAACAAAGGTCAGGACACCCCTAAGTGAAAATGTCCAAATTGGGCCCAAAGTGTCAATATTTTGTGTGGCCGCCATTATTTTCCAGCACTGCCTTCACCCTCTTGGGCATGGAGATCACCAGAGCTTCACAGGCTGGCACTGGAGTCCTCTTCCCCTCCTCCATGATGACATCACGGAGCTGGTGGATGTTGGAGACCTTCCCCTCCTCCACCTTCCCTCTGAGGATGTCCCACAGATGATGAATAGGGTTTAGGTCTGGAGACATGCTTGGCCAGTCCATAACCTTCACCCTCAGCTTCTTTAGCAAGGCAGTGGTGGTGTTGGAGGTGCGTTTGGGGTGGTTATCATGTTGGAATACTGCCCTGCGGTCCAGTCTCTGAAGGGAGGGGATCATGCTCTGCTTCAGTATGTCACAGTACATGTTGGCATTCATGGTCCCCTCAATGATCTGTAGCCCCCCAGTGCCGGCAGCACTCATGCAGCCCCAGACCATGACACCCCCACCACCATGCCTGACTGTAGACAAGACACACTTGTCTTTGTCCTCCTCACCTGGTTGCCCCCACACACGCCTGACACCATCTGACACCAAATACCTTTATCTTGGTCTCATCAGACCACAGGACATGGTTCCAGTAATCCATCTCCTTAGTCTGCTTGTCTTCAGCAAACTGTTTGCAGTCTTTCTTCTGCATCATCTTTAGAAGAGGCTTCCTTCTGGGATGACAGCCATGTAGACCAATTTGATGCAGTGTGCGGCGTATGGTCTGACCACTGACAGGCTGAACCCCCTCCCCCCACCCCTACAACCTCTGCAGCAATGCTGGCAGCACTCATACGTCTATTTCCCAAAGACAACCTCTGGATATGACGCTGAGCACGTGACCTCAACTTCTTTGGTGGACCATGGCGAGGCCTGTTCTGAGGGGAGCCTGTCCTGTTATACCGCTGTATGGTCTTTGCCACCGTGCTGCAGCTCAGTTTCAGGGTCTTGGCAATCTTCTTATAGCCTAGGCCATCTTTATGTAGAGCAACAATTCTTTTTTTTTCAGATCCTCAGAGAGTTCTTTGCCATGAGGTGCCATGTTGTCCTTCCAGTGACCAGTATGAGAGAGTGAGAGCGATAACACCAAATTTATCACACCTGCTCCCCATTCACACCTGAGACCTTGTAACACTAATGAGTCACATGACACCGGGGGAGGGGAAAATGGCTAATTGGGCCCAATTTGGAGATTTTCACTTAGGGGTGTACTGACTTTTGTTGCCAGCGGTTTAGACATTAATGGCTGTGTGTTGAGTTATTTTGAGGGGACAGGAAATTTACACTGTTATACAAGCTGTACACTCACTACTTTACATTGTAGACAAGTATCATTTCTTCAGTGTTGTCACATGAAAAGAGAGAAGAAAATATTTACGCAAATGTCACTGAGGGGTGTACTTACTTTTGTGAGATAAAGGGGTTGATTTACCAAAATTAGAGAGTGGGAATTCTGGTGCAGCTCTGCATGGCAGCCAATCAGCTTCCAACTTAAGCTTGTTCCATTAAGCTTTGACAATAAAACATGGAAGCTGATTGGTTTCTATGCAGAGCTGCACCAGATTTTGCGCTCTCTAGTTTTAGTAAATCTCCTCCTCTGTATATCGCAGCTTATCAGTCCCTAGGAGGTTTTCTTTTTCCGGGTTCCTTTTTCCTTCTTTTCTCCTGCACTTCCTGTCCCTGAGTGACAACACTCCCCCTGCTGTATAATACGGAACAGCAATGTGGTCACTTTAGAACAGGAAGTGTGTTAGGACTACAGAGCACCTCCAACTTTCCTCATCTCCATAACACAGGGGGAGGTGTTTTGCAGCCCACAGAGAGAGCTGGGAATGTAACTGATTCAGAACAGGAAGTTATCAACTGACATGATTTGTGGCAGGATCAGACGATTTATTTTTATTTTTTTGCACTTATTGACATAAAACACTTTGAATGGTGTATTATCGGACCGATGAGAGGAAAATCCATTGTTGGGGTGTAGAGTATATACCGTGTACACTTCCGCCTTATAATTATATATTATATAATTGTCACGCTCACTTTCTATAAGCCCCTCCTCCTTACTGGGACCCAAATATCAGGACAATTGAAAAAAACATGGGACTTTTATGGCGTGTACATACCGCGCTGTCCTTGGAGCGCACATACCGCACTGTCCTCGGAGCGCACATACCGCGCTGTCCTTGGAGCGCACATACCGCGCTGTCCTTGGAGCGCACATACCGCGCTGTCCTTGGAGCGCACATACCGCGCTGTCCTTGGAGCGCACATACCGCGCTGTCCTTGGAGCGCACATACCGCGCTGTCCTTGGAGCGCACATACCGCGCTGTCCTTGGAGCGCACATACCGCGTTGTCCTTGGTGCGCACATACCGCGCTGTCCTTGGAGCGCACATACCGCGTTGTCCTTGGTGCGCACATACCGCAATGTCCTTGGAGCGCACATACCGCGCTGTCCTTGGAGCGCACATACCGCGCTGTCCTTGGAGCGCACATACCACGCTGTCCTTGGAGCGCACATACCGCGCTGTCCTTGGAGCGCACATACCACGCTGTCCTTGGAGCGCACATACCGCGTTGTCCTTGGTGCGCACATACCGCAATGTCCTTGGAGCGCACATACCGCGCTGTCCTTGGAACGCACATACCGCGCTGTCCTTGGAGCGCACATACCGCGCTGTCCTTGGAGCGCACATACCACGCTGTCCTTGGAGCGCACATACCGCGCTGTCCTTGGAGCGCACATACCGCGCTGTCCTTGGAGCGCACAGACCGCGTTGTCCTTGGTGCGCACATACCGCGCTGTCCTTGGAACGCACATACCGCGCTGTCCTTGGAGCGCACATACCGCGCTGTCCTTGGAGCGCACACACCGCGCTGTCCTCGGAACGCACATACCGCGCTGTCCTCGGAGCGCACATACCGCGCTGTCCTCGGAGCGCACATACCGCGCTGTCCTCGGAGCGCACATACCGCGCTGTCCTTGGAACGCACATACCGCGCTGTCCTTGGAACGTACATACCGCGCTGTCCTTGGAGCGCACACACGGCGCTGTCCTTGGAGCGCACATACCGCGCTGTCCTTGGTAGGCACATACCGCGCTGTCCTTGGAGCGCACATACCGCGCTGTCCTTGGAACGCACATACCGCGCTGTCCTTGGAGCGCACATACCGCGCTGTCCTTGGAGCGCACATACCGCGCTGTCCTTGGAGCGCACATACCGCGTTGTCCTTGGTGCGCACATACCGCGCTGTCCTTGGAGCGCACATACCGCGCTGTCCTTGGAGCGCACATACCGCGTTGTCCTTGGTGCGCACATACCGCAATGTCCTTGGAGCGCACATACCGCGCTGTCCTTGGAGCGCACATACCGCGCTGTCCTTGGAGCGCACATACCACGCTGTCCTTGGAGCGCACATACCGCGCTGTCCTTGGAGCGCACATACCACGCTGTCCTTGGAGCGCACATACCGCGTTGTCCTTGGTGCGCACATACCGCAATGTCCTTGGAGCGCACATACCGCGCTGTCCTTGGAACGCACATACCGCGCTGTCCTTGGAGCGCACATACCGCGCTGTCCTTGGAGCGCACATACCGCGCTGTCCTTGGAGCGCACATACCACGCTGTCCTTGGAGCGCACATACCGCGCTGTCCTTGGAGCGCACATACCGCGCTGTCCTTGGAGCGCACATACCGCGCTGTCCTTGGAGCGCACAGACCGCGTTGTCCTTGGTGCGCACATACCGCGTTGTCCTTGGTGCGCACATACCGTGCTGTCCTTGGAACGCACATACCGCGCTGTCCTTGGAGCGCACATACCGCGCTGTCCTTGGAGCGCACACACCGCGCTGTCCTCGGAACGCACATACCGCGCTGTCCTCGGAGCGCACATACCGCGCTGTCCTCGGAGCGCACATACCGCGCTGTCCTCGGAGCGCACATACCGCGCTGTCCTTGGAACGCACATACCGCGCTGTCCTTGGAACGTACATACCGCGCTGTCCTCGGAGCGCACATACCGCACTGTCCTTGGAGCGCACATAACGCGCTGTCCTATGAGCGCACATACCGCGCTGTCCTCGGAACGCACATACCGCGCTGTCCTCGGAGCGCACATACCGCGCTGTCCTCGGAGCGCACATACCGCGCTGTCCTCGGAGCGCACATACCGCGCTGTCCTCGGAGCGCACATACCGCGCTGTCCTCGGAGCGCACATACCGCGCTGTCCTCGGAGCGCACATACCGCGCTGTCCTTGGAGCGCACAAAGTGTGGGTCACACAAAGCTTGAAATTCTCCTCTGCTCTTTTATCATTCCTATAATGACAGAACGCGGCCATGGGGGCCGGGCCCCTGACATTACATGGAGGGCCACTATTAGAAAGAGAGTCTTGTTTGGAAACACGGATCCCTCCCTCTCCCCTCCCCCATAGTTACTGTACCGTGCTAGATACTAATTATCAGTTCTTTTATCCTTCCAGGATCTCCAGTGTGTATTGTCATCTCATTGGATGGGCTCCCAAATAGTGATGGACGAACTTCCGACGGGACGTTTCGCGAACGCGAAATGCGAACGGACCCAAACGTTCGCGAAACCGACCGTTCGCCGCGGGCCCCATTGACTTCAATGGGAGGCGAACTTTGCAAACCTTCATGTCGAATTTGCGGCCACGTGGTAATTATTAGGGGGTAAAACGTAGTCCCACCATCTGGACAATGACATAATACATGTATGAGGTGAATTTGGGATCGATAACTACAAGCATTTTTATTTTATTTGGGAAATTGTTCTAACAATTCAGGACTATGGAGTTAATGAAGGCAATGGAGGAGAGGGAAGGTCAGGGACCAGGGTAGGCAAAGAAGAGGGTGCAGGAGATGATCACCAGCAGCGTGACATACCGGAATGACACATGCACCGTGATAGAGGCATCTGACAGCAGCACCGTAATACAGAGCACTGACAGCAGCACCGTGACATACAGCGCTGACAGCAGCACCGTGACATACAGCGCTGACAGCAGCACCGTGACATACAGCGCTGACAGCAGCACCGTGACATACAGCGCTGACAGCAGCACCGTGACATACAGCGCTGACAGCAGCACCGTGACATACAGCGCTGACAGCAGCACCGTGACATACAGCGCTGACAGCAGCACCGTGACATACAGCGCTGACAGCAGCACCGTGACATACAGCGCTGACAGCAGCACCGTGACATACAGCGCTGACAGCAGCACCGTGACATACAGCGCTGACAGCAGCACCGTGACATACAGCGCTGACAGCAGCACCGTGACATACAGCACTGACAGCAGCACCGTAAGCAGCCCCAGGAGGAAGTCAGCACAGCACAGGGATGGTGTGATCCCCTCATAATAAGAACCCCCAGGAGGAAGTCAGCACAGCACAGGGATAGTGTGATCCCTTCATAATAAGAACCCCCAGGAAGAAGTCAGCACAGCACAGGGATATCATAAGCAGCCCCAGTAGAAATATGACACCGCTCAACCTCTTCAAAGAGGAGGGTAGGGGCATATAGTACGGTGTGCTTTTTTGGGTCAAGGAAGTGAGCCAAATGAATTAAGAAGGTCTGTGTGCTTGATTAAAAAAATAGTTTATAGACATATACATGGTCTACTGGTCACATGTGTTGAATTCCTCCGAGATCCATGCCTCATTCATTTTTAGAAATGTGAGGTAGTTAACACTGTGGTGAGCTAGGCGAGTACGCTTATCGGTCACAATCCCCCCTGCTGCGCTGAACGTCCTTTCGGACAGGACACTGGATGAGGGGCAAGCCAACAGTTCGATTGCAAATTGGGCAAGCTCTGGCCAGAGGTCAAGCCTGCCCACCCAGTAGTCTAGGGGTTCATCACTCCTCAGAGCGTCCACATCGGCCGTTAACCCAATGTAGTCGGACACCTGACGGTCTAGGCGTTCCCTGATGCTGGATCCGGATGACACCTGTCGATGGGTCGGCTGAAAGAATGACCTCATATCCGAAGTCACCAACACATCTTCAAACCGGCCTCTTCTTGCAGGCGCTGTTGGATTGGTACCCGCAAATCCTTCTCTGGGAGTGGGAATTGCTCCTCTGCCAGCGCACGCAAAAGCAGAATGCAGCATTTCTCGAAGCAAGGCCTGGAAGTGCTGCATTCTGACAGCCCTCTGCGACGGCGGTAACATTTCCGCCATTTTGTGTTTGTACCGGGGGTCTAAGTACGTTGCCACCCAGTACTGGTCCTTGACCCTCATGCTTTTTATACGGGGGTCCCTATTAAAACACTGGAGCATGAAGGCCCCCATTTGCACTAAAGTGGAAGCGGTGTGGTGGCCTGGCTCCTGCTCATCATCCAGGATAATGTCGTCCTCTTCATTCTCCTCTCCCCATCCTCGCACAACAGGGATCCCAGAAAGGTTTAAAGCATGCTCTTCTTGCTCCTGCTCATCCGCCCCGGCACCATCCTCCTCTGACTCCTCATCAGACTCCTGTTGTTGACTTGTCTCAGATAGAGTAGCCCCCCCTGGGAATTCATCCAGCATTGCGACTTCCTCATCTTCCCGCTCCTGCTCCTCCACAGCCTGATCAATGACACGACGCAATGCACGCTCCAGAAAGAAGGCATAAGGTACCATGTCACTGATGGCGCCATGGCTGCGACTGACCAGTTTGGTGATCTCCTCAAATGGCCGCAGAAGTCTGCATGTGTCGCGCATGAGCAGCCACTGGCGCGGTGAAAAAAAACCCAGCTCCCCAGAACCGTTTCTTTCGCAGAGTTCATACAGGTAGACGTTAACTGCACGTTTCTGCTGGAGCAGCCTATCAAGCATATAGAAGGTTGAGTTCCATCGCGTCGGGCAATCGCAAATAAGACGTCTGACCGGCAGATGGTGTCGCCGCTGAATGTCAGCAAGGCGAGCCATGGCCGTGTAAGATCTTCTGAAATGGGCCGAGATTTTCCTTGCCTGCCGCAAGATGTCCTGGACCCCAGGGTATTTGACAAGGAATCGCTGCACGACCAAGTTTAAGACGTGTGCCATGCACGGCACGTGCGTGATTTTGCCCTGTTTCAATGCGCTAAGCAGATTGGCACCGTTGTCACACACCACTTTACCAACTGTCAAATTGAGCGGTGTTAGCCACTCATCTGCCTGTGAACGCAAAGCTGAAAGGAGTGCCGGGCCAGTGTGGCTCTTTGCTTCCAGGCACAACAGACGCAGCACGGCATGGCAACGTCTCACCTGGCATGTGGAATAGGTTCTGGGGAGCTTGGGCGGTGCAGTGGAAGAGACGCTAGCAGCGGAAAAGGAGGAGGCAGCTGAGGAGGAGAGGGAGGAGGATGGAGTAGGAGGAGGAGAAGAAGAGTCAGGCCTGCATGCAATCCGTGGCGGTAAAACCAAATCTACACGGGTGCCACGGGTTACATGCTTGACGGCCGTCAGAAGGTTCACCCAGTGGGCAGTAAAACTGATATACCTTCCCTGCCCGTGTTTGCTAGACCACGTGTCTGTGGTCAGATGTATCTTGGCACCGACACTGTGTGCCAGAGATACATTCACTTGCCGCTGAACATGGCCATATAGCTCTGGGATGCCCTTCTCTGAGAAATACTTCCTTCCTGGGACCTTCCATTGTGGTGTTCCAATGGCCACAAATTTGCGAAAGGCCTCCGAGTCCACCAGTTTATATGGCAGTAGTTGGCGGGCTATGAGTTCTGACAAGCCAGCCGCCAACCGTTGGGCAAGAGGGTTATCCGGCATCATCATTTTTTTACGCTCAAACATTAGGCCCACGGAAGCCTGCCTTTTTGCAGAAAAATGTGAGCTTGGCGTGATGGAAGGTGGAGTGGAGGACAATTGTGAGGAGAGAGGAGAAGGAGAAGTAGAAGACGAGGCTGGACGGTGAGAGCCTGCAGTGTGGCTTTGTGTGTTCCGTTGCTCCCACTGGGCTCGGTGATGGCTGCTCATGTGCCTTCTTAAGGCGGTCGTCCCTAGGTGAGTATTGGGCTTACCGCGACTAACGCGTTGACTGCAAAGATTGCAGATGGCAACGCTATTGTCAGCAGCGGACACGTTAAAAAAAGCCCACACTGCGGAGCCATGTGCCGGTGTCCTGGGAGCGCCAGATGTGACCGTACATGGTCGATGACTCGCTCCTGATACATTTGCAGTCTGCTTTGTCCCTGCTGTGCAATGTAAGTCATTGCTGCTTCTCCTCCCTATCTGCTGGTCCATATCTCCCTCTGAACTCCCCTCCTCTTCCTCTCTTGTGGGCACCCACGTGACATCACTAGACACGTCATCATCAACGTCACCTTCCCCACCGCTATAAGTAGAGATCTCGGAGTAGGCAGCAACACCGGGGACCAACCTCCTCCTTGGGCTGATCTGGGTACTGGCGTCAGACTGCTGAGTAGCGCTTGTTGCTACCTCCTCTTCCTGATCCAATACCAAGAGTGGCTGCGCATCAGAAATGTCCTCTTGATATGGATCGGAATATAATTCCAGTGACTCAAGCGGAAGGTATGTGGTGGTGGTGGTGGTGGTCGTGTTGTTGGTGGTAGTGTCTTTGGGGGTGCACATAGCAGAGAGTGAAGAAGAGGGTGCAGATCGAGAGGATGAGGAGGGTGCAGAAGAGTAAGGCTGAGCGAGCCACTCAACCAAGTCTGGTGCATCCTTTAAAGTAATTGAACGCACCTTCTGCAACTTCCCACTTTGGCTCAAGCCTGTTGCTCCTGCCCTACCCCTACCACCCCTGCGGAAGGGCCTGCCTCTTCCTCTGCATGTCATTTTTTAAATGACCCTGTGACAAAACTCTTAGTCCCTATACCGCTGAAGGACTGCTGCAGTATAGGTGAGCGGTCAGCAGTGGTGCACGTCAACCCTATCTATTGTGGACCTATAGCGGTCCTTACAGAACAGCAGACTGTACCGCACTCAAGCCTATGTACCGTAGCACCCTATACCAAGTTACCAGTCCTTATAAGAACTTTTGTGGACCAAGCAGGTTGTGTATTAGTGTTTAGCAGACTGTACGTCAGTCCCTATACCGCTGAAGGACTGCTGCAGTATAGGTGAGCGGTCAGCAGTGGTGCACGTCAACCCTATCTATTGTGGACCGATAGCGGTCCTTACAGAACAGCAGACTGTATCGCACTCAAGCCTATGTACCGTAGCACCCTATACCAAGTTACCAGTCCTTATAAGAACTTTTGTGGACCAAGCAGGTTGTGTATTAGTGTTTAGCAGACTGTACGTCAGTCCCTATACCGCTGAAGGACTGCTGCAGTATAGGGCAGCGGTCAGCAGTGGTGCACGTCAACCCTATCTATTGTGGACCGATAGCGGTCCTTACAGAACAGCAGACTGTACCGCACTCAAGCCTATGTACCGTAGCACCCTATACCAAGTTACCAGTCCTTATAAGAACTTTTGTGGACCAAGCAGGTTGTGTATTAGTGTTTAGCAGACTGTACGTCAGTCCCTATACCGCTGAAGGACTGCTGCAGTATAGGGCAGCGGTCAGCAGTGGTGCACGTCAACCCTATCTATTGTGGACCGATAGCGGTCCTTACAGAACAGCAGACTGTACCGCACTCAAGCCTATGTACCGTAGCACCCTATACCAAGTTACCAGTCCTTATAAGAACTTTTGTGGAACAAGCAGGTTGTGTGTTAGTGATTAGCAGACTGTACGTCAGTCCCTATACCGCTGAAGGACTGCTGCAGTATAGGTGAGCGGTCAGCAGTGGTGCACGTCAACCCTATCTATTGTGGACCGATAGCGGTCCTTACAGAACAGCAGACTGTACCGCACTCAAGCCTATGTACCGTAGCACCCTATACCAAGTTACTAGTCCTTATAAGAACTTTTGTGGACCAAGCAGGTTGTGTATTAGTGTTTAGCAGACTGTACGTCAGTCCCTATACCGCTGAAGGACTGCTGCAGTATAGGGCAGCGGTCAGCAGTGGTGCACGTCAACCCTATCTATTGTGGACCGATAGCGGTCCTTACAGAACAGCAGACTGTACCGCACTCAAGCCTATGTACCGTAGCACCCTATACCAAGTTACCAGTCCTTATAAGAACTTTTGTGGACCAAGCAGGTTGTGTATTAGTGTTTAGCAGACTGTACGTCAGTCCCTATACCGCTGAAGGACTGCTGCAGTATAGGGCAGCGGTCAGCAGTGGTGCACGTCAACCCTATCTATTGTGGACCGATAGCGGTCCTTACAGAACAGCAGACTGTACCGCACTCAAGCCTATGTACCGTAGCACCCTATACCAAGTTACCAGTCCTTATAAGAACTTTTGTGGAACAAGCAGGTTGTGTGTTAGTGATTAGCAGACTGTACGTCAGTCCCTATACCGCTGAAGGACTGCTGCAGTATAGGGCAGCGGTCAGCAGTGGTGCACGTCAACCCTATCTATTGTGGACCGATAGCGGTCCTTACAGAACAGCAGACTGTACCGCACTCAAGCCTATGTACCGTAGCACCCTATACCAAGTTACCAGTCCTTATAAGAACTTTTGTGGAACAAGTGAGTTGTGAATGTTTAGCAGACTGCAGCAGAAGGGCAGCAGTCAAGTATAATATCCTTTCTATATTTGGAAGAAAGAATATTATACATGTACAAGCCTATTACTGTACCACTGATACCAGTCCTGAAAAGAACCTTTGTGGAACTAATAATAACAGCAAGTCTTTAAAATTACCCTCACTGCCTGACAACACTGCTTCCTTCCTGTCCCTATACAAATTGGCAAAAAAAGAGAACGATTAGTGGTTACTGGAACAGCTCTTTTGTGGACCTTGATAGTAACAGCTAATGATGATGATGATGATGATGATGATGAAAGACTAATCTGGCTGTCCCTGTAGCATACACCGTCCTTTCCCTTTCTCTAAACTAACAAAAGACACTCAGGCTGCTGCAAGAATCAGCAGCACAGCAAACCTATCAACACCTAACACCTATACCAGTCCTGAAAAGAACTTTTGTGTACCAAATAGCTAGTGGTTTATCTCTCCCTACTCCACACAGGAACCTGTCCCTATCTTAACAGAAGAAAGAATGTAAAATGGCCACCGGATCGGGTGTATTTATAGGTTAGGGGGAATGTACAAGTGTCCATGTGCTGTCATGTCTCAATTGGCTGTCCTGTATCACATGATAAACGTGTCACCAAAGGTTAAAGCTCTTGTATACATTAAACACGTAAGTCCGCCGCGGCGAACGACGGAAAAAGGCGTTCGAACGTGCGGACCGCGAATGTCGGAAATTCGCCGCGAAACGACCGCCGGGCGAACCGTTCGGCCATCACTACTCCCAAATACCCGACTGACGAGCGTGGAAAGCGATGTGTCAGTGTCACACCTCCAGGCATATCGCTCGCCCCACACTTTATTACAGGGCCTTGAAAAAGTATTCATACCCCCTGAGATCCCCCACATGTTGTCATGTTACACCCAAAAATGTAAATATATTTTATTGGGATTTTATGTGATGGACCAACTCAAAGTGTCACATAATTGTGAAGTGGAAGGAAAATGATACAAATAAATATGTGAAAAATGTGGGGGAGGGGCATTTGTATGGCGCCCCCTTTACTCCGATACCCCTAACTGAAATCTATTGCCTTCAGAAGTCACCTAATTAGTAAATAGAGTCCACCTGTGTGTAATGTAATCTCAGTATAAATACAGCTGTTCTGTGAAGCCCTCAGAGGTTTGTTAGAGAACCTTAGTGAACAAACAGCATCATGAAGGCCAAGGAACACACCAGACAGGTCAGGGATGAAGTTGTGGAGAAGTATAAAGCCGGGTTAGGCGGGGGACTCCAGTTTGAGACCCCTGCTCTAGACATTCTCCCTTGGACTCAGCTGACCACAGATCAGGGTAAAGAGCCAATCACAGTGGCCCTTTGCCAGTGATCAGCTGTGTCCAATGACAGCTGATCACGGATGAAAACACAAGCCGGTTATCGTCTTCTCTTTCCACATGCTGACAGCTTGAGGAGAAGAGAAGAGAAAAGAGCTGATAACCAGCTTGTGTTAAAAGGACATCATGAGTGCCCATCAGTGCTGCCTACTAGTGCCTATCAATGGTCATCAGCGCCGCCTCATCAGTGCCCATCAGTGAAGGAGAAAAATTACCGTTTGCTAAATTCGATAAAAAAACTATGAAAAATGTTTGTTTTGCTTTTTTCAAAATGTTTGGTCTTTTTTGGCTTGTTTAGTAAATAATAAAATCTCCCAGTGGTGAATAAATCCCACCAAAAGAATAAAAACGTCCTATGTGTACAGTGTTGTATGAAGGCTGCGTGTACATGGGAGGAGCCTGTGATACTTCTGTACATGGGAGGAGCCTGTGATACTACATGGGAGGAGCCTGTGATACTTCTGTACATGGGAGGAGCCTGTGATACTACATGGGAGGGGCCTGTGATACTACATGGGAGGAGCCTGTGATATTTATGTACATGGGAGGAGCCTGTGATACTACATGGGAGGAGCCTGTGATACTTACAAATGGGAGGAGCCTGTGATACTTACAAATGGGAGGAGCCTGTGATACTTATGTACATGGGAGGAGCCTGTGATACTTACAAATGGGAGGAGCCTGTGATACTTATGTACATGGGAGGAGTCTGATACTTGTGTAAATGGGAGGAGCCTGTGATACTTATGTACAGGGGAGGAGCCTGTGATACTTATGTACAGGGGAGGACCCTGTGATACTTATATACAGGGGAGGACCCTGTGATACTTACAAATGGGAGGAGCCTGTGATATTTATGTACATAGGAGGAGCCTGTGATACTACATGGGAGGAGTCTGTGATACTTATGTACATGGGAGGAGCCTGTGATACTTATGTACATGGGAGGAGCCTGTGATACTTACAAATGGGAGGAGCCTGTGATACTTATGTACATGGGAGGAGCCTGTGATACTTACAAATGGGAGGAGCCTGTGATACTTATGTACATGGGAGGAGCCTGTGATACTTATGTACATGGGAGGAGCCTGTGATACTTATGTACATGGGAGGAGCCTGTGATACTGATGTAAATGGGAGGAGCCTGTGATACTTACGTACATGGGAGGAGTCTGTGATACTTCTGTACATGGGAGGAGCCTGTGATACTTCTGTAAATGGGAGGAGTCTGTGATACTTACAAATGGGAGGAGCCTGTGATACTTATGTACATGGGAGGAGCCTGTGATACTGATGTAAATGGGAGGAGCCTGTGATACTTACGTACATGGGAGGAGTCTGTGATACTTCTGTACATGGGAGGAGCCTGTGATACTTCTGTACATGGGAGGAGCCTGTGATACTTACAAATGGGAGGAGCCTGTGATACTTATGTACATGGGAGGAGCCTGTGATACTTATGTACATGGGAGGAGCCTGTGATACTTATGTACATGGGAGGAGCCTGTGATACTGATGTAAATGGGAGGAGCCTGTGATACTTATGTACATGGGAGGAGCCTGTGATACTGATGTAAATGGGAGGAGCCTGTGATACTTATGTACATGGGAGGAGCCTGTGATACTTATGTACATGGGAGAAGCCTGTGATACTTATGTACATGGGAGGAGCCTGTGATACTGATGTACATGGGAGGAGCCTGTGATACTTACAAATGGGAGGAGCCTGTGATACTTATTTACATGGGAGGAGCCTGTGATACTTATGTACATGGGAGGAGCCTGTGATACTTATGTACATGGGAGGAGCCTGTGATACTGATGTAAATGGGAGGAGCCTGTGATACTTACGTACATGGGAGGAGTCTGTGATACTTCTGTACATGGGAGGAGCCTGTGATACTTCTGTAAATGGGAGGAGTCTGTGATACTTATGGACATGGGAGGAGCCTGTGATACTTATCGACATGGGAGGAGCCTGTAATAATTATTTACATGGGAGGAGCCTGTGATACTTATGTACAGGGGAGGACCCTGTGATACTTACAAATGGGAGGAGCCTGTGATATTTATGTACATGGGAGGAGCCTGTGATACTACATGGGAGGAGCCTGTGATACTTATGTACATGGGAGGAGCCTGTGATACTTACAAATGGGAGGAGCCTGTGATACTTATGTACATGGGAGGAGCCTGTGATACTGATGTAAATGGGAGGAGCCTGTGATACTTACGTACATGGGAGGAGTCTGTGATACTTCTGTACATGGGAGGAGCCTGTGATACTTATGTACATGGGAGGAGCCTGTGATACTTCTGTAAATGGGAGGAGTCTGTGATACTTATGGACATGGGAGGAGCCTGTGATACTTATGGACATGGGAGGAGCCTGTAATAATTATGTACATGGGAGGAGCCTGTGATACTTATGGACATGGGAGGAGCCTGTGATACTTATGTGCATGGGAGGAGCCTGTGGTACTTATGTACATGGGAGGAGCCTGTGTTACTTATGTACATGGGATTTTTTAATTTATAATAAATTTGCAAAGATTTCAAACAAACTTCTCTCATGTTGTCATTATGGGGGATTTTTTTTGTAGATTTTTGAGGAAAATAATGAATTTACGCTATTTTGGAATAAGGCCGTAACATAACAAAATGTGGAAAAAGTGAAGCGCTGTGAATACTTTGCACTGTATATGCGAGTTGGGACATCAAAGTCGCATGACACATCATACCCCATGTTTTCCAATGATAACGATTCATATATGTGCAACGTAACCTTTTGGCATCGGCACGTCCCCCCCTCCCCTTTAAGGGGTTTTAGATTTGGAGAGGCGGGGAGAGGTTTATGGTCATGTGACTGCTGTGATTGGCTGTCACGGCGGTCACATGATCACAAGCTTTCCGTTAGCTGCCGGTAACTGTGGCGGGAGTGCACAGGGTGTGCGCTCTCTGCACAGGGTGTTTTTGCAATATTGCACGCAAATATGCGGCCACTCGGCACCAAGGCTCACCCGCCAAGAGGCTGCGTGTTTGCGTGCTGGAGGCCCCTAGAGGTTACAGTCCCAGCGACTTTCATGCCGCTTGAGGGCCACAGACTTCAATGTTAACCCTCAAAAGTTGCATGAAAGTTGTACCTGAATGTTTTACATACAACAGCGGGTCCGCCTTCGCAGAGGGACAACAAGTCGCACCCGTCCAAAGTTGGAACCTCAGTGGCATCCAAAGATATTTCTTTTACTAGAAATTAAAAATTTAAAACAGAGAGCTCATTGGTTGCCCCGGACGGAGTTTTGCTCCACTTTCTGGATAAAGGGGCCCCATGGTGTGGGATGAGGGCCCTTGATGTGGTGCGGCTGATATTATGCACAGCGCTCTCTCTCCTTCCCCCACTTCCCTTCCCGGGCAGCAGACGGTCTTTGTAGAATCTCCCAATATCCACATCTGCTTGGAATCAGCGCTGGGAGAGCCGGAGGGGCCCGGAGAGGGGCTCCATCTTCCCGCTATGTGTACTTTGGGAGACAATGGGCCCTTTTATCGCCAGACACCCCCGGAGCCCTTCCACAAAACCCCGCAGACAGCAGTCTCTGCACCAGTGCAGAATTTCCCCTCGTGACTTCACTGGCAACTTGCTGTGTCTGCAGACCGCGCTCCTGATTGGGTGATGGGCCAACGTGTCAGAGCGGGCAGCATTTCTGTACAGCCAATGGCGTCCGCCGTCTGCCATGGCCACATACAGGATCCATGGCACCACGGATGTCACCGAATGAGAGAATGTCAGAAATGATGTGCGAAAATGTTACAAAGTCACAAATCGGGTGAAATGATCTATAATGTCACATTTTATCAGGAGACCTCGGGGGGCCACTGTAAGAAATCATGGGGTCCTGTTCAGTCTACCCCTCCCACCACCCCCCAGTGTCTCCCCATACTTCTTCCAGCACTCTGCATCCCCCACTACCCCATATTCTGCATCCCCTGCATCCCCTACATTCTGCATCCCACACTACCCCACATTCTGCACCCCCTGTATCCCCCACTACCCCACATTCTGCACCCCCCCATTCTGCACCCCCCACTACCCCACATTCTGCACCCCCCACTACCCCACATTCTGCATCCCCCCCATTCTGCACCCCCCACTACCCCACATTCTGCACCCCTCACATTCTCTATCCCCCACTACCCCACATTCTGTATCCACCGTATCCCCACATTCTGCACCCCCTGCATCCCCCAGTACCCCACATTCTGCACCCCCTGCATCCCCCACTACCCCACATTCTGCACCCCCTGCCTCTCCCACTACCCCACATTCTGCATCCCCTGCATCCCCCATATCCTGCACCCCCTGCATCCTCACATTCTGCATCCCCCACTACCCCCTGCATCTCCCACTACCCTACATTCTGCACCCCCTGCATCCCCCCACATTCTGTATCCCCCACTGCCCCACATTCTGCACCCCCTGCATCCCCCACTACCCTATATTCTGCACCCCCTGCATCCCCCCACTACCCATATTCTGCATCCCCCACATTCTGCACCCCCCCACTACCCCATATCCTGCAACCCCTGCATCCCCCACTACCCCACATTCTGTATCCCCTGCATCCCCCACATTCTGCACCCCCTGTATCCTCACATTCTGCATCCCCTGCATCCCCCACATTCTGCATCCCCCACTACCTCACATTCTGCACCCCCTGCATCCCCCACATTCTGCACCCCCTGCCTCCCCCACTACCCCACATTCTGCATCCCCTGCATCCCCCATATCCTGCACCCCCTGCATCCTCACATTCTGCATCCCCCACTACCCCCTGCATCTCCCACTACCCTACATTCTGCACCCCCTGCATCCCCCCACATTCTGTATCCCCCACTGCCCCACATTCTGCACCCCCTGCATCCCCCACTACCCTATATTCTGCAGCCCCTGCATCCCCCCACTACCCATATTCTGCATCCCCCACATTCTGCACCCCCCCACTACCCCATATCCTGCAACCCCTGCATCCCCCACTACCCCACATTCTGTATCCCCTGCATCCCCCACATTCTGCACCCCCTGTATCCTCACATTCTGCATCCCCTGCATCCCCCACATTCTGCATCCCCCACTACCTCACATTCTGCACCCCCTGTATCCCCCACTACCTCACATTCTGCCCCCCCTGCATCCCCCACTACCCCACATTCCGCATCCCCCACTACCCCACATTCTGCATCCCCCACTACCCCACATTCTGCACCCCCTGCATTCCCCACTACCCCACATTCTGCACCCCCTGCATCTTACACTACCTTCACATTCTACTCTAGTTTGTAGGCTGACAGACAGCGGCAGATCATCCAGTAACAGGAGAGGACGGAGTATTGAGAAATCTGGATGTGAGGGGCCCGGCCGCCTCTTTCCAGGAATTCCTGGATTCAGGTTCATACCAGACAAGCGGTGATGAGGTCTCTGCACATCCGTCTCCTACTAAACCTCTCCGACTTCAATAAAAACACATTCAGAAGAAACCTCAATGAGCTATGAAATGTCTTCCAAACATCACATTCCAAAGACCCCGAAGACAAAGAAGAGAATTCAGGATCTGCTTATCCATTCCAACTGCTGCCAACTCTTCTACAAAGATATGGAGGACAGCAGTGCAGAGTATTTCAGGAGAGGAGAGTTCTGGAGGAAGGAGCAGAGTCCTCCAGCAGAATATATCAGGAGAGGAGAGTTCTGGAGGAAGGAGCAGTGTCCTCCAGCAGAGTATATCAGGAGAGGAGAGTTCTGGAGGAAGGAGCAGAGTCCTCCAGCAGTGTAGAGTCAGGAGAGGAGAGTTCTGGAGGAAGGAGCAGAGTCCTCCAGCATTGTAGAGTCAGGAGAGGAGAGTTATAGAGGAAGGAGCAGAGTCCTCCAGCAGTGTAGAGTCAGGAGAGGAGAGTTCTGGAGGAAGGAGAAGAGTCCTCCAGCATTGTAGAGTCAGGAGAGGATAGTTATAGAGGAAGAAGCAGAGTCCTCCAGCTGTGTAGAGTCAGGAGAGGAGAGTAATGGAGGAAGGAGCAGGGTCCTCCAGCAGAGTATTTCAGGAGAGAAGAGTTATAGAGGAAGGAGCAGAGTATATGTGCACCAGATGGCAGGCAGCGATGCTGGCCCAGGTGTGATCAAATCTCTCCTGCGGTCTTGTTGGCCTCATATGACCCGTCCCGGGTTTGAAGATAAATATTGCTTTCCACACTATCAACAATTGATGAGCTCCAGCGTATCCTTCTTATAAACACAGCCAAAAATACGGACGTCGTTTACTTCAATGAAATACATCCCGCCCAGCACAGATGAGTGTCCCCATAACCCCAACTGTCTGAGATGAGAAAGGGGGTCACCTGTCAGGGCCAGAGATGTTAGGGGATGGACACACCCATATCAACATATATATATATATATATATCGCTACAAAGACTGATGTAAATGGCTCAGTGATCTCTGTACAGCACTGCGGTATATGTCAGAGCTATATACATGTATAATAATAATAGTGTGTGACTGTGGGGGGAGGGGACATTAGAGTGTAAGCTCCTCTGGTACAGAGACTGATGTGACTGGCTCGGTGATCTCTGTACATCGCTGCGGTATATGTCAGAGCTATATAAATGTATAATAATGGAGTGTGACTGTGTTGGTGCATTAGATTGTTAGCTCCTGTGGTGCAGACACTGAAGTGAGGTTCTATGTTCTGGGTAAGGCCCCATATTTCTGGTCTGTATAATAAGTACAGGAAATAGATAACATTTGTCTGATTGGAAGGTTTCTTCGGTTTTTCTATCAGCCGTCACTCGGGGTAATTTGTCACCCGCGCCCAGCCTGCTGTTAGATGATTGGTACTTAGAGGACTGCCATGCTTTGCCCCACCCCCACCATCATCTGCAGATATGATTCTGTCTTCTCCAGTGACGGCTTTTCACCAAAATTGTCTCTCAGTTTCATTTATTCCTAACACTGCCGTATTATAGGAGGATGATGAAGATGTTTTGTATAGAACTCCGATGTTTATAGATTTATATAAGGGTGGCCAATGATACAAGGGTGGTACAAGGATGGGCAATGATACAAGGGTGGTCTGATGATACAAGGATGGGCAATGATACAAGGGTGGTCTGATGATAAATGGATGGGCAATGATATAAGGGTGGTCTGATGGCACAAGGATGGGCAATGATATAAGAGTGGTCTGATGGCACAAGGATGGGCAATGATACAAGGGTAGTCTGATGATACAAGGATGGGCAATGATACAAGGGTGGTCTGATGATACAAGGATGGGCAATGATACAAGGGTGGTCTGATGATACAAGGATGGGCAATGATACAAGGGTGGTCTGATTATACAAGGATGGGCAATGATATAAGGGTGGTCTGATGGTACAAGGATGGGCAATGATATAAGGGTGGTCTGATGGCACTAGGATGGGCAATGATAGAAGGGTGGTCTGATGGCACAAGGATGGGCAATGATATAAGGGTGGTCTGATGGCACAAGGATGGGCAATGATATAAGGGTGGTCTGATGGCACAAGGATGGGCAATGATACAAAGGTGGTCTGATGATACAAGGATGGGCAATGATACAAGGGTGGTCTGATTATACAAGGATGGGCAATGATATAAGGGTGGTCTGATGGCACAAGGATGGGCAATGATATAAGGGTGGTCTGATGGCACAAGGATGGGCAATGATATAAGGGTGGTCTGATGGCACTAGGATGGGCAATGATAGAAGGGTGGTCTGATGATACAAGGATGGGCAATGATATAAGGGTGGTCTGATGGCACAAGGATGGGCAATGATATAAGGGTGGTCTGATGGCACAAGGATGGGCAATGATACAAAGGTGGTCTGATGATACAAGGATGGGCAATGATACAAGGGTGGTCTGATTATACAAGGATGGGCAATGATATAAGGGTGGTCTGATGGCACAAGGATGGGCAATGATATAAGGGTGGTCTGATGGCACAAGGATGGGCAATGATATAAGGGTGGTCTGATGGCACAAGGATGGGCAATGATACAAAGGTGGTCTGATGATACAAGGATGGGCAATGATATAAGGGTGGTCTGATGGCACAAGGATGGGCAATGATACAAAGGTGGTCTGATGATACAAGGATGGGCAATGATACAAGGGTGGTCTGATTATACAAGGATGGGCAATGATATAAGGGTGGTCTGATTATACAAGGATGGGCAATGATATAAGGGTGGTCTGATGTCACAAGGATGGGCAATGATATAAGGGTGGTCTGATTATACAAGGATGGGCAATGATATAAGGGTGGTCTGATGGCACAAGGATGGGCAATGATATAAGGGTGGTCTGATGGCACAAGGATGGGCAATGATATAAGGGTGGTCTGATGGCACTAGGATGGGCAATGATAGAAGGGTGGTCTGATGATACAAGGATGGGCAATGATATAAGGGTGGTCTGATGGCACAAGGATGGGCAATTATATAAGGGTGGTCTGATGGCACAAGGATGGGCAATGATACAAAGGTGGTCTGATGATACAAGGATGGGCAATGATACAAGGGTGGTCTGATTATACAAGGATGGGCAATGATATAAGGGTGGTCTGATGGCACAAGGATGGGCAATGATATAAGGGTGGTCTGATGGCACAAGGATGGGCAATGATATAAGGGTGGTCTGATGGCACAAGGATGGGCAATGATACAAAGGTGGTCTGATGATACAAGGATGGGCAATGATATAAGGGTGGTCTGATGGCACAAGGATGGGCAATGATACAAAGGTGGTCTGATGATACAAGGATGGGCAATGATACAAGGGTGGTCTGATTATACAAGGATGGGCAATGATATAAGGGTGGTCTGATGTCACAAGGATGGGCAATGATATAAGGGTGGTCTGATGTCACAAGGATTGGCGCACTTCTTTCTCCTTCTGCATTATATTTTCCTAGAGAGTGGTGCTTCTCCTCTCAAGATAGTTGCTGCCACTGGTGCTCGTAATTAGAACTTTTATGGACTATAATAACAATTTCTTGGACATTATTATATAATTTTCTCCTTGATCTCCCCCTTCCCCTCCCCTCTTTTTATGAGAAAAACAGAGAGTTTTTACGGTGATTGTTTTTTTTGAGCCATCTTATCACTATTCAATGATACAAGGGTGGTCTCATGATACAAGGGTGGTCTCATGATACAAGGGTGGTCCAATGATATAAGGGTGGTCTGATGACACAAGGGTGGTCTGATGGTAGAAGGGTGCCAATGATACAAGGGTGGTCCAATGATATAAGGGTGGTCTGATGATGCAGGGGTGTTCTGATGATACAAGGGTGGTCTGATGGTAGAAGGGTGTTCTGATGATACAAGGGTGGTCTGATGGTAGAAGGGTGTTCTGATGATACAAGGGTGGTCTGATGGTAGAAGGGTGGACAATTATACAAGGTTGGTCCAATGATATAAAGGTGGTCTGATGATACAAAGGTGATCTTATGATACAAGGGTGGTCTGATGGTAGTAGGGTGGTCTGATGGTACAAGGGTAGTCCAGTGATACAAGGGTATACAAATGATACAAGGGTGTTCTGATGACACAAGGGTGGTCTTATGATACAACAGTGGTCTGATGGTATGTGGGTTGTCTGATGGTATGAGGGTGGTCCGATGATATAAGGGTGATCCAATAATACAGGGTTGGTCTGATGGTAGAAGGGTGGTCTGATGGTATGAGGGTGGTCCAATGATACAAGGGTGGTCCATTGATATGGGGGTGGTCTGATGATACAACAGTGGACCAGTGGTATGAGAGTGGTCTGATGAATGGTGGTCTTATTATATGAGGGTGATCTGATAAAAGAGTGATCTGATGATACAGGGGGGTAGGATGGTACAAGGGTGGTCTAATGATTCAGAGGGGATCTGATGATACAAGAATGGACTGATGATACATGAGTAGTCTGATGATATGAGGATGGTCTGATGATGATACAAGAGTGGTCCAGTGATACAAGGGTGAACTGATGAGGCAAGGTTGGTCTGATGGTACAAGTATGGTCTGGTGATATGGGGAAGGTCTGATGCAAAGAGTAGACTGATGGTATGAGGGTGGTCTGATGATACAAGGGTGGTCTGGTGACATAATGGTGGTCTGATTGTACCAGGATGGTCCAATAATACAAGGGTGGTTTAATGGTCCAAAAGTGGTGGAATGATGCAAGGGTGGTCTAATGGTACAAGAATTATCTGATAGTATTGGGGTGGTCTGATGAAACAAGGATGATATGATGATATACAGTAAAGGTGATCTGTTGTTACAAGGGTAGTCTAGTGGTACATGAGTGATCTGATGGTACGTTGGTGGTCTGGTGGTATAGCTAACCCTTAAAAACCACGTTAACCTCTCCAATTTCATAATTTCCAAAATTTCAGGCCAATGAAAACGCCCGATTTACCCCCTTCCTATATGCCACCAGTAGGAATCAGTCTGCATGCTGCCCATTGAGTTGGGTAGTCCTATTCAGGTTGCCCCTGATGGCAGAGAACTCCCTAATCCTAGCTTGCCAATCTGGTTACGGGCAGACTGGTAACCAAATCATGGGCGGTAATAATGGCCCAGGTGTCACCGAGATCCCTTCAATAAAAGTCTGAGGGACGGGAGGCTTTTCTGTATTGGAGATGGGAGTGACGACACACAACACAGCGAGCCGCGTGACAATGGAACCGCAAGCGGCCACCCGAGTGTGTACTGTCATGTGTCCCGGGTTACTCTGTGTGGGATAATAGCAACCTGTCTGCAGATCAGTCACCTTCATCAATTAAACATAAAAAATCTCCTCTTGTTGACAGGCGTCCCCATGGCAGCCGGTGACGGTGACGTGTGACGACCGCAGGCCAAGCATGGCTTAACCCCTTCCCTGCCAGCAGGCTCCCTTACACCGAGCCAAAGTGCAAGGCGAGGCGACCAATTCAATCTCACACGGCATTGTTCTAATGGATGAAATACTTGGAACCCTGACAGGAGACCAGCAGCTCCCGGGATCTGTGATCAGAATTTGTATTGCTGAGTCAATCATTTTGTTTAAGAGAAAATGTGTGAACATTTAGCGATGCGGCCAGGAAGACAGTGTGAGGAAATGAGCTGCAGGATTGAAAGGTTTTTTGCTGAACAATCTTTTTGTTGCGCCTTGAAGAGTATTTCCTGGGAACATGTTAAAGCAAATGAAAGGTGACATGATCCTGTCAATTCAGGCAGCCCTTGGCCATGTTCACAAATGTCTGACACAGAACAGACCCTGCTGCAAGGGCCGGGAGGAGGAGGAGGGCGGAAGGAGCGCGTGCCTCAGGTGCAGTGGCTGTATGTAAAGGGGGAGACTCCTGACAGCCTCTCTGCCTCTTACTGACTGTCCTCTACTGACTGCAGTGTCACTCCTGTCAGCAGGTTTTTTTTTTGTTACAGAGCACTAGCCCTGTGCTTCCTGCTGTCCCTTATTGTAAACACAGAAGCCGCCTTTCTGTTCTGGCTTCTGTGTTTACAAGTGGCAGTGTGCCTCAAATGTCCCAGAGTAGCCTTGGCCTGGTTGTCCCTGTCCTGGCAGTGCTTGCTGCAGCATCTCACCTTGTCACTTGCTACACAAAGTTGCAGTCTAAGCACCATTGGTGATCAGTGGGAAGAATGTTCCTTACATTGGTGATCAGTGAGAAGAATGTTCCTTACATTGGTGATCAGTGAGAAGAATGTTCCTTACATTGGTGATCAGTGAGAAGAATGTTCCTTACATTGGTGATCAGTGAGAAGAATGTTCCTTACATTGGTGATCAGTGGGAAGAATGTTCCTTACATTGGTGATCAGTGAGAAGAATGTTCCTTACATTGGTGATCAGTGAGAAGAATGCTCCTTACATTGGTGATCAGTGAGAAGAATGTTCCTTACATTGGTGATCAGTGAGAAGAATGTTCCTTACATTGGTGATCGGTGAGAAGAATGTTCCTTACATTAGTGATCAGTGGGAAGAATGTTCCTTACATTGGTGATCAGTGGGAAGAATGTTCCTTACATTGGTGATCAGTGGGAAGAATGTTCCTTACATTGGTGATCAGTGAGAAGAATGTTCCTTACATTGGTGATCAGTGAGAAGAATGTTCCTTACATTGGTGATCAGTGAGAAGAATGTTCCTTACATTGGTGATCAGTGAGAAGAATGTTCCTTACATTGGTGATCAGTGAGAAGAATGTTCCTTACATTGGTGGTCAGTGAGAAGAATGTTCCTTACATTGGTGATCAGTGGGAAGAATGTTCCTTACATTGGTGATCAGTGGGAAGAATGTTCCTTACATTGGTGATCAGTGAGAAGAATGTTCCTTACATTGGTGATCAGTGAGAAGAATGTTCCTTACATTGGTGATCAGTGAGAAGAATGTCCCTTACATTGGTGATCAGTGAGAAGAATGTCCCTTACATTGGTGATCAGTGAGAAGAATGTTCCTTACATTGGTGGTCAGTGAGAAGAATGTTCCTTACATTGGTGATCAGTGAGAAGAATGTTCCTTACATTGGTGGTCAGTGAGAAGAATGTTCCTTACATTGGTGATCAGTGGGAAGAATGTTCCTTACATTGGTGATCAGTGAGAAGAATGTCCCTTACATTGGTGATCAGTGAGAAGAATGTTCCTTACATTGGTGATCAGTGAGAAGAATGATCCTTACATTGGTGATCAGTGAGAAGAATGTTCCTTACATTGGTGATCAGTGAGAAGAATGTTCCTTACATTGGTGATCAGTGAGAAGAATGTCCCTTACATTGGTGATCAGTGGGAAGAATGTTCCTTACATTGGTGATCAGTGAGAAGAATGTTCCTTACATTGGTGATCAGTGGGAAGAATGTTTCTTACATTGGTGATCAGTGGGAAGAATGTTCCTTACATTGGTGATCAGTGAGAAGAATGTTCCTTACATTGGTGATCAGTGAGAAGAATGTTCCTTACATTGGTGATCAGTGAGAAGAATGTTCCTTACATTGGTGATCAGTGAGAAGAATGTTCCTTACATTGGTGATCAGTGAGAAGAATGTTCCTTACATTGGTGGTCAGTGAGAAGAATGTTCCTTACATTGGTGATCAGTGAGAAGAATGCTCCTTACATTGGTGATCAGTGGGAAGAATGTCCCTTACATTGGTGATCAGTGAGAAGAATGTTCCTTACATTGGTGATCAGTGAGAAGAATGTCCCTTACATTGGTGATCAGTGGGAAGAATGTTCCTTACATTGGTGATCAGTGAGAAGAATGTTCCTTACATTGGTGATCAGTGAGAAGAATGTTCCTTACATTGGTGATCAGTGAGAAGAATGTTCCTTACATTGGTGATCAGTGGGAAGAATGTTCCTTACATTGGTGATCAGTGAGAAGAATGTTCCTTACATTGGTGATCAGTGAGAAGAATGTTCCTTACATTGGTGATCAGTGGGAAGAATGTTCCTTACATTGGTGATCAGTGGGAAGAATGTTCCTTACATTGGTGATCAGTGAGAAGAATGTTCCTTACATTGGTGATCAGTGAGAAGAATGTTCCTTACATTGGTGATCAGTGGGAAGAATGTTTCTTACATTGGTGATCAGTGAGAAGAATGTTCCTTACATTGGTGATCAGTGAGAAGAATGTTCCTTACATTGGTGATCAGTGAGAAGAATGTTCTTTACATTGACTCTTCCAAGTGGCATTGGCCCCAGAACTTTGCAGGCACCATCAAATGAGACTACAACCAGCCACAGCTGAAGGACTCTCTAGTAACCTCTGGAGGAACTCTATGGTTCCATAGAACTCTGGATGACATTGGCTGTCCTAAAGAGATCACTCCTTGACACACAATTCTTTTTACTTGTCGAAGGTTGGGTTGTTCAGAACGCGTTGGCTCTTTTGTCAATTAAATTAGAAATGTAAATGTTTTGGGACTCATTTGTGAATTGGATCTCTTCGTGTTCTTTTTCTGGATCAATGAAAAGTTGACACAGGTTTTAATTCTTCTTTACTATGTTCAAGACTAAAAAAGAAGTGCCGGCTGTACATGCACTTTAAATGGAGCATTTTGGAATGAAGCACGGGGAGATCAGGTGCAGCACAAGAGGAGTTCTGCATGGAGGAATGAGGCTTGGTGTGAGGAGTGGATGACGTCCAGGCTCCTTGGAGTGAATATAATAGCGGGATGGTTGAGGACGCTGGTAAACGGACAAAGTCCGGGCACACCCTCTCCCTCCCTCACCCACGAGCCCCACCATTTACGCAAACACGTTACCTTGAAAGTTGTTATATTTAGACTTTTTCCAGAAAAAAAAAAAGATGGACCGCCCCCCTCCTACAAACACAGACCGTGGGGAAGGCACATAAAAATGTCTTTCTCACAGCAGGAAATGAGCACTTCCTTCCTTCTGCCAGGTCCTAATAATAGTTTTGGCCATTTAAGTGGCGTCTCACATGATCGCGACGTGTCGGGATGTTCGTTGTCGCTGGACGAGTCTAAAGGGCATTTGATTCGGGGGGGGGGGGGGGAGCATCGCTGCGGATTGTCTACCAACGGTCTACAAATTCAGAATGAGTCACTGGAAAATATAAGGAGGCTTTGGGTCACCAAGGAGTGCCGTAACCATAAAAAGGTACAAGTGTGGGCGTCAAGGGATTTCCCAATAAAGGAGCACTGAGGCGAAAAGTTCAAGAGCTGCTAAAACAGTAAAAAAAAAAAAAAAATATCCATGCACACGTCCAAATACAGAAAATGAGATATTGGACCTTTCCGGACTATTGCTCTGTGATAGAGAACAGCCGGTTCCTTCTATAGCAAGGGGGTCAAACTCAATTTTGTTGCGGGCTGCATCAGCGGTATGGTTGCCCTCAAATGCGGGGGCATCAGGGGTGCGGTACGTACAGAGTGCAGGGCTCACGATTACACTACAGAATGCAAAGCTCAGGGGTGTGCTGTGTACAGAGTGCAGACTTCAGCAGTGCGCTATGTACAGTGTGCAGGGTAAGGGGTGCACTATATACCAAGTGCAGTGACAGGGGTACCATATGCACAAAGTGCAGAGGTCAGGGGTGCGCTACATACAGAGTGCATAGTCTAGGAGTGCACTACATACAGAGTGCATAGTCTAGGAGTGCACTACATACAGAGTGCATAGTCTAGGAGTGCACTACATACAGAGTGCAGAGTCCAGGCAGGCATGTACTGGCCATAGGGACTATAGGGAGTTTCCCGGTGGGCCGATGGCTCAGTGGGCCGGTTTCAGTGACAGCCAGTGGCATCGCTGGGGGGGGACTTTTGGGGCTATAGCCCCAAATCTGGGGCCCATAGCCCCAAGTCAGTGCAGGAGTCCCCAACCACAAGGTCCCGGGCCACTACCTGCCCTCTTTCTGGTGACCCTGATATTAGGAGGGGCTCTCTGTGGACCCGGATGTAAGGGGGGCTCTGTGGGGACCCAGATGTAAGGGGTTGGCTCTCTAGGGACCCTGATGTAAGGCAGATGATCTCTGGGGACTCTGATGTAAGGGGAAGGCTATATGGGGACCCTGATGTAAGGGGAGGCTCTCTGGGGACCCTGGTGTAAGTGGAGTGCTCTCTGGGCACCCAGACGTAAGGAGGGGCTCTCTGGGGACCCTGATGTAAGGGGGGCTCTCTAGGGGCTTTTTTGCGCAATTGCGTACAGTTTATATACTGTTTTTTGCAAAATTAAAGTGGGCCGGTCTGGATGAAGTCCAGGGCCAAATTTTTGTCCCAGTCCAGCCCTGAGTCCAGGGGTACGCTACATACAGAGTGCAGAATTTAGGAGTGTGCTACGTACAGAGTGTGCAGTGTTCAGGAGTGTGCTACGTGCAGAGTTCAGGAGTGAGTTACGTACAGATTGTAGAGTTTAGGAGTGTGCTATGTACAGAGTGCAGCGTTTAGGAGTGCACTACGTACAGGGTGCAGAGTCCAGGAGTGTGCTACGTACAGAGTGCAGAGTCCAGGGGTGCGCTATGTACAAAGTGCAGAGTTTAGGAGTGCACTACATACAGAGTGCAGAGTCCAAGGGTGCGCTACGTACAGAGTGCAGAATTTAGGAGTGTGCTACGTACAGAGTGTGCAGTGTTCAGGAGTGTGCTATGTGCAGAGTTCAAGAGTGAGTTACGTACAGATTGTAGAGTTTAGGAGTGAGCTATGTACAGAGTGCAGCGTTTAGGAGTGCGCTACGTACAGGGTGCAGAGTTCAGGAGTGCGCTATGTACAGAGTGCAGAGTTTAGGAGGGCGCTACATACAGGGTGCAGAGTCCAGGAGTGTGCTACGTACAGAGTGCAGAGTTTAGGAGTGCGCTACATACAGAGTGCAGAGTCCAGGGGTGCGCTACGTGCAGAGTGCAGAGTTTAGGAGTGTGCTACATACAGAGTGCAGCGTTCACTATCAGGCTACATACAGAGTGCAGCGTTCACGATCAGGCTACATACAGAGTGCAGGGTTCAGGAGTGCGCTACATACAGAGTGCAGAGTTCTCGATCACGCTATGTACAGAGTGCAGGGTTCAGGAGTGCGCTACGTTGCAACTGCAACCCCCCAAAGCTTCCTTAAATTTCTCTCTCCTACCTGGCCTGGCTCTAGTACCTCCCTGTGTAGGTGGCTCTACAACCCGTGTATTCACCTCGAGTACCTCCCTGTGTAGGTGACTCTGCCTCGCCTTGCAGGGAGATCGTTCTTTCTCTCTCTCTGATTCTGGATTTATGTTACATTGTCTGTCTGTGACCCCATTGGTGAGATTTTAGTTCACTTAATGTACCTGTGTCACCAGGACAGGAAATGAGGGGAGTGTTGTCATGGGGGGCAGTAAGGCATTAAAAAACGTCTGAAGTTTTTTTCTCTTCTCAGCGCTACTAAATATGTTTTTTTTTTTCCTTTGTCGCCTTTCATGATCGAATCCTTCTTTGCTACATTCTCACTTTCACTTACAGGTCTCCACCCCGCCCACCCCTACCCTGTGACCAGATGGGTGTGGCAAGGAGAAACAGAGTGCTGTAACCTTCTCCGCTCAATCAATGGCAAAAATTTTATTGACTGCACCCAGCACAGTCCTGCCTGGTGGGGGAAGGGACCTAATCCTTCTCTGGTACAGTTTCACTTTCACTTACAGCCAGGTTTCCACCCCACCCCCCACCCTGCGACCATACAGGGAAAAGGGGAAGCAGCATATCGATGGTCTATTTGTCACTCTGCTCTCTGTAACTATCAGCATGTCCTATGTTAGTATGTAAGCACTGCAACCCAACTGATTGGCTCCTTGTGCTTTTTCTCCCTCTCCCGGTTTGAGCTCTGCTGTGCAGGACCTGCAAGGGGCCGATACCAGGTCACGTTAAGGTACTTGACACAAATACATTGAATGAGATAATAATGATTACAGAGGTGCATTGATTTGTGTCTTTTATATCTTCCTGGATTTCAGCTTTAAATATGACTTGAGAATCTTGAAACATTTCCAATGAAAAGAGGATGTTCAGCCAAAAATGTTTTCTCAATGGAGTTCGAAAAGATGGTGAACATTTCCCGTTCTGGAGACACATGTGGGAGGAAATACACAGCAAGGGAACAATGTCCCCAAAATAGGTGTCCCCATTGGAAGATTATCCCTGGATTCCTGTACTGGTGACAACGGTAACAATTTGGATTGCGCGTTCCAACGCTCTCCCTTCGTCTGTTGTAGACGGTTCCAGCACGGAATGTCACACGAGGTGGGACAGAAAAAATGGAATATGTCATTCGGGGCGCCCCGCCAGCTGCGATTTGTGCTGCCATCCATACCTCGCCGCGCTGACATGACGGCCTGTATCTGCTATGCGGAATGTGTGGCTTTATCTGCTGTGCAAACACTTCACACTATCAGAGCTCTTCAAACAAACTCGGGAGATGAAAGCACGAGCCGCCGACACATACCATAGCGGTGTACAGTAGGCTCCGGGAGCCGCCGTCCCCCCCTTGGCTGCTTGCGGGAACTACAAGATCCAGAATGTCCTTTCTTCTCGCCAAACCGTGATGCCAGATGGAGAAATGGGAAATCTGGAGGTTCCCCATTCTACAATGTAACAAATTGTAAATATTACTTATCAATGGGAAACTTGAGCCTGGGACAGGGCAAATCACCTTGATGAAATGACCTTCACATCAGAGGTCCTCCATCACATCAGAGGTCCTCCATCACATCAGAGGTCCCCCCATCACATCAGAGGTCCCCCCATCACATCAGAGGTCCCCCCCATCCCATCAGAGGTCCTCCATCACATCAGAGGTCCTCCATCACATCAGAGGTTCCCCATCACATCAGAGGTCCTCCCATCACATCAGAGGTTCTCCATCACATCAGAGGTCCTCCATCACATCAGAGGTTCCCCATCACATCAGAGGTCCTCCCATCACATCAGAGGTCCTCCATCACATCAGAGGTCCTCCATCACATCAGAGGTCTCCCATCACATCAGAGGTCCCTCCATCACATCAGAGGTCCTCCATCACATCAGAGGTCCTCCATCACATCAGAGGTCCTCCATCACATCAGAGGTCCCCCATCACATCAGAGGTCCTCCATCACATCAGAGGTCCTCCATCACATCAGAGGTCCCCCATCACATCAGAGGTCCTCCATCACATCAGAGGTCCTCCATCACATCAGAGGTCCTCCATCACATCAGAGGTCCTCCATCACATCAGAGGTCCCCCATCACATCAGAGGTCCCCCCCATCCCATCAGAGGTCCTCCATCACATCAGAGGTCCCCCCATCACATCAGAGGTCCCCTCATCACATCAGAGGTCCTCCATCACATCAGAGGTCCCCCCATCACATCAGAGGTCCCCCCCATCCCATCAGAGGTCCCCCATCACATCAGAGGTCCCCCATCACATCAGAGGTTCCCCCATCACATGAGAGGTCCTCCCATCACATCAGAGGTTCCCCCATCACATCAGAGGTCCCCCCATCACATCAGAGGTCCTCCCATCACATCAGAGGTCCCCCCATCACATCAGAGGTCCTCCCATCACATCAGAGGTCCCCCCATCACATCAGAGGTCCTCCCATCACATCAGAGGTCCCCCCCATCCCATCAGAGGTCCCCCATCACATCAGAGGTTCCCCCATCCCACCAGAGGTTCCCCATCACATCAGAGGTTCCCCCATCACATCAGAGGTTCCCCCATCCCATCAGAGGTTATCCCATCACATCAGAGGTCCCCCCATCACATCAGAGGTCCCCCCCATCCCACCAGAGGTCCCCCATCACATCAGAGGTTCCTCCATCACATCAGAGGTCCCCCATCACATCAGAGGTCCTCCCATCACATCAGAGGTCCCCCCATCACATCAGAGGTCCCCCCCATCCCATCAGAGGTCCCCCATCACATCAGAGGTTCCTCCATCACATCAGAGGTCCCCCCATCACATCAGAGGTCTCCCATCACATCAGAGGTCCCCCCATCACATCAGAGGTCTCCCATCACATCAGAGGTCCCTCCATCACATCAGAGGTCCCCCCATCACATCAGAGGTCTCCCATCACATCAGAGGTCCCTCCATCACATCAGAGGTTCCCCCATCCCACCAGAGGTTCCCCCATCCCACCAGAGGTTCCCTCATCCCATCCGAGGTCCCCCATCACATCAGAGGTTCCTCCCATCCCATCAGAGGTCCTCCCATCACATCAGAGGTTCCCCCATCACATCAGAGGTCCTCCCATCACATCAGAGGTTCCCTCATCAAATCAGAGGTTCCCTCATCCCATCAGAGGTCCCCCATCACATCAGAGGTTCCCTCATCCCATCAGAGGTCCCCCATCACATCAGAGGTCCTCCCATCCCATCAGAGGTCCTCCCATCCCATCAGAGGTTCCCTCATCCCATCAGAGGTCCCCCATCACATCAGAGGTTCCCCCCATCACATCAGAGGTCCCCCATCACATCAGAGCCCCCATCACATCAAAGCCGCTCATCACATCAGAGCCCTCATCATGTCAGAGGTCCTCCATCACATAAGAAGCCCTCCAACACATCAGAGGTCCTCCCATCACATCAGAGGTCCTCCCATCCTATCAGAGGTTCCCCCATCCTATCAGAGGTTCCTCCATCATATCAGAGGTTCCTTCATCCCATCAGAGGTCCTCCCATCACATCAAAGGTCCTCCATCACATCAGAGGTTCCCCCATCACATCAGAGGTCCCCCATCACATCAGAGGTTCCCTCATCACATCAGAGGCCCCATCACATCAAAGCCGCTCATCACATCAGAGCCCTCATCATGTCCTCCATCACATAAGAAGCCCCCCATCACATCAGAGATCCCCTCATCACATCAGAGGTCCCCCATCAAATCAGAGGTAACCACCACATCAGAGCCCCCCATAACATTAGAGCACCAATCACATCTAAGCCCCCATCACATTAGAGGTCCCCCATCACATCAAAGGTCCTCCCATCACATTAGAGGTCCCCCATCACATCAAAGCCCCCCATCACATTAGAGGTTTTCCTATCACATCAAAGCTCCCCATCACATCAGAGGTTCCCCCATCACACCAGAGGTCTCCTATCACATCAGAGGTCTATCTATAACATCAGAGGACTATCCACCACATCAGAGGTTTCCCCCATCACATCAGAGGTCCCCCCATGGCAGCCTGAAGGCACCCTGGTTGAGAATACCCCGCCTGTAGGAGGTTGTTCACAGCGGGTGCGTTGAGCAGCGCTGATTTTTGTAAAGGACATACATTTTTTTATTTGGTACAATTGTATCTTTATTTATATCATATAAATACAGTACTTTTATATTCCTTTCTCTGGGCACAGTGAGTGAGCTGACAGCCGAGCGCTCCTAGCTCTGAATGGGGATGAAGATTACTGTAACATCCTTCTGGCACCGGGCACAGCGCCGAGTAATGTTTATCTACATATTGCAGTTGCAAATAAGGGAACTGCCATTGCTAATGTGGTTTTTGAGGGGGCATGCTGGGGGGGGGGGGGGGGGGGCATTCAGAGGGCTGCGGGTTATTGGCAGCATATAAGCTGCTTCTCTATCACAATGGAAAAAAATAGATGTGCTCATAGGACATGCCTAGACACCTCCCAAGGCCCTCGTTTTATGCGATTATCCTGCTTTTCTTATCTGAAGTTGTGCGTTGAATTGGATTTGTCAAGACCAGTTAACCTACACAAGGAGAGAGAGCAGAGCTGTGGGAGGGACCTAGCAGGCCCCACCCACTACAGGAAACGACAGGAGGGGGCGGAGACAAGACCAGTTAAACTACACAAGGAGTGAGAGCAGAGCTGTGGGAGGGACCTAGCAGGCCCCACCCACTACAGGCTGCCTGCAGAAAACGACCGGAGGGGGCGGAGACAAGACCAGTCACCTTGCACAAGGAGAGAAAGAAGAGCTGTGGGAGGGACCTAGCAGACCCCACCCACTACAGGAAACGACAGGAGGGGGCGGGGACAAGACCAGTTAAGCTACACAAGGAGTGAGAGCAGAGCTGTGGGTGGGACCTAGCAGGCCCCACCCACTACAGGCTGCCTGCAGAAAATGACCGGAGGGGGCGGAGACAAGACCAGTCACCTTGCACAAGGAGAGAAAGAAGAGCTGTGGGAGGGACCTAGCAGACCCCACCCACTACAGGAAACGACAGGAGGGGGCGGAGACAAGACCAGTTAAACTACACAAGGAGTGAGAGCAGAGCTGTGGAAGGGACCTAGCAGGCTCCACCCACTACAGGAAACGACAGGAGGGGGCGGAGACAAGACCAGTTAAACTACACAAGGAGTGAGAGCAGAGCTGTGGGAGGGACCTAGCAGGCCCCACCCACTACAGGCTGCCTGCAGAAAACGACCGGAGGGGGCGGAGACAAGACCAGTCACCTTGCACAAGGAGAGAAAGAAGAGCTGTGGGAGGGACCTAGCAGACCCCACCCACTACAGGAAACGACAGGAGGGGGCGGAGACAAGACCAGTTAAACTACACAAGGAGTGAGAGCAGAGCTGTGGAAGGGACCTAGCAGGCCCCACCCACTACAGGCTGCCTGCAGAAAACGACCGGAGGGGGCGGAGACAAGACCAGTCACCTTGCACAAGGAGAGAAAGAAGAGCTGTGGGAGGGACCTAGCAGGCTCCACCCACTACAGGAAACGACATGAGGGGGCGGAGACAAGACCAGTTAAACTACACAAGGAGTGAGAGCAGAGCTGTGGGAGGGACCTAGCAGGCCCCACCCACTACAGGCTGCCTGCAGAAAACAACCGGAGGGGGCGGAGACAAGACCAGTCACCTTGCACAAGGAGAGAAAGAAGAGCTGTGGGAGGGACTTAGAAGGCTCCGCCCACTGCAAGAAACGACAGGAGGGGGCGGAGACAAGACCAGTTAAACTACACAAGGAGTGAGAGCAGAGCTGTGGGTGGGACCTAGCAGGCCCCACCCACTACAGGCTGCCTGCAGAAAACGACCGGAGGGGGCGGAGACAAGACCAGTCACCTTGCACAAGGAGAGAAAGAAGAGCTGTGGGAGGGACTTAGAAGGCTCCACCCACTACAGGAAAGAACAGGAGGGGTGGGGACAAGACCAGTCACCTTGCACAAACAGAGCGTGCAAGGCTGTTGGAGGGACCCAGAAGCTCCACGTACCACTAAAATTGCAGCTGACAAACAATGCAATAGACAAATTGTTACTTGGACCATATATATACCGGTATCAATAATCATTACATGACCAATGTATCTCAACTAAATAAATAAAAAAAGAGCTTGACAAACAACCTGTGCAGCCTTTGGGGGGGGGGGGGGGGGGGGGCATTATTTGTCAGCTACAATGTTATAAAGATTGAAAAACGAAGTGGATCCTGAGGAAGCTCTTCTTGGGCGAAACACGTCAATCCACCGCCTCGTCGTTTCTATGCACTCAGTTGTAGCTAATGAACATTGTTTTTAAGAAATGCAGATTTTTCTAATGGTAAAATAAAAAAAGTTTTATTCTAGATGTTTTTTTTTTTCCCTTTTGATTGTTATTTGGGCACATCTAAAATCTCCATTCCCATTGCCCCTTGATTTCGAGGGCATTTGGGATAATTCTCTGTTGTTAAAAAATAAAGGCAAAGGTTCTGGTTTTAGAAGCCTTTCAGTGGCCACCTAAGACTGAACTATCAGGTCTGGGTGGAGAAGCTCTCTTATCTGTCACAATCCCGATGATGATGTCCTTAAATGTCAGACAGGAAGATAAGGATGAGATAATACGGCTCCTAATGGCAGCGGAATCAGATCACTGACCCTGGGCAGATAACGAGAGGTGTAATCCTGCCACTTGCGCGGTTAGGAGGGGATCACTGCGCCCTTGGTCGGAGAAGGTGTGGTTGCAGGTAACGAGCGCTGCCATTGGCCGACCTATCGTTATTCTCTTCACGTCGTTGTACTCTGACCGGCCCTAACACGAGGAGCGATAAGAACAATTACTTTATGACCTAATGAGTTTCATTTTCTTCAGTAATCTCGGAATAATCCCAGGATTGGGTGACACATTTCCTACGACTCCGATGACTGGATTTACCCGTACCAGATAATCACCAGAGGAAATCCTTCAGCTTAATTTATGCCAGAAGGATGAAAATGGATACAAAATGACAGCCGTTACAGTTTCTTCCATTACATAGTGACATTGTTTCTCACTTATGCCGCGTACGCACGGTCGCAATGACCACCAGTAAAAGTCCGATGTGAGCTTTTCTTCAGGAAAATTCCGACCGTGCGTTCGCTCCATCGGACTTTTGCTGGTCGGGAATTTCCACCAGCAAAAGATTGAGAGCTGGTTTCTCAATTTTTCTGACGGAAAAAAAAAATTCCTATCGGAAAATCTGATCGCCTGTAGCCATTCCGACGTGCAAAATTCCGACGCATGCTCGGGAAGCATTGAGCTTCATTTTCTCGGCTCGTCGTAGTGTTGTACGTCACCGCGTTCTTGACGGTCGAAAGTTCCGAGAACTTTTGTGTGACCTGTGTGTATGCAAGCCAAGCTTGAGCGGAATTCCGTCGGAAAAAAACATCCAAGGCTTTTCCAATGAGAATTCCGATTGTCTGTACGCGGCATTAGTCAACCAGTAAAGTGGAACTCCAACCGAGGGCTGGGAAAAGGGGTGCCCAGTGGCAGGCAGTTTCTTATCCCACCACCAGCACTGCTCAGTCCAGGGTAGAAGCACTTTCTCAGCAGTGTTAGTTGCCCGAGAGGCCTTGGAGCGTTGTAGGGCTGCTGGTTGGGGTAAATATTTGATGGACATTGCATCAGGCTAAGGCCTTTGATCGGGTTAATCTTGAGTGCTTATGGCTCCTTCTTGGCAAATATGGCCTGGAGGGGGGTTTCATTGGTTGGCTCAAGATTTTGTACAAAGTGGCTGAAAGCTTTCCTCTGGTCTATGGTTGGGTCGGGCAGCCCTTGGTGGTTGGGTCGGGCAGCCCTTGGTGGTCGGCTCGGGTGTGTGTCAGGGGTGTCCATTGTGTCCTCTGCTATATGTGTTTGCAGGGCTTTTTTTCTCAGAGAACAGGTGCAGGAACCCCCCCCCCTTCTAAGTCACCCCTTGTCTCTGCCCCTACCCACCTCCGAGCACCGTCCCTTGGTTCCACCCCCTACCCACCTCCCAGTACCACCTCTTTTAGAGAATACAGAACCAAGTATCATTCTGTGGCGCTAAGCAATTTGTAGCAGCAAAATAGATCCCCCTGCAGCCAGCAACAATAGATACCCCAGCAACAATAGTTCTCTCACACAACCCAGCCCCCCTTCACCCAAAATCCACCCCAGCAAAAATAGACCCCCCAGCAGAAACAACAGATTTCCCAGCAGGAGGGCTGGACTGGGACAAAAATTTGGCCCTGGACTTCATCCAGACCGGCCCACTTTAATTTTGCAAACACGCAAAAAACAGTATATAAACTGTACGCAATTGCGCAAAAAAGCCCCTAGAGAGCCCCTCCTTACACCAGGGTCCCCAGAGAGCCTCCCCTTACATCAGGGTCCCCATATAGCCTTCCCCTTACATCAGGGTCCCCAGAGAGCCCCTCTTACATCAGAGTCCCCAGAGATCATCTGCCTTACATCAGGGTCCCTAGAGAGCCAACCCCTTACATCTGGGTCCCCACAGAGCCCCCCCCCCTTACATCCGGGTCCACAGCGAGCCCCTCCTAGTATCAGGGTTACCAGAAAGAGGGCAGGTAGTGGGCCAGGACCTTGTGGTTGGGGACTCCTGCACTGACTGGGGGCTATGGGCCCCATATTCGAGGCTATAGCCCCAAAAGTCCCCCCCCCCCAGCGATGGCACTGGCTGTCACTGAAACCGGCCCACTGAGCCATCGGCCCATCGGGAAACTCCCTATAGTCCCTATGGCCAGTACATGCCTGCCCAGCAGCCAGCATCTATAGACCCTCCAACAGCCAGCAATTACTTTGCCATTACATAAATTTAGTGCTGGAGCGCTGTGTTCCCCCTGAAAAAAGCCCTGTGTGTTTGCAATTGACTACTTCATTAGAAGGCTAGAGAGTGGACCATTTTGTGGGGTACCTTTTGGGCATTGCTGGTGAGCCTCCTTTGAAGGTTGTGGCCTATGCTGATGATGTTTCTGTTTTTGTCTCTGGGACTGGGGAGGAGCAGGAGGTGGTCTCGGTGATAAGGCAGTATACAGAGGCATCAGGTTCAAAGGCCAACCAGGACAAGTGTGAAGCTTTCTGGATGGGCGTGGAAGGGGAGAGCTTTGTTTTCCCGGATGACTTCCCGGAGCCCCAACAAAAAAAATTAGAGTTCTAGGCATTGAATTCGACCCAGGTGACTATGGTCATGCAAATTGGGTGAACAGGCTGGAGAATGCCGATACCAAAGGTGGCAAGCTGGAAAGGTTGGCAGCTTTCCTTGAGGGAAAATGTTGATCTGATCAAGACTTAACCGATTCCAATTTTTTCTATATGTCAGTTTTGTTTGCGTTTTGCCAATTTCTCTCTATACCAGGGTCTATACTTGTTTCTTCCAGCTGTTATGGGGGAACAAAATTAACCTTGTCAAAGGGAATGTGACTTACCTTTCTAGGCGGGAGGGTGGTCTAGGAATGATCAACCCTGTAGTCTTTTTCTCTCTGATGTTTGTGAAGTAGATTCTTGGTAACATGTTGGCAGAGAGACCGCCTGGGTGGGTTGGTATTTTCCGGTCCTGGTTTAGACCCTTTCTGCGAGACTGGGAAAATGGTGGGCCAGTGAAAAGCCTGAGGGTCAAGCATGATAAGCTCCCGGCTTATGTTGCCCCGTGTTTGAAAATGCTTCGGCAGTGGCAAGTAACAGCAGGAGAAGTCAGATCTCTTCCAAGGAAACTTCTTGAGAAGCGGATCATGAGCTCTGCTTTTTGCGAGCCACTGGCCTTGAGGGATTGCCCAAGCCTGGTTTTTCGGGGTGGGTTTGCGGTTGATTAATTTGGAGAGATGTCCCAATGAAGTTTAGGGATCAGGCTTGGCTTGCCTTTCATGGAAAACTATATGTGAAGGGCAACTTGAAGTTTCTTTCCATGAGTGATCGGGGCTGCCCGAGAGTGGAGTGTGGAGGAGTGGTGGAGTCCATGGATCACTTTCTACTTCAGTGCCCTTTTAATATAGAGGTGTACAAGAGGGTGGGGAGGGCTCTGAGTATACCCTTCCTCCCCCATATGAGTTATGCAGAGTGGGTGTATGGGGCTTTCCAGACTCGTTGGGATTATGATTTGGAAACACTTTTTTTAGTTAGCCTAGTAGTCCGTTATTTCACGTGGAGTGCACGGTGTCAGGTATCCTTACGGGGTAAAATCCTCCCTGTGGAAGTGGTGATGCAGAACATTCTGGGTGAGGTTGGGAAGATTCGGGGTCTTGAGAAAGACAGGTGGCAGCAGGAGGCCTGGATAAAGGCGTGGAGGAATATCAGGGCTCTGTAGCTGCTGCCTGTTGATCTCGGGGTGTGCGGCTTTCTTTGTATTCTTCTTTCACTTCCCTAGATTTTCAGATCAAATATATTTTTGAGAAAAGTCTCCATGCATGGTGACGGTGATGTTCCTTAGTCTGGCTCTCCCGTAGGGATTATGTTGTGCGCAGTTTGGTTTGCACCATTTATTATGTTCTTGTTTTTTTCTGTTTTGTATAGTTATATTCAATTATTTAGTAAATATGTTTTATTTATTTATTATGGTTTTATTGTATATAAGTTGTTGTTTGTAAGATTTTTTAATAAACAAAATTAACCCCTCATAATGGGCACAGCAGGTGTACAGACCCGGGAACTCAGCACAGGGATGGTGGGAACTCCTCATAATGGGCACAGCGGGTGTACAGACCCGGGAACTCAGCACAGGGATGGTGGGAACTCCTCATAATGGGCACAGCGGGTGTACAGACCCGGGAACTCAGCACAGGGATGATGGGAACCCCTCATAATGGGCACAGCGGGTGTACAGTCCCGGGAACTCAGCACAGGGATGGTGGGAACTCCTCATAATGGGCACAGCGGGGGTACAGACCCGGGAACTCAGCACAGGGATGGTGGGAACCCCTCATAATGGGCACAGCGGGGGTACAGACCCGGGAACTCAGCACAGGGATGATGGGAACCCCTCATAATGGGCACAGCGGGTGTACAGACCCGGGAACTCAGCACAGGGATGGTGGGAACTCCTCATAATGGGCACAGCGGGGGTACAGACCCGGGAACTCAGCACAGGGATGATGGGAACCCCTCATAATGGGCACAGCGGGTGTACAGACCCGGGAACTCAGCACAGGGATGATGGGAACCCCTCATAATGGGCACAGCGGGCGTACAGACCCGGGAACTCAGCACAGGGATGGTGGAAACCCCTCATAATGGGTCAGCACAGGGGTGGTGGGAATCCCTCATAATGGGCACAGTGGGTGTACAGACCCGGGAACTCAGCACAGGGATGATGGGAACCCCTCATAATGGGCACAGCGGGCGTACAGACCCGGGAACTCAGCACAGGGATGGTGGGAACCCCTCATAATGGGTCAGCACAGGGGTGGTGGGAACCCCTCATAATGGGCACAGCGGGTGTACAGACCCGGGAACTCAGCACAGGGATGGTGGGAACCCCTCATAATGGGCACAGCGGGTGTATAAACCCAGGAACTCAGCACAGGGATGGTGGGAACCCCTCATAATGGGCACAGCGGGTGTATAGACCCGGGAACTCAGCACAGGGATGGTGGGAACTCCTCATAATGGGCACAGCGGGGGTACAGACCCGGGAACTCAGCACAGGGATGATGGGAACCCCTCATAATGGGCACAGCGGGCGTACAGACCCGGGAACTCAGCACAGGGATGGTGGGAACCCCTCATAATGGGCACAGCGGGCGTACAGACCCGGGAACTCAGCACAGGGATGGTGGGAACCCCTCATAATGGGTCAGCACAGGGGTGGTGGGAACCCCTCATAATGGGCACAGCGGGTGTACAGACCCGGGAACTCAGCACAGGGATGGTGGGAACCCCTCATAATGGGCACAGCAGGTGTACAGACCCAGGAACTCAGCACAGGGATGGTGGGAACCCCTCATAATGGGCACAGCAGGTGTACAGACCCGGTAACTCAGCACAGGGATGGTGGGAACCCCTCATAATGGGCACAGCAGGTGTACAGACCCGGGAACTCAGCACAGGGATGGTGGGAACTCCTCATAATGGGCACAGCGGGGGTACAGACCCGGGAACTCAGCACAGGGATGATGGGAACCCCTCATAATGGGCACAGCGGGCGTACAGACCCGGGAACTCAGCACAGGGATGGTGGAAACCCCTCATAATGGGTCAGCACAGGGGTGGTGGGAACCCCTCATAATGGGCACAGTGGGTGTACAGACCCGGGAACTCAGCACAGGGATGGTGGGAACTCCTCATAATGGGCACAGCGGGGGTACAGACCCGGGAACTCAGCACAGGGATGGTGGGAACCCCTCATAATGGGTCAGCACAGGGGTGGTGAGAACCCCTCATAATGGGCACAGCGGGTGTACAGACCCGGGAACTCAGCACAGGGATGGTGAGAACCCCTCATAATGGGCACAGCGGGTGTACAGACCCGGGAACTCAGCACAGGGATGGTGGGAACCCCTCATAATGGGCACAGTGGGTGTACAGACCCGGGAACTCAGCACAGGGATGGTGGGACCCCCTCATAATGGGCACAGTGGGTGTACAGACCTGAGAACTCAGCACAGGGGTGGTGGGAACCCCTCATAATGGGCACAGCGGGTGTACAGACCCGGGAACTCAGCACAGGGATGGTGGGAACTCCTCATAATGGGCACAGCGGGGGTACAGACCCGGGAACTCAGCACAGGGATGGTGGGAACCCCTCATAATGGGTCAGCACAGGGGTGGTGGGAACCCCTCATAATGGGCACAGCGGGTGTACAGACCCGGGAACTCAGCACAGGGATGGTGGGAACCCCTCATAATGGGCACAGCAGGTGTACAGACCCGGGAACTCAGCACAGGGATGGTGGGAACCCCTCATAATGGGCACAGCAGGTGTACAGACCCGGGAACTCAGCACAGGGATGGTGGGAACTCCTCATAATGGGCACAGCGGGGGTACAGACCCGGGAACTCAGCACAGGGATGATGGGAACCCCTCATAATGGGCACAGCGGGTGTACAGACCCGGGAACTCAGCACAGGGATGGTGGGAACTCCTCATAATGGGCACAGTGGGTGTACAGACCCGGGAACTCAGCACAGGGATGGTGGGAACTCCTCATAATGGGCACAGCGGGGGTACAGACCCGGGAACTCAGCACAGGGATGATGGGAACCCCTCATAATGGGCACAGCGGGTGTACAGACCCGGGAACTCAGCACAGGGATGGTGGGAACTCCTCATAATGGGCACAGCGGGGGTACAGACCCGGGAACTCAGCACAGGGATGATGGGAACCCCTCATAATGGGCACAGCGGGCGTACAGACCCGGGAACTCAGCACAGGGATGGTGGAAACCCCTCATAATGGGTCAGCACAGGGGTGGTGGGAACCCCTCATAATGGGCACAGTGGGTGTACAGACCCGGGAACTCAGCACAGGGATGGTGGGAACTCCTCATAATGGGCACAGCGGGGGTACAGACCCGGGAACTCAGCACAGGGATGATGGGAACCCCTCATAATGGGCACAGCGGGCGTACAGACCCGGGAACTCAGCACAGGGATGGTGGGAACCCCTCATAATGGGCACAGCGGGCGTACAGACCCGGGAACTCAGCACAGGGATGGTGGGAACCCCTCATAATGGGTCAGCACAGGGGTGGTGGGAACCCCTCATAATGGGCACAGCGGGTGTACAGACCCGGGAACTCAGCACAGGGATGGTGGGAACCCCTCATAATGGGCACAGCAGGTGTACAGACCCGGGAACTCAGCACAGGGATGGTGGGGACCCCTCATAATGGGCACAGCAGGTGTACAGACCCGGGAACTCAGCACAGGGATGGTGGGAACCCCTCATAATGGGCACAGCGGGTGTACAGACCCGGGAACTCAGCACAGGGATGGTGGGAACCTCTCATAATGGGCACAGCGGGTGTACAGACCCGGGAACTCAGCACAGGGATGATGGGAACCCCTCATAATGGGCACAGCCGGTGTACAGACCCGGGAACTCAGCACAGGGATGATGGGAACCCCTCATAATGGGCACAGCGGGCGTACAGACCCGGGAACTCAGCACAGGGATGGTGGAAACCCCTCATAATGGGTCAGCACAGGGGTGGTGGGAACCCCTCATAATGGGCACAGTGGGTGTACAGACCCGGGAACTCAGCACAGGGATGGTGGGAACTCCTCATAATGGGCACAGCGGGGGTACAGACCCGGGAACTCAGCACAGGGATGATGGGAACCCCTCATAATGGGCACAGCGGGCGTACAGACCCGGGAACTCAGCACAGGGATGGTGGGAACCCCTCATAATGGGCACAGCGGGCGTACAGACCCGGGAACTCAGCACAGGGATGGTGGGAACCCCTCATAATGGGTCAGCACAGGGGTGGTGGGAACCCCTCATAATGGGCACAGCAGGTGTACAGACCCGGGAACTCAGCACAGGGATGGTGGGAACCCCTCATAATGGGCACAGCAGGTGTACAGACCCGGGAACTCAGCACAGGGATGGTGGGAACCCCTCATAATGGGCACAGCGGGTGTACAGACCCGGGAACTCAGCACAGGGATGGTGGGAACCCCTCATAATGGGCACAGCCGGTGTACAGACCCGGGAACTCAGCACAGGGATGATGGGAACCCCTCATAATGGGCACAGCGGGCGTACAGACCCGGGAACTCAGCACAGGGATGGTGGAAACCCCTCATAATGGGTCAGCACAGGGGTGGTGGGAACCCCTCATAATGGGCACAGTGGGTGTACAGACCCGGGAACTCAGCACAGGGATGGTGGGAACCCCTCATAATGGGTCAGCACAGGGGTGGTGGGAACCCCTCATAATGGGCACAGCAGGTGTACAGACCCGGGAACTCAGCACAGGGATGGTGGGAACCCCTCATAATGGGCACAGCAGGTGTACAGACCCGGGAACTCAGCACAGGGATGGTGGGAACCCCTCATAATGGGCACAGCGGGTGTACAGACCCAGGAACTTAGCACAGGGGTGGTGGGAACCCCTCATAATGGGCACAGCGGGTGTATAAACCCAGGAACTCAGCACAGGGATGGTGGGAACCCCTCATAATGGGCACAGCAGGTGTACAGACCCGGGAACTCAGCACAGGGATGGTGGGAACCTCTCATAATGGGCACAGCGGGTGTACAGACCCGGGAGATCTCCCCAGTAGAGTCCCTGATAGAAGAAATTATGAGCCCACCATATATTGAACCTTAGCACCGGGCGGAGTGACCCTTTAACATTTCACCAGAACGTTCGTCCCTTTTCCCGGAGTCATCTTGTTTTTTGATCGGTGTTGAGCCATGTGGTCGGGGAATAGAGGCGGCTTTTGTTCGGCGGCGGCGATGAATGCATTCCAGCAGAGGCAGCGTGCGGTTCTGCTGTCGGCTGCGTTCCGCGGGAGAACTGACGCCCCATTTACAGAGCGCGGCTCCCGCTGCAGAAAGTATGCGGGGAATGTGCGAGCGTCGCGCGTCCTCGTTCTGAAACCCGTCCAATCGGTTCGCAGAGCCGCTGGGAGCAAGGAAAGCCGCTCCTTTCACCTCTATGGCCATCCTCGCCTCTCCCAGAATGAACACTATTCTACATCACATCTGTGAACTAGCAGCACACCCCTGTGCGCCCCCCTGTGCGCCCCCCTGTGCGCCCCCCTGTGCGCGCTGCCGGCTCGGAGACAGGGCTGCCAGTAACAGCCACAAATCTGAAACCAGCAGACCTGATCATGTGATCAGCATGTGGATCACATGGGAGCCGAAGGTTTGTTTACAAACAAAGCTCTCCGGCACGCCTATAGCATAGTAGCGGCTCCTATCCTGGACTGAAGCGGCTTACTCCGATTTCACTGCACACTGTGAGCTTCTCACAATGTGCAGCGAGTCAGACAGAGCCCCGCCTCGTTTCCTTGGCTGGGGGACGTCCGGCGTCATCCAGCTCTTTCCACCCCAGCCTGTCAGGCCTACCTTCGCATTCACTGACATTCAGCTTATTCAATCACAGAGTCATCACACATGGGAGGTCCGCATGCAAATTAAGCCCGCTAAGACACACCTACTCCTCCAGACTGACATCTACTCATCAGGGCATTTTTTATGTTTGCATAACTCCTCCCAAGACCCCGCCCACTGCTTGCATCAGGAGAGAAGTACTGAGGCGGGGTGCTGCGATTTTTTTTTCTTTTTTTCAGGAAGCTACATACGGCACTCTGCTGGCCCCTCCCACCAGCCATGATCTGCCTAATTTGCATAGAGCATTACAGAGACGTGGTGACCGGATTGAAAATAAGGGAAGTAATAAAAGTCTATTCACATAATTTGTAATAAAAACATGTTTGCCATTCTGAAGCTTCCCTCCAACCACTTTGCATATTATTTTATATATACTGGGATTCTGTACTCGCCAAATGTGCTGCAGAAATCTCCCTCCACTGAGTCTGGCGGCAGCCATTTTAACTGTGGGCAGCTGAAGCTGCTGCCTGTTCACTTCCTGGATGTATGCAGACACACAGAGGCACGCCTCCAGCTCTGCAGCTCTCATTGGCCCTCTTATGACTCACCCCCCCTCCTCCCTTCCTGGCAAACCTCTCAGAAGAGAGAGAGAGCTGTACATGATGTCATAAACCTAGGCAGAGCACCCGCCCACCTTTTATCAAAATCAGATGTCAAGAGCCCCCCCCCCCCCCCCCCCCATTACCTTCTTCTGGAAAAAGCTGGGGAAAGAGCTAGGTAGCAGAAAGTGCAGGGTCTGGAGGAGGATTGGAGGGGGGCTGGAGTCAACTTCCAGAGTCTGCTGAAGGCTGAGACCAGGGGGAGGTGCTGCGGCTGCACAGAGAGGTGCAGGATCTGTAGGAGGTGCTCTGTCCTTCTCTCTGCTACCAATTGCTGAGAAGGGGGGGAGAAACAAACCTCTCTAGCCTCTCCATGGCTGCATGGAGAAGAAGCACAGGAACTGGTGGGGGAGTTCTGTCCTCCTCTCTACCGCTGAGACTGGAGGAGGCAGAGAGGAGGGGGTGCTGCAGCTGCACAGAGAGGCACAGGATCTGTAGGAGGAGTTTGTCCTCCTCTCTGTTGCCGACTCCTGAGACAGGGGGAGGCAGAAACGAGCCTCTCCATGGCCGCACGGAGAAGCGTGAGATATGGTGGATGAGTTCTGTCCTCCTCTCGACTGCTGAGAGCAGGGAAGGCAGAGATGAGGGGGGTGCTGCGGCTGCACAGAGAGGTGCAGGATCTGTAGGATGAGTTCTGTCCTCCTCTCTACCGCTGAGAGTGGGGAAGGCAGAGATGAGGGGGGTGCTGCGGCTGCAAAGAGAGGCGCAGGATCTGTAGGATGAGTTCTGTCCTCCTCTCTACCGCTGAGAGCGGGGGAGGCAGAGATGAGGGGGTGCTGCGTCTGTACAGAGAGGTGCAGGATCTGTAGGAGGAGAATCTGTCCTCCCCTCTACTGCTGACTGCTGAGACAAGTTGGGGGTGGAGATGAAGCTGGGTGCCGCAGCTGCAGGAGAAGTACAAGGGCCTGGCGGGGCCAGATTGTGCCCGCGAGCCTTATGTTTGACACATGTGATTTAGACTTTATAACCACTTGAAGAATTATCTGTGCACGGTGACGGCTTCATATTTCAGGGTCAGGGGAGGGGTCACTATGTAGACTCCAGTGGAGGTAGACAAATAGCTGCAGGCTTAGAAATGGGAGTCTCGGTCCTTGGCGTGAAGCAGTGACATTGTGTTTGGCATCACTTGTATTCATGGCTGGCACTGTTTTCTCTCCCAGGACTACCTCTGTCCTCCACCTGGCACCGACCATCAATGTTCTTTCATCCCCGGCCAGCAGGTTCACTAAAGCTTTTAATCTGGGTGATGTTGTCTGCTCGGCTGTACCTTCCTACCCCCCCCCCCCCCTCTCCCCCTCACCCCTAACACCACACTGAGTGTTTTATTTGGGAATACAAAACTGAACATCACGGGCCATTCCGCTCACATGGATGTGATATTGCAGATATCAGAGGCGTGCACACAGGGTGTGCCGGATGTGCCTGGGCACACCCTAATCACCTAGTGCGCATTAGCATTACCACTCTGTGTAGCAGCAGGCAGATGGGAAAGATGCCATTGGGCTCCACACACCTATGGGTGGAGTCACCAGCCGCGGTCTGCCTGCACTGCATAGAGAAGCACCACTTTAAAGAGGACCTGTCATAGGCAGCAGCTGCTGGTTCCCATCAGGTTTTTGGGGTGGGGGGTGGGGCTCAGAGAACTTGCTGGCACTGCATCCAATAGCCTGTGCAGGATGCGACAGATAATGGTCGCTATGACAGGTCCCCTTTAAATCCCCCCACGTCAAGTCTATTTTCTGTATCCGCCGCGACGTCACGTTCCCAGAAGCAGAAAATGTTCTCCGAGCCGCTTTAGTGCGGGACGTTGGGCGGCATAAATCGTTGCTAATAAGCTTCAGGCTGGGGGGAGAGAGGAGAGAGCGATCGCTTGGCAGAGGATCAGCGAGCGCATTAGGAGAAGCAGATCCCCTGATGGATGATGAGCCCCACCCAGGAGGACGCGCAGCCAGGCGGATGGGCCGCGGCTCTCACAGACCACATCCAGCGAGCCCCGTGTGCTTCCCATCACCCCCCCCCCCCCTCCCCCCTCCAGTCATCCAGTAACATCAAAGTGGACCTGTCACTACCCTACCGACATCTCACAACATTCAGCAACAGTATCAATTTGTATCTTTTATCATTTTTCATGTTTGCTTAGGCTGAGATGATGTCATCAGTCTGCTGCAGGCAAAAGGAAACATTTCCTCAGTCTCCTCCTCCCCTACTGATCAGACTGTACATTGTAACATATACACTATATATACCTTTAATAGATTTGTGTATTTCTTTGAGATCTGTGCAATAATCCAGTGTGAGACGTCCTGTAATAAAGACCGCCCCACCAATGATCTCTCTTCTTGTGCAGAGGGACTGGTCTTGTCTCCGCCCCCTCCTGTATTTTTCTGCAGGCTGCCTGTAGTGAGTGGGGCCTGCTGGACCCCTCCCACAGCTCTGCTCATCCTCCTCCTTGTGCAGAGTTACCAAACTTGTCTCCGCCCCCTCCTGTAGTTCTCTGCATGTAGACTGTAGTGGGTGGGGCATGTTAAGCCCCTCCCACAGCTCTGCTCCTCCTCCTTGCACAGGGTTACCAGACTTGTCTCCGCCCCCTCCTGTAGTTTTCTGAATGTAGACTGTAGTGGGTGGGGCATGTTGGGCTCCTCCCACAGCTCTCCACCTCCTCCTTGCACAGGGTTACCAGACTTGTTTCCGCCCCCCTCCTGTAGTTCTCTGCAGGCAGCCTGTAGTGGGTGGAGCCTGCTGGGCCCCTCCCACAGCTCTGTTCTCTGCACAGGCTATATACAGCAATGTAATGATGTCATCTTTTACAAGGTAATATCTGGGCTTTGAAAATTTTGGGGCACACAAAGTGGATGTATATCCTTTGTGTAAATTTAACATTTTTAGCTTTATATTTATTTATTATTATTATTTATTATTATGACTTATTTGCTTTATTGCTTCATTATTATTATTTTCTTATTTGTTTTATTATTATTATTACTTATTTGACTTATTGCTTTAAGAGTATCACTTAAACTCCAGACGTTCTGCAATAATCAACAACAATAATAATAATAATACATTTTATTTATAATGCACTTTCCATCAAAAGACCTCAAAGTGCTACATAGTTACAATAAAAACAAACAAACCGCTTAATTTACAAAACATTTGCTTAAAGTGGGAGTCCACCGGGACTCCGCGTTTTTTTTTTTTTTTTTTTAAAGCCAGCAGCTACAAATACTGCAGCTGCTGACTTTTAAAATAATGACACTTACCTGTCCAGCGCGCCCGCGATGTCGGCACCCGAAGCCGATCTCTCGATCGTCTCTCGGGTGCTGCCGCCGCCATCTTGGGTATGGGAATCAGGAAGTGGAGCCTTTCGGCTTCATTTCCCGGTTCCCTACTGCGCATGCGCGAGTCGCTCTGCGCAATAAGGACGCTCCCCGCTGCCTCTGGGATCCGTGTGTTTCCCAGCAGGCAGCGGGGCACTTGCGGGAAGGGGCGGGCACTTGCGGAAAGGGGCGTAAGTTACGCCCCTTTCCGCAGAGAGCTATCCCGGAAGTGGGTGCAGTTACCTGGATTATCCAGGTAACTGCACCCCCCTCCCCCCTGAAAGGTGCCGATTGTGACACCGGAGGGGGGGAGGGTTCCGATGAGCGGAAGGTCCACTTTAGGGTGGACCTCCGCTTTAAAAGAAAAGTCTTCAATCCCTTTTTAAAATTTTCAGTAGACTGAGAAACCCTCAAACTATCAGGCAAAGCATTCCACAGACGTGGGGCAGCAGCACAAAAGGCCCGTCTCCCGTGGTTTTCAACCTAGTTTTTGGAATCTCGAAACAATCCAAATGAGTTGAGCGAAGGGAATGCGGTAGATTTTGCAATCTAAGAAGTTCTTTAACCACTTGCCGCCCGCCCTATAACAAATAGACGGCGGCAAAGTGGTTTCATAATCCTGACCGGACGTCATAGGACGTGATCAGGATTATGAGCCGCTGCGCGCCCCCAGGGGCGCGCATCGCGGCGATCGTTGTTGCGGGGTGTCAGTCCGACACCCCACAACTATGATCTCGGTAAAGAGTCTCTCTTTACCACGTGATCAACCGTGTCCAATCACGGCTGATCACAGTGTAAATAGGAAGAGCCGGTGATCGGCTTTCCCTCACTCGTGTCTGTCAGACGCGAGTAGAGGAGAGCCGATCGGCTGCTCCTCTGACAGGGGGGGGTCTGTGCTGATCGATTATCAGCACAGCCCCCCCGAGGATGCCCATACTGGACCACCAGGGACGCCACCAGACCACCAGGGATGCCCAGGACAAGGTATGCCACCCTAGACCACCAGGGATTTCAGTCAGTGCCACAATGAATGCCAATCAGTGCCCATAATGGATGCCAATCAGTGCCCACAATGGGCATCACTGATTGGCATGCATTATTATTTGGCACTGATTGGCATCCATTAGTACAATATATTATAATACAATGCCGCCTATCAGTTCCCATCTGTGCCGCCTATCAGTGCCCATCCATGCCCACTTGTGCCGCCTACCCATGCCCACCTGTGCCGCCTACCCATGCCCACCTGTGCCGTCTGACCCATGCCCACATGTGCCACCTATCCATGCCAGCTATCAGTGCCAATTTGTGCCACCTATCAGTGCCCATCCGTGTCGCCCATCTGTGCCACCCATCAGTGCCGCCTATCAGTGCCACATATCAGTGTCCATCAATGCCACCTCATCAGTGCCACTTCATTGGTGCCACCTCATCGGTGCCCATCAGTGCCGCCTTATCATTTCCCATCAGTGTAGCCCCATCAGTGCCCATCAGTGAAGGAGAAAACTTACTTATTTGCAAAGTTTTGAAACTGAAACAAAAAAAAAAACATTTTTTTTTTCAAAACTTTCGGTATTTTTTTATTTGTTTAGCAAAAAATAAAAACCGCAGAGGTGATCAAATACCACCAAAAGAAAGCTCTATTTGTGGGAAAAGAATGATAAAAATTTCATTTGGGTACAGTGTAGCACGACCGCGCAATTGTCATTCAAAGTGCGACAGCGCTGAAAGCTCAAAATTGGTCTGGGCAGGAAGGTGTTTAAGTGCCTGGTATTGAAGTGGTTAAAGCGGAGGTCCACCCTAGAGTGGAACTTCCGCTCATTGGAACCCTCCCCCCCTCCGGCGCCACAATTGGCACCTTTCAGGGGGGAGGGGGGTGCAGGTACCTGTACAGTACAGGTATCTGCACCCACTTCCGGGATAGCTCTCTGCGGAAAGGGGCGTAGATTACGCCCCTTTCCGAAGGTCCCCCGCTGCCTGCTGGGAAACACACAGATCCCAGAGACAGCGGGGACCATCCTTATTGCGCAGCGCGACTCGCGCATGCGCAGTAGGGAACCGGGAAATGAAGCCGAAAGGCTCCACTTCCTGATTCCCATACCCAAGATGGCGGCGGCAGCACCCAAGAGACGATCGAGAGATCGGCTTCGGGTGCCGACATCGCGGGTGCACTGGGCGGGTAAGTGTCACTATTTTAAAAGTCAGCAGCTGCAGTATTTGTAGCTGCTGGCTTTTAAAAAAAAAAAAAAAAAAAAACGGCGAAACTCCCGGCGGACTCCCGCTTTAAGATAAGGTGGAGCTTGTCCATGTATAGCATTGATGGACAAGAAGAGAGACCTTATACTCAATCCTTGTAGAGACCGGCAGCCAATGAAGAGATTATAAAATTGGAGTGATGTGCTCATGCTTCCGCACTCTCATTAGGATCCTCGCTGCAGAGTTTTGAACATATTGCAAGCTCTGCATGCTCTTTCTCGGAATCGCAATGAGAAGTGCGTTGCAATAATCCAGCCTGGAGGAGACAAAGGCATGAACCAACCTTTCAGCATCGGAAAAAGAAAGGATAGGACGAAGTTTATCACAATATAATACTCTATCTATCGACACTATATTGTCAAAAGGAGATGTGTCTATGGGGAATGTTTAACCATTCTTCCAGAAGCACATTTGTGAGGTCAGACAGTGATGTTGGATGAGAAGTCCTGGTTCGCAGTTTCTGCTCTAATTCATCCCAAAAGTGTTCTATGGGGGTTGAGGTCAGGACTCTGTGCAGGCCAGTTAAGTTCCTCCACACCAAACTTGCTCATCCCATGTCTTTATGGACCTTGCTTTGTGCACAGTCAGGTTGGAACAGGAAGGGGCCAACCCCAAACTGTTCCCACAAATCTGGGAGCGTGAAATTGTCCAAAATGTCTTGGTATGCTGACACCTTAAGGCCCCTTTCACACGGACGGCTGTTCTGCCGCAGTTCAGCATGTTTATTTTTTTCTGTGAAATTCAAGACTCCAGGCACAGCTGCATTTGTACAGTGCAATTACCTGCGTTTATGTGCGTTTCTGTGCAGTTGCGTTCAGCTGCAGTTATCTAATATAGTCGTTCCCATAGCAACCCTTTTTTTCAATTTATTTTTTTGGTCCCTTGAATCCCTTCTCACGCTGCTATCCGCAGTTGACACAAAAGACTGCGATTACCTGCGGTTATGTGCATATAGCTGCGCTACATCGCACCTGGACGCATTCAATTCTATTTTTTATATTCACACTGAACCGCATGTAACGAAATTGCAGCTAAACGCTGTGTGTGAATGGGGCCATAGGAAAGCATTGTGTGCTTTTAGCTGCGGTAGAAAACTAGAAAATCCGCAGCTAAAAGCACCGCTCTATCCGTCCGTGTGAAAGGGGCCTAAGAGTTCCCTTCACTGGAACTAAGAGGCCAAGCCCAACCCCTGAAAAACAACCCCCCCCCCCCACACCATAATCCCCCCTCCACACCAAATGGTTTGGACCAGTGCACAAAGCAAGCTTGGATGAGCGAGTTTGGGGTGGAGGAATTTGACTGGCCTGCACAGAGTCCTGACCTCAACCCGATAGAACACCTTTGGGATGAATTAGAGCGCAGACTACGAGCCAGGCCTTCTCAGCCAACATCAGTGCCTGACCTCAAAAAAAGCTCTTCTGGAAGAATGGTCAAACATTCCCATAGACACCCTCCTAAACCTTGTGGACGGCCTTCCCAGAAGAGGTGAAGCTGTTATGGCTGCAAAGGGCCAACTCAATATTGAACCCTCCGGACCAAGACTGGGAGGTCATTAAAGTTCATGTGCGTGTAAAGGCCGGTGTCCCAATACTTTTGACAATATAGTGTACTTACCTATTTTCAGCCAGATTTGTTCTGGTCACATGATTCCCTGTGTCAGTCAGCAACAGCTACAGGCGTCCCAATACTTTTGACAATATAGTCTATCTATCTCTCATCTACTGTGATTATTGGTTCCCCAGGCATTGCATGCACAGTGCTGCATCTGGTTGGGGTCACAGAGGTCAGACATTAAAGCGGTCGGACGCGGGAAGGGAAGGGGGGGGGGGGGGGCTGCGCTGCCCCTGGGAGGTCCCTGATTTCTGTTTATAATCAGACGCAATCACAGAACGGCTCAGACTGGCTTTTGTGTTTATTCACGTGCAGCGCAGAGCCGGCCCGGGCTCCGGGGGTGACCTTCATTATGAAGTCTCCTGACAGAAGTTTCCTGATTGGGGTGACGGCCGGCGGGCTTATTATGGTCAAAGGCGGCCAACCCCCGGCTTCAATTTTCACGCCGAGCAAAAATTGCAAAAACAGCCCGTCACGTCGGAACGAATGAGGATCGGAAGCGCTACCGCGAGAATGTGGAATGAGCGCCGTTTCCTTTGCCGGGGGTCTCAAAACGTTTATTCTGATGGGTGATAAAGAATGGCGGCGGGAAGAACGCACGGGTCCCAATGTTTAGACCTGAAGTTCCCCCATAATGAAGTTTTACTTTTCTTACTTTTTCAGTGCCAGGGGTCAGAGGTCACCCCAAATCTGACAGCTGCGGCCCTTTAACGTGGTTGTAAACCCTTACAAACGACTTTGACCTACAGGTGAGCCTAGATTAAGGCCTAGATTGAGGCTTACCTGTAGGTCCAAGAAATATCTCCTAAACCTACACGGTTTAGGAGATATTTGCCGAAAGACAGGCACCGTAGCGCGCCACGGTCAACGGCGATATGCCGCGAGTTGCAGCTCCCGTGCGCGGGAGTGACGTCATCACGGCTTCACCGAATGACAGCGGCGGAGTGGCGAGACCCACCGAGAAGATGGATGCGCCGAACTACAGGGGACAGCGGTGACTTCGCTGGCTCCTGTGTCAGGTAAGTGACACATAATGGGCTACTATGCGATGCGATGCGATGCATAGTAGTCCATTATGCTTTACCTTTGCAGGGAATGAAAGAGGAAGTAAACTCATCAGGGTTTACTTCCTCTTTAACTCCTGCGCTGTCTTCCAGCTCCTCAGAGGGCACAGCGCCATCACTGGGCATGGCCTTGTTAGAGAGGAACCTCAGCCCACTACAAAGTTGGCTCCACCCACCCCTCCCAGCTGCCACCATTTGGCAAATGTGTAGATGTGCTGACGGGCCCGCGCCCGGCCTGCGAGTCCTGGCAGAGCTCTGCTGCAAACCTGGAGGGGATATACCGCTGTATGGTCTTGGCCACCGTGCTGCAGCTCAGTTTCAGGGTCTTGGCAATCTTCTTATAGCCTAGGTCAGTGATGGCGAACCTTGGCGCCCCAGATGTTTTGGAACTACATTTCCCATGATGCTCCACTACACTGCAGAGTGCCTGAGCATCATAGGAAATGTAGTTCCAAAACATCTGGGGTGCCAAGGTTCCCCATCACTGGCCTAGACCATCTTTATGTAGAGCAACAATTCTTATCTTCAGATCCTCAGAGAGTTCTTTGCCATGAGGTGCCATGTTGACCTTCCAGTGACCAGTATGAGAGAGTGAGAGCGATAACACCAAATTTAACACACCTGCTCCCCATTCACACCTGAGACCTTGTAACACTAACGAGTCACATGACACCGGGGGGAGGGAAAATGGCTAATTGGGGCCCAATTTGGACATTTTCACTTAGGGGGTGTACTGACTTTTGTTGCCAGCGGTTTAGACATTAATGGCTGTGTGTTGAGTTATTTTGAGGGGACAGGAAATTTACACTGTTATACAAGCTGTACACTCACTACTTTACATTGTAGACAAGTGTCATTTCTTCAGTGTTGTCACATGAAAAGATAGAAGAAAAGATTTACAGAGAGAGGGGTGTACTTACTTTTGTGAGATACTGTTTATATATATATATATATATAATCTGCAAAAAATATATATATTTTCAGCCGGCCACCCCAGCGATCGCGGGAAAGAGAGCCAGAACGGGGATCTGTCAATGTAAACAAACAGATCCCCGTTCTGACAGGGGATGTGAGATCTCTGTTCCTAGCGAGATCTCTCTCCTCCTCCAGTCAGTCCCCCCCTCCCTCCCCACAGTTAGAAACACCTCCCAGGGAACACAATTAGCCCCTTGATCGCCCCCTTTCCCTGCCAGTGACATTTATACAGTAATTAGTGCATTTTGATAGCACTGATCGCTGTATAAATGTCAATGGTCCCAAAAAAGTGTCAAAAGTGTCCAATCTGTCCTCCGCAACGCCGCAGTCCTGCTAAAAAAATCGCAGATCGCCGCCATTACTAGTAAAAAAAAAGTTAAAAATGCTATAAATCTATTCCCTATTTTGTAGACGCTATAACTTTTTTTTCCGGATATTTATTATAGCAAAAGGTTAAAAAATATATATATTTTTTTCAAAATTTTTGTTCTTTTTTTGTTTATAGCGCAAAAAATAAAAACCGCAGAGGTGATTATCCACTTGCCGCCCGCCCTATAGACAATTGAAGGTGGCAAAGTGGTTGCATAATCCTGATCGGACGTCATATGACGTGATCAGGATTATGAGCCGCTGTGCGCCCCCAGGGGCGCGCATCGCGGCGATCGTTGTTGCGGGGTGTCAGTCTGACACCCGGCAACTACGATCTCGGTAAAGAGTCTCCAACGGAGACTCTTTACCACGTGATCAGCCGTGTCCAATCACGGCTGATCACAGTGTAAATGGGAAGAGCCGGTGATCGGCTTTCCCTCACTCGTGTCTGTCAGACGCGAGTAGAGGAGAGCCGATCGGCTGCTCCTCTTACAGGGGGGGGGGGGTCTGTGCTGATTGATTATCAGCACAGCCCCCCCCAGGATGCCCACACTGGACCACCAGGGACACCACCAGACCACCAGGGATGCCAAGGACAAGGTATGCCACCCTAGACCACCAGGGATTTCAGTCAGTGCCACAATGGATGCCAATCAGTGCCCATAATGGATGCCAATCAGTGTCCACAATGGGCATCACTGATTGGCATGCATTATTGATTGGCACTGATTGGCATCCATTAGTACAATATATTATAATACAATGCCGCCTATCAGTTCCCATCTGTGCCGCCTATCAGTGCCTAACCATGCCCACCTGTGCCGCCTACCCATGCCCACCTGTGCCGCCTACCCATGCCCACCTGTGCCGACTAACCCATGCCCACCTGTGCCACCTATCCATGCCCATCCATGCCAGTCCGTGCCAGCTATCAGTGCCAATTTGTGCGACCTATCAGTGCCCATCCGTGTCGCCCATCAGTGCCACCTATCAGTGCCACATATCGGTGTCCATTAATGCCACCTCATCAGTGCCACTTCATTGGTGCCACCTCATCGGTGCCCATCAGTGCCGCCTTATCATTGCCCATCAGTGTAACCCCATCAGTGCCCATCAGTGAAGGAGAAAACGTACTTATTTGCAAAGTTTTGAAACTGAAACAAAAAAAAAAAACATTTTTTTTTTCAAAATTTTCGGTATTTTTTTATTTGTTTAGCAAAAAATAAAAACCGCAGAGGTGATCAAATACCACCAAAAGAAAGCTCTATTTGTGGGAAAAAAATTATAAAAATTTCATTTGGGTACAGTGTAGCACGACCGCGCAATTGTCATTCAAAGTGCGACAGTGCTGAAAGCTCAAAATTGGTCTGGGCAGGAAGGTGTTTAAGTGCCCCCCGGTATTGAAGTGGTTAAATACCACCAAAATAAAGCTTTATTTGTGGGGAAAAAAGGACATCGATTTTGTTTGGGTAGAGCGTCGCAGGACCGCGCAATTGTCAGTTAAAACACGACGCAGTGCCGTATCGCCGAAAATGGCCTGGTTATGGAGGGGGGGGGGGGAATCTGGAAGTGTTTAAGGAGTGTTGGGGGGGGGGCTAAAAAAAACCGAAAAATAAAATCTGCTGCGTTGTTTTGGTCCCGGTTGGCTGTGACAGGCCTGTTCCGGTGCCCAGGGAAGGTGCAGACGGCAGAGCGGGCAGCGTGGGCTCTCTTGCCTCCGTCGCACACACAGACTTTATTCTTCTCTCCCCGTAGGCTCCTGGAATGTCGCCGGCCTCTGACAATGGACACAGGCGCTTCAGCCGCTGCTAACTCGCAGGGTGGCATTCTGCTCCGGGATCCAGGATTCCGGGGCCATCCGTCAAAGCTGCCATTATAGCGAGCGTATCTGCGGGGCCCGGGGTGGGGGGGGGGGGAGCCGCGGTGACAGGTCGTCTTGGCGCTCAGGTGGGCCAGCAATTCAGATCCAGATTCTTTTTGTTACAAAGTGCTACAAAGTTTCTTTTTCTCTTTTTTTTCAGTTACAAAGATCTGGGATCCCTGTGACCGCACTGAAAATAAAGTCACATGTCTAAAGGAAGAATGTGCAAGGTGCATCACTACTGCCCCCTACTAGACGGGACCACACACACCACAATCCGATTGTACAAACAACTTTTAGCTTTACCAAAAACTAACAAGAGGGTTCATCTGATTGGATTGCATAAGTCTGCACACCCTCACTCTAATACTTTGTTGAAGCACCTTTTGTATTTTATTTCGGCTCTCAGTGTTTTTGGGGACGAGTCTATCAGCATGGCACATCTTGACGTGGCAATATTTGCCCAAAAACACTCCAAATCTGACAGATGGCGAGGGCATCACCTGTGCACAGCCCTCTTCATATCACCCCACAGATTTTCAATGGGATTCAGGTCTGGGCTCTGGCTGGGCCATTCCAAAGCTTTAAAGCGGAGGTCCACCCTAAAGTGGACCTTCCGCTCATTGGAATCCTCCCCCCCTCCGGCGCCACAATTGGCACCTTTCAGGGGGGAGGGGGGTGCAGTTACCTGGATAATCCAGGTAACTGCACCCACTTCCGGGATAGCTCTCTGCGGAAAGGGGCGTAGATCTACGCCCCTTTCCGAAAGTCCCCCGCTGCCTGCTGGGAAACACACAGATCCCAGAGGCAGCGGGTCCATCCTTATTGCGCAGCGCGACTCGCACATGCGCAGTAGGGAACCGGGAAATGAAGCCGAAAGGCTCCACTTCCTGATTCCCATACCCAAGATGGCGGCGGCAGCACCCGAGAGACGATCGAGAGATCGGCTTCGGGTGCCGACATCGCAGGCGCGCTGGGCGGGTAAGTGTCATCATTTTAAAAGTCAGCAGCTGCTGTATTTGTAGCTGCTGGCTTTAAAAAAAAAAAAAAAAATGGCGGACACCCGCTTTAATCTCATCTTCCGGTGAAGCCATTCCTTTGTTGATTTTGGATGGATGCTTTGGGTCGTTGTCATGATGAAAGATGAAGTTCCTCTTCATGTTCAGCTTTCTAGCAGAACCCTGAAGGTTTTGTGCCAACATTGACTGGTATTTGCAACTGTTCATAATTCCTTCTACCTTGACTAAGGCCCCTTGTTCCAGCTGAAGAAAAACAGCCCCAAAGTATGATGGCTGCCACCACCATGCTTCACGGTGGGTATTGGTGATCTTTTGGTGATGTGCAGTTTCTTGTTTTTGCGCCAAACAGATCTTTTGGAATTATGGCCAAAAGGTTCAGCCTTGGTTTCCTCAGACCACAACACATTTCCCACATGATTTTGGGAGACTTCAGATGTGTTTTTGCAAAATTTAGCCGGGCTTGGATGTTTTTCTTGGTAAGCAAAGGCTTCCGTCTTGTCACTCTACCCCATAGACCAGATATATGAAGAATACGGGAGATTGTTGTCACCACACAGCCGGTACTTGCCAGATATTCCTGCAGCTCCTTTAATGTTGCTGTAGGCCTCTTGGCAGCCTCCCTGACCAGTTTTCTTCTCGTCTTTTCATCAATTTTGGAGGGACGTCCAGTTCTTAGTGATGTCACTGCTGTGCCATATTTTCTCCACTCGATGATGATGGTCTTCACTGTGTTCCATGATATATCTAATGCCTTGGACCCTTCTCCTGACTGATACCTTTTACCAATGAGGTCCCTCTGATGCTTTTGAAGCTCTCTGCGTACCATGGCTTTTGCTGTTGGATGCGACTAAGAAAATGTCAGGAAAGACCTACTAGAACAGCTGAACTTTATTTGGGGTTAATCAGAGGCACTTTAAATGATGGCGGGTGTGCACTGACTCCTAATTAACATGAGTTTGTATGTGATTGGTTAATTCTGAACACAGGGACATCCCCAGTTATAAGAGGGTGTGCACACTGATGCAACCACATTATTTTATTATTTTATTTTTACTTCCCCTCCCTAAAAGATTTCAGTTTGTTTTTCAATTGAGTTGTACAGTTTATAGGTCACATTAAAGGTGGAAAAAGTTCTGAAATCATTTTATATTTGTCTCATGTTTTTATATCACAGAAACCTGACATTTTAACAGGGGTGTGTAGACTTTTTATATCCACTGTATATCAGAATTTATTTTTTTCTTAGCACATTATGATTGCTTATACCAGTGAATTTTCACAGTTAAACGCAACCATTTTAAGGGAATGAAGTTAATTCATTCAGTGTTTACTATTGTAGTTAGCTGTGATTGGCCAATGCTAATCACATGGTACAGATAGACTGTGATTGGCCCTGTCTGTACCATGTGATCACTGTGACCAATCTCAGAGATCAACACACAAGTACACAATGGATGGCATGAATGAAAGCCATGTGATCTGCTGTGATTGGTCAGTGGCCGATACACTGACCAGTCATCCGCTGTGTTCGTGGTAGTGACAAATTTAGCATAGTTCTCTTCCTCTCCCACCCCTCTCTCCCCTTCTCCTCTCCCATCTTCACCCCCTCTCCCACTCCCAGTTCTCTTCCTCTCCCACCCCTCTCTTTCCTCCTCCTTTCCCATCTTCACACCCTCTCGCCTCCTTTTTCATCTCCACCCCTCTCTCTCCTCCTCCTCTCCCATCTTCACCCCCTCTTTCCTCTCCTCCTTTTTCATCTTCACCCCCCTCTCTCCTCTCTTCCTTTTTCATCTTCACCCCCCTCTCCCTCTCCAAGTTCTTTTCCTCTCCCACCCCTCTCTCCCCTCCTCCTCTCCCATCTTCACTCCCCTCTCTCTTCTCTCTCTCTGTCTTCCATCCTCTCTGCCTCTCCCATTCTATCTCTCCTCTCCTATCTTCTCTGCCTTCTCTTTTCCACCCTTTTTTTCTCACCCCTCCCTCTCACTTTTTCTTTGTGTCCCACCCTCTCTCCCCTCCCCCTCTCTTTCTTTCTTCCATTCTCTCTCCCACCCTCTCTCTCTATCTCTCTATTTTCTCTCCCTCTCCCCATGTCTTACTCCCCCATCTCTCTCTTCTATCCGTTCTCCCTCTCCCCCATCTCTCTCTTCTATCCTCTCTCCCTCTCCCCCATCTCTCTCTTCTATCCTCTCTCCTTCTCCTACCTCCTCTCTCTATCCTTCTCTCCCACCTCCTCTCTATATCCTTCTCTCTCTTCTATCCCCTCTCCTCTCTCTCACCGCCTCTCTCTACCCTTCTCTCTCTTCTATCCTCTCTCCCTCTCCCACCACCTCTCTCTATCCTTCTCTCTCTTCTATCCTCTCTCCCTCTCCCACCGCCTCTCTCTGTCCTTCTCTCTCTTCTATCCTCTCTCCCTCTCCCACCTCCTCTCTCCCTCTCCCACCTCCTCTCTCTATCCTTCTCTCTCTTCTATCCTCTCTCTCTCTCTCCCACCACCTCTCTCTGTCCTTCTCTCCCTCTCCCACCGCCTCTCTCTATCCTTCTCTCTCTTCTATCCTCTCTCCCTCTCCCACCACCTCTCTCTGTCCTTCTCTCTCTTCTATCCTCTCTCCCTCTCCCCCATCTCTCTCTTCTATCCTCTCTCTCTCTCCCACCGCCTCTCTCTGTCCTTCTCTCCCTCTCCCACCGCCTCTCTCTATCCTTCTCTCTCTTCTATCCTCTCTCCCTCTCCCACCGCCTCTCTCTATCCTTCTCTCTTTTCTGTCCCACCACCTCTCTCTATCCTTCTCTCTCTTCTATCCTCTCTCCCTCTACCGCCTCTCTCTATCCTTCTCTCTCTTCTATCCTCTCTCCCTCTCCCGCCTCTCTCTATCCTTCTCTCTCTTCTATCCTCTCTCCCTCTCCCATCGCCTCTCTCTATCCTTCACTCTCTTCTATCCTCTCTCCCTCTCCCATCGCCTCTCTCTATCCTTCACTCTCTTCTATCCTCTCTCCCTCTCCCATCACCTCTCTCTATCCTCCTCTCTCTTCTATCCTCTCTCCCTCTCCCACCGCCTCTCTCTATCCTTCTCTCTCTTCTGTCCCACCACCTCTCTCTATCCTTCTCTCTCTTCTATCCTCTCTCCCTCTACCGCCTCTCTCTATCCTTCTCTCTCTTCTATCCTCTCTCCCTCTCCCACCGCCTCTCTCTATCCTTCTCTCTCTTCTCTCCCTCTCCCACCGCCTCTCTCTGTCCTTCTCTCTCTTCTATCCTCTCTCCCTCTCCCACCTCCTCTCTCCCTCTCCCACCTCCTCTCTCTATCCTTCTCTCTCTTCTATCCTCTCTCTCTCTCTCCCACCACCTCTCTCTGTCCTTCTCTCCCTCTCCCACCGCCTCTCTCTATCCTTCTCTCTCTTCTATCCTCTCTCCCTCTCCCACCACCTCTCTCTGTCCTTCTCTCTCTTCTATCCTCTCTCCCTCTCCCCCATCTCTCTCTTCTATCCTCTCTCTCTCTCTCCCACCGCCTCTCTCTGTCCTTCTCTCCCTCTCCCACCGCCTCTCTCTATCCTTCTCTCTCTTCTATCCTCTCTCCCACCGCCTCTCTCTATCCTTCTCTCTCTTCTGTCCCACCACCTCTCTCTATCCTTCTCTCTCTTCTATCCTCTCTCCCTCTACCGCCTCTCTCTATCCTTCTCTCTCTTCTATCCTCTCTCCCTCTCCCACCGCCTCTCTCTATCCTTCTCTCTCTTCTCTCCCTCTCCCACCGCCTCTCTCTGTCCTTCTCTCTCTTCTATCCTCTCTCCCTCTCCCACCTCCTCTCTCCCTCTCCCACCTCCTCTCTCCCTCTCCCACCTCCTCTCTCTATCCTTCTCTCTCTTCTATCCTCTCTCTCTCTCTCCCACCACCTCTCTCTGTCCTTCTCTCCCTCTCCCACCGCCTCTCTCTATCCTTCTCTCTCTTCTATCCTCTCTCCCTCTCCCACCACCTCTCTCTGTCCTTCTCTCTCTTCTATCCTCTCTCCCTCTCCCCCATCTCTCTCTTCTATCCTCTCTCTCTCTCCCACCGCCTCTCTCTGTCCTTCTCTCCCTCTCCCACCGCCTCTCTCTATCCTTCTCTCTCTTCTATCCTCTCTCCCTCTCCCACCGCCTCTCTCTATCCTTCTCTCTCTTCTGTCCCACCACCTCTCTCTATCCTTCTCTCTCTTCTATCCTCTCTCCCTCTACCGCCTCTCTCTATCCTTCTCTCTCTTCTATCCTCTCTCCCTCTCCCATCGCCTCTCTCTATCCTTCTCTCTCTTCTATCCTCTCTCCCTCTCCCATCGCCTCTCTCTATCCTTCACTCTCTTCTATCCTCTCTCCCTCTCCCATCGCCTCTCTCTATCCTTCACTCTCTTCTATCCTCTCTCCCTCTCCCATCACCTCTCTCTATCCTCCTCTCTCTTCTATCCTCTCTCCCTCTCCCGCCTCTCTCTATCCTTCTCTCTCTTCTATCCTCTCTCCCTCTCCCATCGCCTCTCTCTATCCTTCACTCTCTTCTATCCTCTCTCCCTCTCCCATTGCCTCTCTCTATCCTTCTCTCTCTTAATGCACTGAAAAGCACTGTCTGTGTTCTGTGTACCAAAACCATCCCACCTCTCCGGGATGACTCACGATTTATAAAGACTCCCAGATGCGGTATCTGTCATTTTTCCCAACTTACAGGCTGAAATATCCGTCTAGCCCACAAAACAAATCTTGCACTAAATGTGAGTGACAGAGAGAATGACAGGTACACCTTAAAAAAAAGAACAGGTGTTTGCCCTTTAAGAGTGCCCCACATTTTCGCCCCCTTCCCCTGACCAAAGTCTTGCGCTGTCAATTACAAGTGGGACATCTAAGGAGCGTCAGCTTTATTTATGACTTTTACGGCCCACCACAGCTATTTGGGGCTAAATATAAAGCTTGCACTTGGCCGTTCCTCTGAAAGCAGGGGCACCAATGCCGTAAGTGCAGATTAGAGGGGATCCGCCGGTGGTGAGATCCCAAGCATAGCATCTGTAACGCTGATCCCTCTTACGTCCAGCGAGATGAGATGGTTAAAAAGGATTGAAAGGAATGCTGCGCTAGTACGCTATGTGACAAAGGTCGCATTGAAATGCTCACGTTTTAAAAAGGAGGAAGGGAGGGGTGTTAGGAATAGCTGGCATGCCATGACCCGAGGGCCCGCGCTCCCGTGCCCACTGAAATAGAAGCAGCGACAGCAGCGGCCAAAATGGGACATTTATGGCTTAGGCCGAAGCCTAATTCAGGAGTGCTCTCTGTATTTGGGAGTAGCATCTGAGCCGGGTACAGCTGGCCTCCAGTGTATGGTGCCCCTTGCCAAGCGTCATCGCAGGGAGCACTTAAGTTTCACTTGTAGTAAACAGAAGCTGGAGTCAAGAATTTTTTTTTTTTTTCAGACAATTAAGCAAAGAGTTATCTGAGGAACCATTAAGGAGCTGAGGTTTCTCCCTGCTGGATTCAGCCAGGATTGGGTCATCTCGCGGTCAGAGGTGTTTCTTAAAATATCGGCCGGTATAGCTGAGTCCAGGGCTGCCAGACATAGGCAATACCATGCCAGGATGACCTTGACATTTCAAGGTTGGCAAAAACTCTTCTGTAATGCTTGGTGGAGGCTCTAGTGGCAACAGTGGCCTTCACCTAGGGCCGGTCCTCCTGGAGAACCATCAAGGAGCTGAACTTTCCTCCCTGCTGGATTCAGCCTGGGCAGGGTGACCTCGCGATCAGTTGTCTTCCTTAAAACAACCCCTGGCATAGCTAAGCCCAGGGCTGGCAGACATAGGCTACACCATTGTCAGGGAAATAGGCGTAACCTCGCGAGGTACGATCGTGTTAACGCGCGTCAGCGCTCACGGAGGCGCAATGTGGTTCCCAGACGAACGCCCGATGTTGCATCCGATCGAGTGCGAGTACGCGGTGTAGGACGAGCGCATAACGTTACACGTCGTAGGCGTACGAACGCGATGGCGCGCTCACGACGTAACCCAAGCACCGTGCCTATTTAAACGTTCACCTGACAGTGCCACATCGCTGGATTATCGTCAGCTTCTCCTGAGTACCTGTGCCCGTGATTCCTGCTGTTTGATCTCCCGTTTACCGACCCGGCTTGTTTGACCTGCTTCTGTTGTTCTCCTGGCTCCGACCTCTGGCTTGTACCCGATATTCCTTGTCTGCTCCCGGCACCCGACCTCGGCTTGGCTTGGCTTCTGCTCTCCGAGCTCCAGCTCAGGACCCGTTGCTCTGACCTCTGGACTGATCTCCCGTGTTTGACCCTCGGCCTGGCCTTGACCCTGCCTTTGGACTTCCTTGCACAGTTGCCCCCGGAGACTGGTCTTCTCAGCTCTTCCATCTACTCGGCTACCCGGCAACCTGTGCTACTGTGGGCACTGCATCCCTGTGTCATCTTCAGGGTTGTACTGCACTCGGCCGCAAGGGGAGCCCTCTCAGCATCTCGGCCTCCTTACCTTGATTGTGACAACCATGCCGGTTTGTCTTTGACAATTCGAGGTTGACAAATTACTTCTGTAATGCTTGGTGGAGGCTCTAGCATTGGTGGTGGTCTGCACCTAGGGTCTGTCCTCCTGAGAACCATCAAAGAGCTGAAGTCTCCTCCCCGCTGGATTCAGCCAGGTCTGGGTCACCTCGGACACAGTTGCATTTCTTAAAATATCATCCGGCATAGCTAAGCCCAGGGTTGGCAGAGATAGGTGACACTATGTTGGTTTGACCTTGATGCTTCAAGGTTGCCAAAAAACACTTTTGTAGTGGTTGGTCGAGGCTTTAGTAGCAGCACTTGTCCTGCTGAAGAACCATTAGGGAGCTGACATTTCTACCTGTTGAATTCAGCCAGGGTGGGGTCAACTCGTGCTCAGTTGTTTTCCTTAAACTACCACCTGTCATAGTTGAGCCCAGTGCTGCCAGACATAGGTGACAACACTTTGCCGGTTTGATGTTGACACTTCAAAGTTGCCAAAAATGCTTCTGTAATGCTTGGTCTATTGACAGTGGTGGTCTGCACCCAGGGCCTGTCCTCCTGGAGATCTATTAAGGAGCTGAAGTTTCTCCCAGCTGGATTCAGCCAGGGTTTGGTCACCTCATGGCCAGTTGTGTTTCTTAAAATATCGTCTGGTGTAGCTGAGACATAGACATAGGCAAAACCATGCTGGGTTCACGTTGACACTTGACAAGGTTGCAAAAACTCTTCTGTAATGCTTGGTGGAGGTTCTAGTGGCAGTGATGGTCTGCACCCAAGGCCTGTCCTCCCAGAGAAACATTAAGGAACTGAAGTTTCTCCCAGCTGGATTCAGCCAGGGTTGGGTCACTTCGTACCCGTCTTCCTTAAAATACCACCTGGCATAGCTGAGCCCAGGGCTTCCAGACATAGGCGGCACCATGCCGGTTTGACCTTGACACTTCAAGGTTGCCAAATACTCTTCTATAGTGCTTGGTGGAGGGCACATCCTCCTGGGGAATGCTTAAAGTATATGTCCAACTCTTCAACAGGGACATAGAGGAGAAAAAGAGAATTTTTTTCAGCAGAGTAGGGAATGAGAGTGCCACGGATTTCGTACAACAGAAAGAAAAATGTGATTTCGTACAACAGAAAGAACTGTGCATTTTGTGGGGGTTGATGCCTCCCCTTCATCGGGGCTTGGCTGCTGATAGTAAATAGGCAGAATACTGGACAACAAGCTGTAACATAAAGTATAGGACCAGTGACCTGTACCAGCGAAATCCTGTCCTTTATGTTACAATTTGTTATCCAGCTAAGCAAAAGACCACATTTGGCCCTGGGGCCGCATTTTGGGGACCCCTGTTCTAATCCTTCAACTTTTATTGACCTTCACTTTCACCTGCTCTGAACCCGATGCACTATAGATCGTTACATTGTGTCTAAAGCCAAAACGTTTTTAATTTTTTGAAAGAGGAAGGAATGCAGCCCCAGTCCATGTTTTATTTTTGTTGTGTGCCCATGGAAAGATTATCTTCACTTCCTCTCTTAAATATCGTAAATTCACTCTCAGGTGGCTCTTACCCAAACACATGTTCCCATCAGATGATTTCCCATTCCATTTTTTCTTTCTGCTGGCTTTGTCCCCTTGGAAAAACTTTCTTCTCAGGGACACAACAGGAAGTGAGAACAAATTTCCCTAAAGTATAGGAAAGTCAGACAGCAGCCATAGAGGCACCATTCCCCATTCGAAGAGTCCCCGGTCATTTTTTTTCTTTTGCTGGCTGTGTCTCCTTGAATCGATTTTCCTTCACTTCCTGTATCAGAGACACAACAGGAAGTGAGAACAAGTTTCCCTAATGTACTAGTCCTCATGCACACACGGTGACGTCACCGGATGACCACACCCCATGGTTATATACGAACCAGCAAAGAACAGAGCTGGCACAAATACGGGAGCCAGTGTCAGAGGAAGAACACCGGAGGGAGAAGTCCAGAGGAAGAACCCCGGAGGGAGATGTCCAGAGGGAGAAGACATGTTGAAGGTTTTTAATAAAGGACTTGTCAAAACAGTCTCTTGTTTTTATTTACACTACACTGCCTTGTTAAAGGGGGCTTCCATATTCCGATAAGCCCCTGCCCACAGACCCACATAACCACCGCCCAGGGTTGTCAGGAAGTGGCCCTTGTCCCCAACAACATGAGGACAAGGTGCTTTGGGATGGGGCACAATGATTGATGGCATGTGGCCTGGTATGGTCCAGGAGTGCGGGGACGGGGGAGGTGCTCACTCATCCCCCTTCTTTCCTGACCTGGCTGCATGCTTGGATAAGGGTCTGGTATGGATTTTGGGGGGAAACCACACCAACAACCACACCAACAAAAAATGGCGTGGGCCCCCCCCAAAAAATCCCTACCAGACCCTTATCCGAACATACAGCCCAGAAGGTCAGGAAAGGGGAAGGACGAGCGAGCACACCCCCCCTCCTAAACCATACCAGGCCCCATGCTCTCAACATGGGGGGTGGGTGCTTTGGGGCCTGGTATAGGTGTGAAGGGTCTGGTATCGTCTTGGGGGACCCCGCTCCATTTTATTTCCATTTTGGCATGGGGTTCCGCTTTTAAGATCCATATCAGACTCAAAGAGCCATTATTTTTTTTTAAATTTTGCGTGGTGTTCACCTTCAAGATCCTCAGAGCACAAGTCGCATGCCACAATTCGGATCGTGACACGACTTCTATTCAAATCAATGGGCCAAAAGTCGGATTAGTTAAGACGGCTCTCATAGGGAACCATTGATTTTGAATAGAGGCCGAGAAACACTGCTAGAAGCTAACGGGGCTAAATGCGCATTAACGCCAATGCAAAAAGCTACTAAAAGTGCGTTTTTACAGCCTTTTTTCTGGCGTCGGTAGCGGCTTTGCAGCTCGTTTTTTCTAACTACCTGTGTGCATGAGGACAGAGCCGGGACAAGGTCATCCAGCGCCCAGGGCAAAGATGCCAAACCTTGCCCCCCTTTCCCTTAGGGTTAGGGTGCCCCCTACCCCTGCAATAAACCATTGCGCCAGGGGCAGCCGGCCCTCCTGCCCACCCCTTGTCCCGGCCCTGCATGAGGACTTAAAGTTTAGAAAATCAGAGTCCACATTGGAAGATTTTGACTTTTGAATTCCACATCAGTTGCACTCCCAGTGACGTTGGTCACCAGGACCAATAGCGAGGGCGAGTCTTCCCAGCAGTTCTTACAAAGGTGGGTGGGAACACCCAAAACTCCCAACTGGACGGGGATTATGGCAGGGAGATCCCGGTCCAGCTGGCGGAGCATCCAAGACGTCTAAGAAGCCAAAGGCTGACTCAGCACACCAGACTCCGCCTGTAATGAGATACCACTTTTGGGTGGACCTGCCCTTGAACATAGTTGGGCTCCTCTCTGTTTTGCTGACATTGAATATTGCTGATATCAATAACTGAAAATATGGCGAGCACATGAAGAATTGGTGGGGCCGCTTGTTTATTCTAATGTGAAATGCTGGCCACATGGTTGATGGGGGATGGGGGGGGATCATCTTCCTAAAATGTTTCCATCTGGGAAAGTTGTCAGTATGTGTTTGTTTGTTGCTGGCGGCTATAATTGATGGTGGGTGCAAAGATCCTTGTAATCATATCAAATTAAAGGGCCAGTCTAGGCGGGTGTGATATTTCACTTATAGGTGGAGTCTGCTGGACTGGGCCGGTGGCTGGTATCTTGGAAATGGCAATGGTCAGACCTTCCTGCCCCATAATGTCTAGCTCTGTTCCATTAATAAGTAAAATTTATACTTGTTACATTGTAGAATGGGATGCCTCAAGATTTTTAATACTGATGTGATGGGGGGGGGGGGGGAAACTCTTACATGATGAGGGGACCTCTGATTTGATGGGGGGACCTCTTACATGATGGACGGGATCTCTTAAGTTATAGGAATACCGCTGACGTGATGGGAGGACCTCTGACATGATGGGAAGACCTCTCATATGATGGGGAGAGGACCTCTGACATGATGGGGGGGGACCTGCGATTTTATGGGGGGGACCCCTGACGTGATGAGATTACCTCTGACATGATGGGAGGACCTCTGATGTGAAGGGGTGTCCTCTGAGGCGATGGAAGAACATATGACATGAAGGGGGGAACCTCTGATGTGATGGGAGGACATCTGAAGTGAAGGGGGGAACCTCTGATGTGATGGGAGGACATCTGACGTGAAGGGGGGAACCTCTGATGTGATGGGAGGACATCTGACGTGAAGGGGGGAACCTCTGATGTGATGGGAGGACATCTGACGTGATAAGAGGACATCTGATGTGAAGAGGGAACCTCTGACATTATTGTGGGCCTCTGACAAGATAGGAGGACTTCTGACATGATGGGGGAACCTCTGACGTGATGAGGGGACCTCTGATGTGATGGGGGGACCTCTGACATGATGGGGGGACCTCTGATGTGATGGGGGGACCTCTAACATGATGGGGGGATCTCTGGTGTGATGGGAAGACCTCTGACATGATGGGGGAATTTTTGATGTGATTGGGGGACATCTGACATGATAAGAGGACATATTATGCGATGGAGGACCTCTGACATGAGGGGAGCTCATCTGACATGATGGGGGGCTCTTATATGATGGGGGGACCTCTGGTGTGATGGTAGGACCTCTGATGTGATGGTGAGAACTCTGATGTGATGGTGAGGACTCTGATGTGATGGGGGGACCTCTTACATGATGGGAAGACCTCTGACGTGATGGTGGGGATCTGTGATGTGATGGGGGGACCCCTGACGTGAAGGGGGAACCTTTAAGGTGAAGTGGGGACCTCTGAGGTGATGGAAGAACATCTGACGTGAAGGGGGGAACCTTGGATGTGATATGGGAGGACATCTGAAGTGAAGGGGGGAACCTCTGATGTGATGGGAGGACATCTGACATGATAAGAGGACATCTGATGTGAAGAGGGAACCTCTAACAGTATTGGGACCTCTGACATGATGGGGGGGGGGCTCTGATGTGATGGGAAGACCTCTGACATGATGGGGGAATCTTTGATGTGATGGGGGGACATCTGATGTGATGGAGGACCTCTGACACGATGGGAGGACATCTGACATGAGGGGGGCACATCTGACATGATGGGGGGGCTCTTATATGATGGGGGTACCTCTGATGTGATTGAGGGTACCTCTGGTGTGATGGAGAGTCCTCTGATGTGATGGTGAGAACTCTGATGTGATGGGGGGAACTCTGATGTGATGGGGGGAACTCTGATGTGATGGGGGGACCTCTGATATGATGGTGGGAACTCTGATGTGATGGGGGGACCTCTGATATGATGGTGGGAACTCTGATGTGATGGGGGGACCTCTGGTGTGATGGAGAGTCTTCTGATGTGATGGTGAGAACTCTGATGTGATGGGGGGACCTCTGATATGATGGTGGGAACTCTGATGTGATGGGGGGACCTCTGATATGATGGTGGGAACTCTGATGTGATGGGGGGACCTCTGATATGATGGTGGGAACTCTGATGTGATGGGGGGACCTCTGGTGTGATGGAGAGTCTTCTGATGTGATGGTGGGAACTCTGATGTGATGGGGGGACCTCTGATATGATGGTGGGAACTCTGATGTGATGGGGGGACCTCTGGTGTGATGGAGAGTCTTCTGATGTGATGGTGGGAACTCTGATGTGATGGGGGGACCTCTGATATGATGGTGGGAACTCTGATGTGATGGGGGGACCTCTTACATGATAGGAAGACCTCTGACATGATGGGGGGAGGACCACTGACATGATGGTGGGGACCTGTGATGTGATGGGGTAACCTCTGATGTGAAGGTCATTTCATCAAGGCAGTTGTTTGCCTTGTCCCAGGCTCAGGATTCCCATTGATAAGTAACGTTTATATTTTTTACATTGTAGAATGAGGTTCCGCCAGATTTTTCATACTAATAAAGGGTTCCCGAGACTAAAAAAAGGGTTGAGAAACGCTGACCTTTAGCATCCGCCCAAAACTGAAACCCCAGATTTGGTTGGGCGGGTTCCTTCAGGCCGGGGAAGAGTCGGCACTCGCAGAGTAATCCGGATTTTCTGTTGCGAGTCGCGGTGAGGCCACCGAGTAGCACAGGAAACCTCTTCCCATTTCACAGGCCTGACCACAAAACGACAAAACATTTTACATCCAAACCACAAATGGCCGTGTAATTCCCACCGCCATCAATCCGCAGATCCTGGAATATTGTGCAGGAATGAAACCCGTGACATCTGACCCCCCCCCCCTCCCCCCACGAGGCTTCCACCTTCACCGGCTGCTCCGCCCACCTGTCAAGTAAAAGAATGTTGGTATCTTAAAGCAGAATTCTGGGTAGGGAAACGTTCATTTTACGTTTTTCCTCACTAGTCACAAAGGATATAAATCCACTTTGTATGCATTAATGCTTTCGCAAACCCCCGACCTTACCTTGTATAAGTAGCTGTGACATCATAAGTAGCTGTGACATCATCGCTTTGCTGTACATTGCCTGTGCAGACAGCAGAGCTGTGGGAGGGGCCCAGCAGGCTCCACCCACTACAAGCTGCCTGCAGAAAACGACAGGAGGGGGCGGGGACAAGACCGGTCACCCTGCACAAGGAGAAAGAGCAGAGCTGTGGGAGGGGCCCAGAAGGCTCCACCCAATACAGGCTGCCTCCTCCTCCTATCAAGTCCGGGACCACCTGGGCTCAGAGGAATTGGGCTGATTGATGCCAGCCATCAGACTAAGGGCATCTAGTGACAGAAAAAAACATATTGCGGGGGAAATCTCTGGATTGAAGGTGACTATTGCAGCAAAAGCTGGTTTTGTTATCCTATCCTTTAATGGGCTATTCTTTTTCGTATCTTGTTATTTTTGGTTGGTTGCTATTAGTGCCATCAGCATCCCATGTGGGTGTCTTCTAGAGCAGGCTGCCCAGGAACACCCACCCCTCCAGACTAATACCCCAAACTATCAAGGCATTTTGATATTTGCATAACTCCTCCCATTGCTTGCATCAGGGCCGAGGGCTCTGAGGAGGAGGAGCACTGAGGCCCGGGTGCTGGGATGTTTTCAGGAAGCTCTGTACTGGCCCCTCCCACCAGCCAACATCCGCCTGCATGACATCATTAGGTCTAAAATAAGGTATGTAATAATAACCAACCCCCCCCCCGCGCTATAGCCAAAAGATGGCCACAGCACAGTCTTTGAGTTCTGGGAGGGCATCCATGGATATCCTCCCAGAACAATGTCCCCCTGAGGCATGCATCCGCACACTCTGTGATCACGGTAAAGGGCCAATCACAGCGGCCCTTTACCATGTTATCGGCTGTGTCCAATCACAGCTGATAACATGTAAACAAACTTGCCGGTTATCGGCATTCCTTTCCTCATGCATTCAAAGTGCCCTGATTATCATTTCAGTGCCCATCAGTGCCTCCTCATCAGAGCAGCCTCCTCAGCACCAATCAGTGCAGCCTCATCAGTGCCTCCTCATCAGTGACTAGCAGTGCAACCTCATCAGCACACATCAGTGCAGCCTTATCAGTGCCCATCTGTGCAGCCTCATCAGTGCCTATCAGTGCAGCCTAGACAGCGCACATCAGTGCCTCCTCATCGGGGCCTATCAGTGCAGCATCATCAGCGCACATCGGTACTGCTTCATCAGCGCCGATCAGTTTAGCCTAATCAGTGCCTATGAGTAAAGCCTCATCAGTGCAGCCTCAGTGCACATCAGTGCTGCCACATCAGTCTCTATCAGTACAGCCTCATCAGTGCACATCAGTGGTGCCTCATCAGTGTCTATCAGTGGCACCTCATCAGTGTCTATCAGTGCTTCCTCATCAGTGTCAATCAGGGACTCCTCATCAGTGTCTATCAGTGACTTCTCATCAGTGTCTATCAGTGCCACCTCATCAGTGCCTATCAATGAAGGAGAAAAATTACTTATTTGCAAAAGTTTATAACAGAAATTAAGAAAAGTGTTTTTGTTTTTGTTTTTTTTAATTTTCAGTCTTTTTTCATTTGTTTAGCAAAAATGTAAAAAACAAAACAAAAAAAAACCCCAGTGGTGATTAAATCCCACCAAAATAAAGCTCCATCTGTATTAAAAACATGATACAAATGTCCTATGTGTACAGTGTTACATGACTGCGCAATTGTCATTCAAAGTGTGACAGCGCTGAGAGCTGAAAATTGGCCTGGGCAGGGAGGGGGTAAAAGTGCCCGGTATTGAAGGGGTTAAGGACCAGTTATTGGTGGTTTTGTTTGGAGAAATGCTGAGTGTAGAGCTACAAATCCGATACAGAATGAAATAATTCCGGATCCCCCGGCTGACCCCGGCTTTACGTATCCAGGAGGACCTCCCTCCTTTGTGGACGCGGCGGTGTTTTCTTTGGCCGCAGATAAAAGCCTGCGATATGAATGAGCGATATGAATGAGCAGGAGAGAGCCGCAGAGGATTCTGGGTACATTCACTAGATACGGAATTCTATAATAATAATAATAATATGAAAAAAGGGAATGTGATATTTTCCCAGAAAGTCACATGACCTCTCATCACGAGGGGGCTGCCAGGAAGGTGCCCCGGGGAAGGTCTCCGGGGTGGCTTTTGAAGTGCCCCGGCAGTGCCCCGAAGAAGTGGCAGCACACCGACTCTGCCAATTACCAGCCCCAGGGGAACTCCGGGCATGGATATATATATATAATCCACTCCTCGGATCTCCCCTGTATTCAATCACAAGTCTTAAAGGAGAACCCCGGCCTCCCCTTCAGTCTTGCACAGTTGTACCGGTTCCTCTCCTGGACTGAAATGGCTTCCTCTGATTTTACAACGCACACTGTGAGCTTCTCACCATGTGCAATAGGTCTCTGTTGCTCTCTATGAAATGCAGGCAGATTATGGCTGGTGGGAGGGGCCGGCAGAGCTTCCTAAAAACATCACAGCACCCCTGCCTCATGAGCCTTCAGTGCCGACCCAAGCAGTGGGAGGAGTTATGCAAATATCAAAATTCCCTGATGGGTGGGTGTCAGTCTGGAGGGGGCGGCCATTCCTAGGTAGGCTGGATTTGCATGCAGGCTGCCCACATGTGATGCTTGAGCCTCCATGATCGTCAGAACTGAAATTCAATGAATGAAGGGGGGGGGGGCCAGGAAAGCACTAGATGATGCCAGGAAATAAGGCGGGCCAGGGACAGTCAGGCTGGGGAGAAAAGCGCTAGATGATGCTGCGGCCAGCAAATAAGGCGAGTCCAGGGACAGTCAGAAAGGGGGGAAAAGCGCTAGATGATGCTGCAGCCAGGAAATGAGGCGGGCCAGGGACAGTCAGAAAGGGGGGAAAAGCGCTAGATGATGCTGCAGCCAGGAAATGAGGCGGGGCCAGGGACAGTCAGGATGGGGGGAAAAGCGCTAGATGATGCTGCGGCCAGGAAATAAGGTGGGGCCAGGGACAGTCAGGCTGGGGAGGAAAGCACTAGATGATGCTGCAGCCAGGAAATAAGGCGGGGCCAGGAGCAGTCAGGCTGGGGAGAAAAGCTCTAGATGATGCTGCGGCCAGGAAATGAGGTGGGGTCAGGAACAGTCAGGCTGGGGAGAAAAGCGCTAGATGATTCTGCAGCCGGGAAATAAGGCGGGGCCAGGGGCAGTCAGCTGGGGAGAAAAGCGCTAGATGATTCTGCAGCCGGGAAATAAGGCGGGGCCAGGAACAGTCAGGCTGGGGAGAAAAGCGCTAGATGATTCTGCAGCCGGGAAATAAGGCGGGGCCAGGGACAGTCAGCTGGGGAGGAAAGCGCTAGATGATGCTGAAGCTGGGAAATGAGGCGGGGCCAGGGGCAGTCAGGCTGGGGAGAAAAGCTCTAGATGATTCTGCAGCCTGGAAATAAGGCGGGGCCAGGGACAGTCAGGCTGTGGAGGAAAGCGCTAGATGATGCTGCAGCCGGGAAATAAGGCGGGGCCAGGGACAGACAGCTGGGGAGGAAAGCGCTAGATGATTCTGCAGCCAGGAAATAAGGCGGGCCAGGGGCAGTCAGGCTGGGGAGAAAAGCGCTAGATGATGCTGTAGCCGGGAAATAAGGCGGGGCCAGGGGCAGTCAGGCTGGGGAGAAAAGCTCTAGATGATGCTGCGGCCAGGAAATAAGGTGGGGCCAGGGACAGTCAGGCTGGGGAGAAAAGCACTAGCTGATGCTGCAGCCAGGAAATAAGGCGGGGCCAGGGACAGTCAGGCTGGGGAGAAAAGCACTAGCTGATGCTGCAGCCAGGAAATGAGGTGGGGCCAGGGACAGTCAGGCTGGGGAGAAAAGCTCTAGATGATGCTGCAGCCAGGAAATGAGGTGGGGCCAGGGACAGTCAGGCTGGGGAGGAAAGGGCTAGGTGATGCTGCAGCCAGGAAATAAGGCGGGGCCAGGGACAGTCAGGCTGGGGGGAAAAGCACTAGCTGATGCTGCAGCCAGGAAATAAGGCGGGGCCAGGGACAATCGGGCTGGGGAGGAAAGTGCTAGATGATTCTGCAACCGGGAAATAAGGCGGGGCCAGGGACAGTCAGGCTGGGGAGAAAAGCGCTAGATGATTCTGCAGCCTGGAAATAAGGCGGGGCCAGGGGCAGTCAGCTGGGGAGGAAAGGGCTAGATGATACTGCAGCCAGGAAATAAGGCGGGGCCAGGGGAAGTCAGCTGGGGAGGAAAGTGCTAGATGATGCTGCGGTCAGGAAATAAGGCAGGGCCAGGGGCAGTCAGCTGGGGAGGAAAGCGCTAGATGATGCTGCGACCAGGAAATAAGGCCGGGCCAGAGGCAGTCAGGATGGGGAGGAAAGCGCTAGATGATGCTGCAGCCAGGAAATGAGGCGGGGCCTCTATCTGACTTGCTGCAGCTTCCAATGCAGATTGTGAGAAGCTCACAGTGTGCAGTGAAATCAGAGTAAACCGTTTTCAGTCTAGGAAAGGAGCCGGTACACCCGTGGAAGACTGAAGGGGAGGCCGGGGGTCAGAGGAAAAGGAATGACAGAACAGACGACCGGTTATCAGCAGTCTAATCCCATGGATCGATCGATGACTTTCATCCTACTCCTGCCCATTAAAATAAGAAGAAGTATATTTTGGGAAGTGTGGGCGGGTCCCGCATCGACTTGTTATGTGGCTTTTATTTTTGCCATTAAAAAAAAAAAAAAAAAAAAAATACGGCAGAACAAGAAGATCCTTTATGTGACAAACATTCATTTCTCCGGGGCCGGGGTCCGGCGATGACAATGAGCGGCTTGTGTCCGTCCAGAGAAAAGGGGACGGGGACATTGAACAACCTCAAGAAGCGCGTTGGAAACGCCCACCACTCCCCTACGCCGCGAATGAGCCGCATTCCAGGCATCGCCCACCGGACAACGGGGGGAATACAAGAGATTTCTCGGAGGCTCGCTATGCCCTGTGATGATAATATATATATTATAGAAAATAAATAAAAATAAAAAAAGTAGTCACACCTTGAGCAGGTCCCTGAGGGGTACTAGAACGCAGTTGCTACATTTGGTTGCAAAAGTCTTGGCACCCTTTAGGTTAAAGTAAAGAGAAAAACTCTCAGGCTGGGTCCACACTGCCGCAGGGGGTCGGGCGCGTCCCTCTTCACCGTTTCAGGTCCAATTTCGGTATGAATTTTTGGCTCAATTTGGATCCGAAATGGACATGAAGACGCACAGGACTCGCTCCATTGAGAGCCGGTCGCCTGACATGCGAATTGGAAGCGGGGAATCCCTCATCTAATTCGCAATAATGTGAACCTGGCTTAAGTGTTAGTAAACTCAGATCTACCACTTGCACCTACAGCTAAGCCTAAGATAAGGCCTATGATAAGACTTACCTGTTGGTACTGTGAATATCTCCCAAACAGTTTAGGAGATATTCAGAGTGCATACAGCTGATGACATCATCGCGCATGTGCTCTGAAGGTCGGATTTACAGTACCGGACATTCACAGCCCATGCCGGCAAACGGTGGCTCATTGCGCCGCCCCCCCCCCCCCCACAGCCATTCATGGGCACAAAGGAGGACTGGGGGAAGACGTCAGCCATCTCAAATGACATTGCGGTGCGGAAGGGCTTCGTTCTAAGGTAAGTTTCTCATAATGTGCTAGTATGTGATGCCTCCAGAAGTCACCTAATTAGTAAATAGAGTCCCACCTGTGTGTAATTTAATCTCAGTATAAATATATCTGTTCTGTGAAGCCCTCAGAGGTTTGTTAGAGAACCTTAGTGAACAAACATCATCATGAAGACCAAGGAACACACCAGGCAGGTCAGGGATAAAGTTGTGGAGAAGTATAAAGCAGGGTTAGGTTATAAAAAAAAATCTCCTGAGCTTTGACCATCTCACGGAGCTCTGTTCAATCCATCATCGGAAAACGGAAAGAGTATGGGCACAACCGCAAACCTACCAAGACACGGCCGTCCACCTAAACTGACCGGGCCGGGCAAGGAGAGCATTCATCAGAGAAGAGCCAAGAGGCCCATGGTAACTCTGGAGGAGCTGCAGAGATCCACAGCTCAGGGGGGAGAATCTGTCCACAGGACAACTATTAGTCGTCTCTCCACAAATCTGCCCTTTATGGAAGAGTGACAAGAAGAAAGACATTGGGGAAAGAAAGTCATAAGAAGTCCTGTTTGTAGTTTGTGAGAAGCCATGTGGGGGAGGGGGCAGCAAACATGTGGAAGAAGGTGATCTGGTCAGAGGAGACCAAAATTCAACTTTATGGCCTAAAAGCAAAACGCTGTGTGTGATCGGAAACTAACACTGCCCATCCCCCCGAACACACCATCCCCACCGTGAGACATGGTGGTGGCAGCATCATGTGGTGGGGATGGTTTTCTTCAGCAGGGACAGGGAAGCTGGTCAGAGTTGATGGGAAGATGGATGGAGACAAATACAGGACAATCTTAGAAGAAAACCTGTTAGAGTCGGCAAAAGACTTGAGACCGGGGCGGAGGTTCCCCTTCCAGCAGGACAACGACCCGAAACATCCAGCCAGAGCTACAATGGAATGGTTTACATCAAAGCATACTCATGTGTTAGAATGGCCCAGTCACAGCCCAGACCTAAATCCCATTGAGAATCTGTGGCAAGACTTGAAAATTGCTGATCACAGACGCTCTCCATCCAATCTGACAGAGCTTGAGATATTCTACAAAGAAGAAGAATGGGAAGAAATGTCCTCTCTAGATGGGTAAAGCTGGTAGAGACACCCCCAAAAAGACTTGTAGAGAAAGGGGGTTCTACAAAGTATTGACTCCGGGGGGCGCCATACAAATGCCCCTCCCCCCACACTTTTCACATATTTATTTGTATCATTTATCATTTTCCTTCCACTTCACAATTATGTGACACTTTGTGTTGGTCCATCACATAAAACCCCAATAAAATACATTTACGTTGTTTGGTTGTAACATGACAACATGTGGGGAATGTCAGGGGGTATGAATACTTTTTCAAGGCTCTGTAAACGACTGTCTGGTTACATTGTACATTTGCTGATGAGACAAATACAACGTTATATAAAGTGAACACGCGCTCGCCTGGTGGCCGTACCGCATAACTGCAGGCGTAAGCGGACCCAGAGCTCTGGTTTTTGTTGGAATACCGGAATCTGTTTTTTTCGATAAGTTTCCATGGCTGGTGAGCAGAGCTGGGATCCGGGGATTTTATCCGCTACACCTGCACAGCTCTAGTTCAGAATGCGTTTAACAGATGCGTTGTGCGCTCAGTTGTTACTCCGATCGATGAATCCCTCGTGATTTTAGTTGTGCGATCGCACTACAAAAAAAAATTTCAAAATCCTCCCATCTACTGGAGCTCCAGCCATAAAGTGCAACTTTAAAAAAAAAAAAAAAAAATGATACAATTTCATGGCGCTTTTCACAAGCAGCTGTTTTTGGTTTTTCCGAGTCCCCTCCCCCGCAACACCATTTTATTACCTGTTGATCCTGCCAGTAGATCTGTTATTTTGCCACTTCCTGAAACAAGGTGACAACGCTGTTTGTTCTGCAGTGAAATTGCAAGGCAGCGTTGTCACCCTCTGGGCAGGGGAGCCTCGAGGGCTGAACTCCAGGCTAGAGCAAAAAATTATCCAATTCATCATGTGACTTCTTCCTGAATCTCGGTGATCTTTGTGTATTTCCTCCAGATCTGTGCAGTCATCCAGTGTGAGACTTCCTGTAATAAAGACCGCCCACCGCTGATCTCTCTCCTTGTGCAGGGTGACCGGTCTCCTCTCCGCCCACCTCCTGTAATTTTCTGCAGGCAGTGTAGTGGGTGGAGGCTTCTGGGCCCCTCCCACAACTCCTGCTCTCTCTCCTTGTGCAGGGGGACTGGTCTTGTCTCCGCCCCCTCCTGTCATTTTCTGCAAGCAGCCTGTAGTGGGTGGAGCCTGATGGGCGCCTCCCACAGCTCAGCCCTCTCTCTCCTTGTGCATTATGACTGGTCTGGTCTCCGCCCCCTCCTGTAGATTTCTGCAGGCAGCCTGTAGTGGGTGGAGCATGATTGGCCCCTCCCACAGCTCTGCTCTCTCTCCTTGTGCAGGGTGACTGGTCTTGTCTCCGCCCCCTCCTGCAGTTTTCTGTCTGTAGTGGGTGGGGCCTGCTGGGCCCCTCCTGCATCTCTGCCCTCTTTCTCCTTGTGCAGGGTGGCTGGTCTTGTCTCTGCCCCCTCCTGCAGTTCTCTGCAAGCAGCCTGTAGTGGGTGGGGCCTGATGGGCCCCTCCCATAGCTCTGCTCTCTCTCCTTGTGCAGAATGACTGGACTTGTCTCCGCCCCCTCCTGTAGATTTTTGCAGGCAGCCTGTAGTGGGTGGAGTATGATTTGCCCCCCCCCCCCCCTGCAGCTCTGCCCTTTCTCTCCTTGTGCAGGACGACTGTTCTTGTCTCCGCCCCCTCCTGCGGTTTTCTGTCAGTAGTGGGTGGGGCCTGCTGGGCTCTCCTGCAGCTTTGCTCTCTCTCCTTGTGCAGGATGACTTGTCTTGTCTCCGCCCCCTCCTGTAGATTTCGGTCGATAGTGGGTGGAGCCTGCTGGGCCCCTCCTGCAGCTCTGCCCTCTTTCTCCTTGTGCAGGTGGCTGGTCTTGTCTCCACGCCCTCCTGCAGTTCTCTGCAAGCAGCCCGTAGTGGGTGGAGCCTGATGGGCCCCTCCCATAGCTCTGCTCCCTCTCCTTGTGCGGAATGACTGGTCTTGTCTCCGCCCCCTCCTGTAGATTTCTGCAGACAGCCTGTAGTGGGTGGAGTATGATTTGCCCCCCCCCCCCCCCCCTGCAGCTCTGCCCTTTCTCTCCTTGTGCAGGATGACTGGTCTTGTCTCCGCCCCCTCCTGCGGTTTTCTGTCAGTAGTGGGTGAGGCCTGCTGGGCTCTCCTGCAGCTTTGCTCTCTCTCCTTGTGCAGGATGACTTGTCTTGTCTCCGCCCCCTCCTGTAGATTTCGGTCGATAGTGGGTGGAGCCTGCTGTGCCCCTCCTGCAGCTCTGCCCTCTTTCTCCTTGTGCAGGGTAACTGGTCTTGTCCCCACCCCCTCCTGTAGATTTCTGCAGGCAGCCTGTAGTGGGTGGGGCCTGCTGAGCCCCTCCCACAGTTTTGCTCTCTGCACAGGCTATGCATTAGGTAAGTTATATCTGGGTTTGCACAGGTAGGGGAGGAGGGGCAGTGCCCTTACCCAAGAGAGGGGTGGTGCTGCTTTGTGAGCACCCCCAATACATGCATGCTCCATGTCAGTGGTTGGCAACTCTTGTCCCATGGCCTCCCTTCTTGTGGGCTGCTCACACACCACCCTCCAACATGCCTGATATATATCACCCCAACCTCCAACAAGAAAATACACACCATGTATGAGAACCTGCCCAACCACCCCCAGCTGCCTGAAAGCAAATGATAGACTACACATGCGCACTGCACCCTCCCTGACAACTATGAGCGTGCCAGACCAGGCAGGGTGGTACATCCTTCTACGACATGCATTGGCAGCAGGAGAGGGGGGCGCAGTTATGCACTTTACCCCTGGAGTGTTGGATGACCCTGTCCGGGTACTGTCTGCATTGCAAGGCACATGCTGAGAGGAGGGGGGTGCAGAGTGATAGGGAGATGATCTCATCAGTCTTCTGCTTCTCCTTTCACTGTCCAATCACAGGCTGGGGGAGGGACAAGACCTGCAAGTGTTTGCATTGCAAGGAAGAGAGGAGGAGCATGCAGGGTGAGATGAGCTCATCAATCTTCTGCTTCTCCTTTGACTGTCCAATCACAGGCTGGGGGAGGGACAAGACCTGCCAGGAACATGCTGAGAGGAGGAGAGTGCAGGGCGAGATGAGCTCATCAGTCTTCTGCTTCTCCTTTGACTGTCCAATCACAAGCTGAGGGGGGGGGGGGGGTACAAGACCTGTAAGTGTCGGCATTGGCTGCATTGCTAGAAACATGCTGAGAGGAGGGGGGTGCAGAGTGAAAGGGAGATGATCTCACCAGTCTTCTGCTTCTCCTTTCACTGTCCAATCACAGGCTGGGGGAGGGACAAGACCTGCCAGTGTTTACATTGCAAGGAACATGCTGAGAGGAGGAGATTGCAGGGCCAGATGAGCTCATCAGTCTTCTGCTTCTCCTTTGACTGTCCAATCACAGGCTGGGGGAAGGACAAGACCTGCTAGTGTGTTTGCATTGCAAGGAACATGCTGAGAGGAGGAGATTGCAGGGTGAGATGAGCTCATCAGTCTTCTGCTTCTCTTTTCACTGTCCAATCACAGGCTGGGGGAGGGACAAGACCTGCAAGTGTCCCTGAACTGCAGCAGGGAAAAATCAGGTCTCCTGCCAGACATTTATCTGGGTATTTAGGTGTTCAGCTTTAAAAACATTTTAATAATAAAAAAAAAAAATCTAATTTTAAAGTGAACTAAAAAAAAAAAGAAAACAACTCAGCTACCTGCAGGCGGTTACCTCTCTTTAATGAGAGAACCACTTTCACCCCCTCTGTATGTAGAGCTGCCTGGTGGGGTAGGGGGAGGGGAAAGGGGGGCATCGGCCCCTGAGCACCCCAGGAAACTGTAACCATCTGCTTCTCATCAGCGCCACGTAACCCCCCCCCCCTTTTTTTAGGAGCAGAACGGGTTAACGGTTCCTGTCCCTCCACCCGCTAAGTGGAAGGCGCGCGACCTCAACTTGTAAATACTTAAGACGAGTAAATAATGTGCCTGAGCAGGGTGGAGCCCCCAGCTAAATGAAAGCCACGTCCAACATCTGGATAATAAATCGCTAACCACAAATAATGCGGCAGGATACCGACATCATCAATATTTCACCCCGGAGAATGGCGGGCGGCGCGCGGTTAACAACCTGGTGAAAATTCTGCGCATTTCTGGGCTGCAGGAAATACAAGTTTTACCTAAACGTTGCTTTGATTTGAATAATTGGTGCCAGGAAACCATAAAGGTGAAGTTTAATCTGTTTATATTTTCCTTCCTCCTCATCAGCATTCTAATCAACATTTTAAGCAAAACCTTAATAATGTAACTTATTTTGGACCCCCCCCCCCCCCCCCCCCCGTGATCTCATCACTGATTCTCTGTTCTTCTCTCTGCAAAGCAAGCGGGTCATGGCTGGTGGGAGGGGCCAGCAGGGCGCTGTACACAGCCGCAGTACTCCTCATAAGAGCCCTCAGCCCTGATGCAAGTAGTGGGCTGGCTCATGGGAGGAGTTATGCAAATATCAATATGCCTTGATGAGTGTAGTAGCATCACTAGGGCTGGTCTCACCTGGTGTGGTAAAACATGGTGTCACCCCTGAAACCCCCCCCCAGTGGGGCACTGAGCAGGCTAGTGCATCGGAGAGACTCTCCCCCCACTCAGTGACCCAATTCCTGTCCTACGTCCTATTAATGTTCTTCGTTCCCCCCCCCCCCCCAAATAATGTCTTTAATCCCCTAATAATGTCCTCAGCCCCCCCCCCACAGCATCCTGTTACTGTCCGCAGGTCCCCCCTCCAGCATCCCCATTACGGTTCTCAGCCCCCCTCCCCCTCATAGTGCCCTATTATTGTCCTCAGATCCCCCCAGTGCCCCATTACTGTCCTCAGTCTCCCCCCATTAATGTCTCCAATACCCCCCCCATTAATGTCCTCAATAACCCCATTAATGTCCTCAGCCACCCCACAGCGCCCCATTACTGGCTTCAGCTTCCCCCCTTACAGAGCCCCATTACTGTCCTAAGGGCCCCCCCCACCGCCCCAATATTGTTCTCCCCTCCACCCAGTGCCCCATTACTGTCCTCAGCCCCCCCCCCACAGCACCCTGTTACTGTCCGCAGGTCCCCCCCCACAGCACCCTGTTACTGTCCGCAGGTCCCCCCCCCCCAGCATCCCCATTACGGTTCTCAGCCCCTCTCCCCCCTCACAGCGCCCTATTATTGTCCTCAGATCCCCCCAGTGCCCCATTACTGTCCTCAGTCCCCCCCCATTAATGTCTCCAATACCCCCCCATTAATGTCCTCAATAACCCCATTACTGTCCTCAGCCACCCCACAGCGCCCCATTACTGGCTTCAGCTTCCCCCCTTACAGAGCTCCATTACTGTCCTAAGGGCCCCCCCCCCACCGCCCCAATATTGTTCTCCCCTCCACCAAGTGCCCCATTACTGTCCCCAGCCCGTCCTCACAGCGCACCATTACTGTCCTCGGATTCCCTCCCCCAGCACCCCATTACTGTTCTCAGCACCCTATTACTGTCCTCAGCCCCCCACAGTGCCCCATTACTGTCCTCAGTCCCATACAATTAATTTCCTCTGCCCCCCCTATTAATGTGCTCAGCCCCAACCCCGTAGCGCCCCATTACTGTCCTCAGCCCCGACCCGCAGCACCCCATTACTGTCCTCAGGTCCCCCCTCAGCGCTCCATTTCTGTCCTCAGCTCCCCCCCCCCCCACAGCGCCCCATTTCTTTCCTCAGCCCCCTGCTTCCTCAATGCCCCATTACTGTCTTCAGCCCCTCATCACAGTGCCCCATTACTGCCTTCAGCTCCCCCCCCCCAGCCACTCATTACTGTCCTCAGATCCCCCCACATCACCTCCTCATCGCTCCTCCTCCCATCTTACCTTACATAGACAGTCCGGAGGGTCTCTGGACAGAGGGCGGGAGCTGATTGGTTGCTAGGACCACCTTGCATCCAAACAACCAATCAGTAAGGCAGCCCCACCCTCTATCCTGAGCCGTCCTGCCTCCTGCAGATGGCTCTTGCTGAAGAGAATGGCAGTCCCGACCCCGTAGCACCCCAGTACTGCCCCCGGGTTCCCCCCAGCACCCCATTTCTGTCCTCAGGTCCTCCCTCAGCGCCCTATTACTGTCCTCAGGTTTGCCCCCAGTGCCCCATCACTGTCCTCAGCTCTCCCCTCACAGCGCCTCATTACTGTCCTCAGCCCCCTGCCTTCCCAGCGCTCAATTACTGTCTTCACCCCCCCATCACAGCACCCCATTACTGTCCTCGGGTTCCTCCCAATGCCCCATTACTGTCCTCAGCTCCCCCCTCACAGCACCCCATTTCTGTCCTCAGGTTCCCCCCAGCGCCCCATTACTGTCCTCAGCCCCCTGCCTCCCCAGCGCCCCATTACTGTCTTCAACCCCTCATCACAATGCCCCATTACTGTCCGCAGCCCCCTCCCCCCAGCCACTCATTACTGTTTTCAGATCCCCCCCACATCGCCCGCTCATCACGCCTCCTCCTCTCTTGCCTTACATAGACAGTAAGGAGGGCTGTAGACACAGTGGTTCTGGACAGAGGACAGGAGCTGCAAGCTGGTGATTGGTTGCTAGGACTACCCTCCATCCAAACAACCAATAACCAGCTGTTAACTCAGGCAGCCCCACCCTCTATCCTGAGCTGTCCTGCCTCCTGCAGATGGCTTTGGCCGAAGAGAATGGCAGCCGTGCCGTGGCTTGGTTGTCACTCCTCTGGCGGGTGTCACCCAGGTGTGGTCTGCACTCCCTGCAACCCCCCGCACCCCCATAGCGACGCCACTGGATGGGTGGATGTCAGTCTGTAGGAGTGGGCGTTCCTAAAAAGGCAGTATTTGCATGAAGACCACCCTAGGAAACACCTACATATGATTCTGAGCCTCCATGATTGGGAGGAGTTATGCAAATATTAAAATGTTTTTATGGGTGGATGTCAGTCTGGAGGAGTGGGCGTTCCTAAGCAGGCTGCCCTAGGTAATGCCTACAAGTGATGTAGAGGCTCCATGAACTGGAATCCAAAGAATGCAGGGGGCAGGGACAGTCAGGCTGGGGAGGAAAGCGCTAGATAATGCTGGACGTCCTCAGCCCAGGAAATAAGGCAGGCTCTATCTGACTTGGTGCAGCTTCTAATGCACGTTGTGAGAAGCTCACAGTGTGCAGTGAAATCAGAGTAAGCCCTTTCAGTACAGGAGAGGAGTCGGTATAACTGTGCAAGACTGTAAGGAAGGCCGGAGGTCAGCTTTGATAACAATGGTCAGATCCCCTGGTGCCTGAAATGTGGTGACTCCTGAGAAACGGTTCAACCTCCCAGTGGCACAAAGACGCAATCGCCTGCGCAGCCTCAATCCTTCTGTATTATGCTCTTCGGACTCCCAGATTCCTGAGTCTTTATTACTGATTTACTTTCCATTCCAAATAAACAAGAAGCAAAATAACCTGAATTGCCGGAAGACAATATCACACGTTTGCTGGACGCGTCTCCGACCTGCAGAGTGCTGGGGCCACCTTTTGTTTAAAAGAAAATAAAAAATCGGCGCGGCAGATAAGAGTCTATTTACGGAAACTCCTACGGATTATTAGTGCTCAAACCAGCAGGAGATGTATGTGTCCCTACTTCCAGGAGAGGTTCAAAAGAAGGACAAGTCATTAAGGGACAACTATTGGCGAAATATCACTTTAATAAGAATGATACAACGTATGGCAAAAGGTATGAGGGGTTTTGGTGATCATGGTCAATGGACAAAGTACTGATGGTGAGCCAGGTCTTCAACGTCAGTACCTGAATTCATCCCTACTGAACACCTTCGAGATTAAATAGATCATCAATGGTGAGCCAGGTCTTCAACGTTAGCACCTGAATTCAACCCTACTGAACACCTTCGAGAATAAATAGATCATCAATGGTGAGCCAGGTCTTCTCATTCAACATCAGTACGTGAATTCATCCCTACTGAACACCTTTGAGATTAAATAGATCATCAATGGTGAGCCAGGTCTTCTCACTCAACATCAGTACATGAATTCATCCCTACTGAACACCTTTGAGATTAAATAGATCATCAATGGTGAGCCAGGTCTTCTCGTTCAAAGTCAGTACCTGAATTCAACCCTACTGAACACCTTCGAGAATAAATAGATCATCAATGGTGAGCCAGGTCTTCAACGTTAGCACCTGAATTCAACCCTACTGAACACCTTCGAGAATAAATAGATCATCAATGGTGAGCCAGGTCTTCTCATTCAACATCAGTACGTGAATTCATCCCTACTGAACACCTTTGAGATTAAATAGATCATCAATGGTGAGCCAGGTCTTCTCACTCAACATCAGTACATGAATTCATCCCTACTGAACACCTTTGAGATTAAATAGATCATCAATGGTGAGCCAGGTCTTCTCGTTCAAAGTCAGTACCTGAATTCAACCCTACTGAACACCTTCGAGATTAAATAGATCATCAATGGTGAGCCAGGTCTTCTCATTCAACATCAGTACGTGAATTCATCCCTACTGAACACCTTTGAGATTAAATAGATCATCAATGGTGAGCCAGGTCTTCTCGTTCAAAGTCAGTACCTGAATTCAACCCTACTGAACACCTTCGAGATTAAATAGATCATCAATGGTGAGCCAGGTCTTCTCATTCAACGTCAGTACCTGAATTCAACCCTACTGAACACCTTCGAGAATAAATAGATCATCAATGGTGAGCTAGGTCTTCTCGTTCAACGTCAGTACGTGAATTCATCCCTACTGAACACCTTCGAGATTAAATAGATCATCAATGGTGAGCCAGGTCTTCTCATTCAATGTCAGTACCTGAATTCAACCCTACTGAACACCTTCGAGAATAAATAGATCATCAATGGTGAGCCAGGTCTTCTCGTCCAACGTCAGTACGTGAATTCATCCCTACTGAACACCTTCGAGATTAAATAGATCATCAATGGTGAGCCAGGTCTTCTCATTCAACATCAGTACGTGAATTCATCCCTACTGAACCCCTTCGAGAATAAATAGATCCATCGATGGTGAGCCAGGTCTTCTCATTCAACATCAGTACCTGAATTCAACCCTACTGAACACCTTCGAGATTGAATAGATCATCAATGGTGAGCCAGGTCTTCTCATTCAAAATCAGTACGTGAATTCATCCCTACTGAACACCTTTGAGATTAAATAGATCATCAATGGTGAGCCAGGTCTTCTCATTCAACGTCAGTATCTGAATTCATCCCTACTGAACACCTTTGAGAATAAATAGATCATCAATGGTGAGCCAGGTCTTCTCACTCAACATCAGTACATGAATTCATCCCTACTGAACACCTTTGAGATTAAATAGATCATCAATGGTGAGCCAGGTCTTCTCATTCAACGTCAGTACCTGAATTCAACCCTACTGAACACCTTCGAGATTAAATAGATCATCAATGGTGAGCCAGGTCTTCTCATTCAATGTCAGTACCTGAATTCAACCCTACTGAACACCTTCGAGAATAAATAGATCATCAATGGTGAGCCAGGTCTTCTCGTTCAACGTCAGTACGTGAATTCATCCCTACTGAACACCTTCGAGATTAAATAGATCATCAATGGTGAGCCAGGTCTTCTCATTCAACATCAGTACGTGAATTCATCCCTACTGAACCCCTTCGAGAATAAATAGATCCATCGATGGTGAGCCAGGTCTTCTCATTCAACATCAGTACCTGAATTCAACCCTACTGAACACCTTCGAGATTGAATAGATCATCAATGGTGAGCCAGGTCTTCTCATTCAAAATCAGTACGTGAATTCATCCCTACTGAACACCTTCGAGATTAAATAGATCATCAATGGTGAGCCAGGTCTTCTCATTCAACGTCAGTATCTGAATTCATCCCTACTGAACACCTTTGAGAATAAATAGATCATCAATGGTGAGCCAGGTCTTCTCACTCAACATCAGTACATGAATTCATCCCTACTGAACACCTTTGAGATTAAATAGATCATCAATGGTGAGCCAGGTCTTCTCATTCAATGTCAGTACCTGAATTCAACCCTACTGAACACCTTCGAGAATAAATAGATCATCAATGGTGAGCCAGGTCTTCTCGTTCAATGTCAGTACGTGAATTCATCCCTACTGAACACCTTCGAGAATAAATAGATCAACAATGGTGAGCCAGGTCTTCTCATTCAACGTCAGTACCTGAATTCATCCCTACTGAACACCTTTGAGATTAAATAGATCATCAATGGTGAGCCAGGTCTTCTCGTTCAATGTCAGTACCTGAATTCATCCCTACTGAATACTTTTGAGAATAAATAGATCATCAATGGTGAGCCAGGTCTTCTCATTCAAAATCAGTACTTGAATTTAACCCTACTGAACACCTTCGAGATTAAATAGATCATCAATGGTGAGCCAGGTCTTCTCGTTCAATGTCAGTACCTGAATTCAACCCTACTGAACACCTTTGAGAATAAATAGATCATCAATGGTGAGCCAGGTCTTCTCGTCCAACGTCAGTACGTGAATTCATCCCTACTGAACACCTTCGAGATTAAATAGATCATCAATGGTGAGCCAGGTCTTCTCATTCAACATCAGTACGTGAATTCATCCCTACTGAACCCCTTCGAGAATAAATAGATCCATCGATGGTGAGCCAGGTCTTCTCATTCAACATCAGTACCTGAATTCAACCCTACTGAACACCTTCGAGATTGAATAGATCATCAATGGTGAGCCAGGTCTTCTCATTCAAAATCAGTACGTGAATTCATCCCTACTGAACACCTTCGAGATTAAATAGATCATCAATGGTGAGCCAGGTCTTCTCATTCAACGTCAGTATCTGAATTCATCCCTACTGAACACCTTTGAGAATAAATAGATCATCAATGGTGAGCCAGGTCTTCTCACTCAACATCAGTACATGAATTCATCCCTACTGAACACCTTTGAGATTAAATAGATCATCAATGGTGAGCCAGGTCTTCTCGTTCAAAGTCAGTACCTGAATTCAACCCTACTGAACACCTTTGAGATTAAATAGATCATCAATGGTGAGCCAGGTCTTCTCGTTCAAAGTCAGTACCTGAATTCAACCCTACTGAACACCTTCGAGAATAAATAGATCATCAATGGTGAGCCAGGTCTTCTCGTTCAATGTCAGTACGTGAATTCATCCCTACTGAACACCTTCGAGATTAAATAGATCATCAATGGTGAGCCAGGTCTTCTCATTCAACGTCAGTACCTGAATTCATCCCTACTGAACACCTTTGAGAATAAATAGATCATCAATGGTGAGCCAGGTCTTCTTATTCAACATCAGTACGTGAATTCATCCCTACTGAACACCTTTGAGAATAAATAGATCAACAATGGTGAGCCAGGTCTTCTCATTCAACGTCAGTACCTGAATTCATCCCTACTGAACACCTTTGAGATTAAATAGATCATCAATGGTGAGCCAGGTCTTCTCGTTCAATGTCAGTACCTGAATTCATCCCTACTGAATACTTTTGAGAATAAATAGATCATCAATGGTGAGCCAGGTCTTCTCATTCAAAATCAGTACGTGAATTCAACCCTACTGAACACCTTCGAGATTAAATAGATCATCAATGGTGAGCCAGGTCTTCTCGTTCAATGTCAGTACCTGAATTCAACCCTACTGAACACCTTTGAGAATAAATAGATCATCAATGGTGAGCCAGGTCTTCTCATTCAACGTCAGTACCTGAATTCATCCCTACTGAACACCTTCAAGATTAAATAGATCATCAATGGTGAGCCAGGTCTTCTCATTCAACGTCAGTACTTGAATTCATCCCTACTGAACACCTTCGAGATTAAATAGATCATCAATGGTGAGCCAGGTCTTTTAATTCAACGTCAGTACCTGAATTCAACCCTACTGAATACTTTTGAGAATAAATAGATCATCAATGGTGAGCCAGGTCTTCTCATTCAAAATCAGTACGTGAATTCAACCCTACTGAACACCTTCGAGATTAAATAGATCATCAATGGTGAGCCAGGTCTTCTCGTTAAAAGTCAGTAACTGAATTCATCCCTACTGAACACCTTTGAGAATAAATAGATCATTAATGGTGAGCCAGGTCTTCTCATTCAACGTCAGTACCTGAATTCCACCCTACTGAACACCTTTTTTGATTAAATAGATCATCAGTGGTGAGCCAGGTCTACTCATCCAACATCAGTACCTGACCTCAACCCTACTGAACACCTTTAGGATGAAACAAATCGCAGATGGGGAGCCAGGTCTTCTCATCCGATATCAGTACCTAAATTTAACTCAATTGAACACCTCTGGGATCAAATGGAAAGCTGATGGTGAGCCAAGTCTTCTCACCCAACATAACAATTTGTCCTCAACCCTACTGAACACCTTCAGGATGAAATGGAACACTGATGGTGAACCAGGTCTTCTCATCCAATATCAGTACCTGACCTCAACCCTACTGAAAACCTTTGGGATGAAACGAAATGTTGATGGTTAGCCAGGTCTTCTCATCCAACGTCGGTACCTGACCTTAATCCTGCTGAACACCTTTGGCGTGAAAAGGAACATTGGAGAGCCAGGTCTTCTTATCCAACATCAGTATCTGACCTCAACCCTACTGAACACCTTCAGAATGAAACGAAACGTTGATGGTGATCCAGGTTCATTTATTCAACATCACTACCCAACCTCAACCCTACTGAACACCTTTAGGATAAAACAAAATGCCAATGATGAGGCAGGTCTTCTCATTTAATATCAGTACCTGACCTCGACCCTATTGAACAGCTTTGAGATGAAATGAAACACTATTGGTGATCCAGATCTTCTCATCCGATGTCAGTACCTGAACTCAACCCTACTGAACACCTTCAGGATGAATTTGAGCTAAGGCTTCTCATCCAACATCAGTACCTGACTTTACAAATACTCTTTTGGCCAAACGAGTACAAATTTCCACAGACATACTCCAAGATTTGTGGAAGGCTTCCTAAAAGAAAGAGTGTTGAAGCCACAAAGTGAGGCCAACTCCATATTAATGACTGTAGTTTTTGAATAGGATGTCCAACAAGCTCAGATAGGCGTGATGGTCAAAATGGCCAAAACCTCTGGTGTTATTTTACATTTGCTCCATGCTTGGCATTTCGTCTGAAGAAAAGTCCTCCTCAAACACTACTGCCTTGCTGCTAGGATATATACCCCATGGAGACCCAAAATTCTGGAGGTAGATTTGGTGGACCAGCCTCCTTTGGAGGTTACAAGAAACAACTGAGCCGTGCTAACAAACCATCTCTGGTTTTGTTCTGGCATCTGGTTACTTGAGCTTTGCTATGACACTCACCAAGCAAGTCTTACCTGAAAGGGTCGGCCTTTAGGCGTAATGAGTTCTGCTTGAACAGTGATCGTTGCCATCAATAAAAACCACATGGCTAGCACCTTGGTATTGCCCACGTGAACCCAGGAAACTGAGGAATGGCAATATTTTCACATACTGTTGCTGGATACACATGTCACAATTTTAATCCTGTAGACCAGCCTGGACTGATAAAGTTAATAAAAAAGTCCCCTTTAATATATCTTAGATGTCATTTTTGAGTACAGGATGTGGGTTACTTTCCATATTTATCTATAAGCAGTTGAAGCAGAACGGCAGAGAATACATGTTCATTTTCTCTTGAATCGTGTGTTTTCCTGTCCCTCCATCCAAGGCCAGGCTCTAATTATAGGACATGGGCTGCGGCCAGAGATAAGGATGTTACCTTGTGTTGTTTCCTAAACAGAGGATTAGGATGGGGCCTGGAGGTAGAGCTGATGGAGCGGGCCAGGACACTATACAGAGGAGGCCATGTGACTGCTTTGGAGCCCAGCTGTCCCAAAATAAGGAAAATCCATCTCTTCCCCCCCCCATTTCTTCAGATTCATCTTCAGGATGCCTTAACAGATCTGACCGAACAAACATGGAAATCAGGAATCCAGAAAAATGTAATTAATTAATAATTCTACTCTCTGATAGGGGAACTATGCATATAGTCAGAAGAACCATCAATAAAGTGCCACCGCTGGGGTCCATTGAGCTCCATAGTAAAACCATAAGGCCCCAGGAGCCCCATAGCAAAACCATAAGGTTCCAGGAGCCCCATAGCAAAACCATAACGCCCCAGGAGTCCTATAGCAAATCCATAAAGCCCCAGGAGTTCCATAGCAAATCCATGAGTCCCCAGGAGCCCCAAAGGAAAACCATAAGGCCCCCAGAAACTCCATAGTAAAACCATAAAGCCCCTGGAGCCCTATACCAAAACAATAAAGCCCCAGGAGCTCCATAGCAAAACCATAAAGCCCCAGGAGCCCTATACCAAAACAATAAAGCCCCAGGAGCTCCATAGCAAAACCATAAAGCCCCAGGAGCCCTATAGCAAAACCATAAGGCCCCAGGAGTCCAATAGCAAATCCATAAGGCCCCAGGAGCTCCATAGAAAAACCATAAGGCCCCATGAGCCCCATAGCAAAACCATAAGGTTCCAGGAGCCCCACTGCAAATCCATAAAGCCCCAGAAGCCCCCATAATAAAACCATAAGGCCCAAGAACCCCATAGAAAAACTATAAAGCCCCAGGAGTCCCATAGAAAATCCATATAGCCCCAGGAGTTCCATAGCAAATCCATGAGTCCCAAAGCAAAACCACGCAGCCCCAAAAACCCCATAGCAAAACCATAAAGCCCCTGGAGCTCTATAGCAAAGCCAGAAGGCCCCAGGAGCCCAATAGCAAAACCATAAGGCCCCAGAAACCCCCGTAGCCAAACCATAAAGCCCCAGGAGCCCCATAGCAAAACTATAAGACCCCAAAGCCCTATACCAAAACCATAAAGCCCCAGGAGCTCCATAAGCAAAACAATAAAGCCCCAGGAGCCCTATAGCAAAAAGATAAGGCCCCAGGAGCCCTAAAGCAAAAGCATAAGGCCCCAGGAGCCCAATAGCAAATCCATAAGGCCCCAGGAGCTCCATAGCAAAACCATAAGGCCCCATGAGCCCCATAGCAAAACCATAAGGTTCCAGGAGCCCCACTGCAAATCCATAAAGCCCCAGGAGCCCCCATAATAAAACCATAAGGCCCCAAGAACCCCATAGAAAAACTATAAAGCCCCAGGAGTCCCATAGCAAATCCATATAGCCCCAGGAGTTCCATAGCAAATCCATGAGTCCCAAAGCAAAACCACACGGCCCCAAAAACCCCATAGCAAAACCATAAGGCCCCTGGAGCCCAATAGCAAAACCATAAGGCCCCAGAAACCCCCGTAGCAAAACCATAAAGACCCAGGAGCCCCATAGCAAAACCATAAGACCCCAAAACCCCATAGCAAAATCATAAAGCCCCAGGAGCCCCATAGCAAAACCATAAGGCCCCAGGAGCCCCTTGGCAAAACCATATGGCCCAGGTGCCCCATAGCAAAGGTCCCATGGAGCTTCATAGCAAAACCATAAGGATTCCAAATTGCAGCAGAACGTGTAACACATGTTTGGATGCTATTATTATTTAATGGCACTTCAAATGTGGAGCAAATCTGCTGCAATTGTTGCATTACAGAATCGCATTCCAATCTTGGCAAAATGCATACTTAAAAAATTGCTGAGCTTCTCACCCCAAAAAGGAGCAAGAGCTTTTTTTGGGTGACAAATGCTCATAGGGCAGCCCATTGAAGTGAATGAGCTATCCTATGTGTGTCACGCATTCCCAAATCGTGAGTGGGAACGCTTGATCGCACTGCATGAGATCTAAACGGGGTCCTGAAGTAGATGTAAACCCTAACTGTTTGCTAAAGAAAGATTTTACGAAGGATGGAGGAACCAGGGAAATATAAGCAGATCAAATCTGAAAATCACTTCACTTGCAGTCCACTTAGATTCACACAAAGTTTTTGGAAGAGTTAATCTGGCCCCTTCCATACATATAAGGAGGGGTCAACCCTGAGGCACAGATTTTGGACAGCGGCGCAATTCCTTGCAGTTCGGAGCATTTGACATTCAGACAATCTGTGGGACTGGTGGTCCTCTGCCAAAACGTTTCACAAAGAGTCCTTTCTGCTACAGCAGATTCCAGAGACGGATTGGACGCTGAGTGGAGGGACCCCTCCGGGTCTGACATTGAGAGAGGTGACACCAACTGCACCCCAGGGCCCTGGGGTGAGCAGATAATGCTCCGCGGGGTCATGGGAAAGAGGCACCAGTTGGGGTTCATGGACCAAGACTTGGTATTTTATGGACAGCTGCCGAAAAAACATTACAGACTGCGTGAAAATTTTTATGCACACATCGCCATGACAACATTACACCGCCCATAAAGATCGCATTGTCTTATTCAGAACTGCCATACTGTACTGGTACCAATCTACTATTATTATGACATAATGCATAACTGGCTTCCATGAAAAACCATATGGAGCCAAGTTGGCATCACAGTTTTTGGGTCCCGTTACGAGGTGTTCCCACTGTCCCTGTGCTGAGTTGCCAGATCTGGTGCCCATTATGGGGGGGGGGTTCTCAGTATCCCAACACGGATTTCCCAGGGCTGTACACTTGCTGGGCCCATTATGAGGCGTTACCACAATTTTTCAGTTGAGTTCTGGAATATGGTGCCCTTTATAGGGGTTCTCAACAACCCTGTGCTTAGTTCCCAGGTTTGTACACCGACTGTACCCATTATGAGGGGTTCCCACCATCCCTGTGCTGAGTTCCCGGGTCTGTACACCCGCTGTGCTCATTATGAGGGGTTCCCACCATCCCTGCGCTGAGTCCCCAGGTCTGTACACCTGCTGTGCCCATTATGAGGGGTTCCCACCATCCCTGTGCTGAGTTCCCGGGTCTGTACACCCGCTGTGCCCATTATGAGGGGTTCCCACCATCCCTGTGCTGAGTTCCCGGGTCTGTACACCCGCTGTGCCCATTATGAGGGGTTCCCACCATCCCTAAGCTGAGTTCCCAGGTCTGTACACCCGCTGTGCCCATTATGAGGGGTTCCCACCATCCCTAAGCTGAGTTCCCAGGTCTGTACACCCGCTGTGCCCATTATGAGGGGTTCCCACCATCCCTGTGCTGAGTTCCCGGGTCTGTACACCCGCTGTGCCAATTATTACTGGTTCCCACCATCCCTAAGTTGAAATCCCAGGTTTGTACACCTGACCTACTGTGCCCATTATGAGGGGTTCCCACCATCTCTGTGCTGAGTTCCCGGGTCTGTACACCCGCTGTGCCCATTATGAGGGGTTCCCACCATCCCTGTGCTGAGTTCCCGGGTCTGTGCACCCGCTGTGCCCATTATGAGGGGTTCCCACCATCTCTGTGCTGAGTTCCTGGGTCTGTACACCCGCTGTGCCCATTATGAGGGGTTCCCACCATCTCTGTGCTGAGTTCCTGGGTCTGTACACCTGATGTGCTCATTATGAGGGGTCCCCACAATTTTTGAGCTGAGTTCTGGAGTCTGCTGCCTCTTATAGAGGTTCTCAACAACCCTGTGCTGAGTTCCCAGGTTTTTACACCTGCTGTGCCCATTATGAGGGGTTCCCGCCATCCCTGCATTGAGTTCCCAGGTCTGTACACCCGCTGTGCCCATTATGAGGGGTTCCCGCCATCCCTGCATTGAGTTCCCAGGTCTGTACACCTGCTGTGCCAATTATTAGGGGTTCTCACCATCCCTGCACTGAGTTCCCAGGTCTGTGTGTCTGCTATGCCCATTACGAGTGGTTACCACCATCCCTGTGACAAGGTTCCAGGTCTGTACACCCGCTGTGCCCATTATGAGGGGTTCCCACCATCTCCGTGCTGAGTTCCCAGGTCTGTACATCTGATGTGCCCATTATGAGGGGTTCCCACCATCCCTAACCTGAGTTTGCAGGTCTATACACCTGCTGTGCCAATTAATAGGAGTTCCCACCATCCCTAAGATGAAATCCCAGGTTTGTACACCTGACCTACTGTGCCCATTATGAGGGGTTCCCACCATCTCTGTGCTGAGTTCCCGGGTCTGTACACCCGCTGTGCCCATTATGAGGGGTTCCCACCATTCCTGTGCTGAGTTCCCGGGTCTGTACACCCGATGTGCCCATTATGAGGGGTTCCCACCATCCCTGTGCTGAGTTCCCGGGTCTGTACATCCGCTGTGCCCATTATGAGGGGTTCCCACCATCCCTGTGCCGAGTTCCCAGGTCTGTACACCCGCTGTGCCCATTATGAGGGGTTCCCACCATCCCTGTGCTGAGTTCCCGGGTCTGTACACCCGCTGTGCCCATTATGAGGGGTTCCGACCATCCCTGTGCTGAGTTTCTGGGTCTGTACACCCGCTGTGCCCATTATGAGGGGTTCCCACCACCCCTGTGCTGAGTTCCCAGGTCTGTACACCCGCTGTGCCCATTATGAGGGGTTCCCACCATCCCTGTGCTGAGTTCCCAGGTCTGTACACCTGCTGTGCCAATTATTAGGGGTTCTCACCACACCTGTGCTGAGTTCCCGGGTCTGGTGCCCATTTTTGGGGGTTCTCACTATCCCTGAATGGATTTCCCAGGTCTGTACATCTGCTGTGCTCATTATGAGGGGCTCTCACCATCCTCGATCTACTATCTATCTATAAATCTATCTATAGTATATCTGCTGTTCTTGCAGCCTCAGTGTCCATATTTGCACCTTGCAGCGTTGTGCCTCCCGCGGGCCCCGAGCAGGGTGGAGGCCCCACAGCAGAGAAGTGAGGTTAATGAGAGTGCAGACAGGAGGTTAGGACTTCTATGTCTGCAGCCTCACAGCCTGGACACATCTGTAATAACAATTTAGCCGGCAGTGATCGTGGCCGCTTCCCCTCGCCTCTACCCGATTGGTCGGATTTAATCGGATTTAATTGGGACCCGTCTCGGTGTTCTCAGGCAATTAGAGGCAGACATAATATATCAGGCTCAGAGGGAACAGAGACAGAAAATCCAATTATGAGGGATCTGATCTGAATGCAGATATGTCACAGAGGTGGCGGAGCCTCACTAGTAGACTGGGGAAGGGTTAAAGCCTCTGCTTTATCTAGAGAGCAGCCAAAACCTGGCAGAGGCTCCAACCCTTCCCCAGTCTACGATTTGGGGTGCTTACATTTCCTTTCACTTCCTGTCCTGGTGACACAGCAGGGAATGGAGACAAATCTCCCCTGTGGGGACACAGATCTGGCAGAGGCTCTAACCCTTCCCCAGTCTACTGTTTGGGGTGCTTACATTTCCTTCACTTCCTATCCTGGTGACACAGCAGGGAATCGAGACAAATCTCCCCGGTGGGGACACAGACCTGTCAGAGGCTCTAACCCTTCCCCAGTCTACTGTTTGGGGTGCTTTCATTTGCTTCGCTTCCTATCCTGGTGACACAGCAGGGAATGGAGACAGATCTCCCCAGTGGAGACAGACCTGGCAGAGGCTCTAACCCTTCTCCAGTCTACTTAATAAAGAGCTTATATTTTCCTGGTTCCTGTCTTTGTGACACAGCAGGAAGTGAAGTTAGAGAGACCCTGTCATCAGATCTCTGATGAGTGCCGCCATCTTTAATGTGAAATCAGCAGCCCTAGCAAACTCAGAGTTGTCATTCAAGTGAGACCCAGTAGTGCTTCCCTTCTCTCCTTCCCCTGTACCTACATAAATGTTATGTAAGGAGGTGACAGAGGGGTAGAGGAGCTGGGCCAGCACAGGCAGTGTTTAGACCCATGCAGGAAAGGGCTTAAATACAAGAAAGGAGGGAATTGATTCTTCCTGGAGAAGTCACATTTTCTCAGTAAGCTCACAGGCACATGGCAAGTCAATAAAAAAAGAATTTATGGAAAGGAATAAACGTCAAGGAAGTATTTAAATACTTGTTTTTTTCTGTTTTACCTGCAAGTTCTTAGAACTGACTTATACTCACATTCAGCCAATCATGCGGCGTTCCTGGGCCACAGTGTCATTGTCTGCTGTGCCAGCATCCTAGCAACCAATGACAAACAGCTGCACAGGGCCATTGGTTGTTAGGATGCTGGTGGCTGGGCCGCAGAGTCATTGGTTGCTATGGCAGCAACCTAGCAACCAATGAAATTCAGCATCACTGTTCCATTGGTTGTCTAAGTGCTGGCGGCTTGGCCCCAGGGTCATTGGTTGCTATGGCAGCAACCTGGAAACCAATGATACACAGCTGCACAGGGCCCCTGGTTGTTAGGATGCTGGAGGCTGGATCACAGAGTCATTGGCTGCTGTGACAGTATCCTAGCAACCAATGAAATTCAGCATCACTGTGCCACTGGTTGTCAAGGTTCTGGCGGATGGGCTTCCATGTCATTGATTTTTGTGCCAGCATCCTAGCAACCAATGAAACGCAGCTGAACAGCGCCATCGGTTGTTAGGATGCTAGCGGCTGGGTCACAATGTTATTGGTTGCTGTGCCAGCATCCTAGCAACCACGGGGTTAGGGGTGGCAGAAGCGTCCTCCAAAAAAAAAAGCAGTTGACCTAGGCACGCTCCAGCACTGTTGTGGTAGTAGTATCTGGAGAGAGGGACGTTGCTGCGGCAGAGGCCTCAGGAATGCGATCTGAACTTTTACGGCTGAGTTAATGAGATCTGTTTTTAGTAGTCGGAGCTGGATAGGTCACCCCATCTGCCGGCCCTGCCAGGGAATGCGGGGAGAGGAATGTTCAGCATCCCGGGCCAAGCCAGGGGCTGAGAACAGAAATCCTGACTCCCAGCAATTCATCTTCTGCGGGGAACATAAATCTCCCGAGCTCAGCATACCCGGGCGCCAATCATGCCCCACAGGCCGCAGACCTCCCTTGGCCAGAGCAGTCCTATGCACCATCGCCGCATCAAACCTCAACCAACATGGACCACCGTCCCTACCGAATCTAGGACCACCGTCCCTACCGAATTTATGACCACCGTCCCTACCGAATCTATGACCACTGTCCCTACCGAATCTACGACCACCGTTCCTACCGAATCTACGACCACCATCCCTACCGAATCTATGACCACCGTCCCTACCGAATCTACGACCACCGTCCCTACCGAATCTACGACCACCGTTCCTACCGAATCTATGACCACCATCCCTACCGAATCTATGACCACCGTCCCTACCGAATCTACGACCACCGTCCCTACCGAATCTACGACCACCGTTCCTACCGAATCTATGACCACCATCCCTACCGAATCTAGGACCACCATCCCTACCGAATCTACAACCACTGTCCCTACCGAATCTAGGACCAGCGTCCCTACCGAATCTATGACCACCATCCCTACCGAATCTACGACCACCATCCCTACCGAATCTACAACCACTGTCCCTACCGAATCTACGACCACCGTCCCTACTGAATCTACGAGCACTGTCCCTACCGAATCTACGACCACTGTCCCTACCGAATCTACAACCACTGTCCCTACCGAATCTACGACCACTGTCCCTACCGAATCTATGACCACCGTCCCTACCGAATCTACGACCACTGTCCCTACCGAATCTATGACCACCGTCCCTACCGAATCTATGACCACCGTCCCTACCGAATCTACGAGCACTGCCCCTACCGAATCTACGACCACCGTCCCTACCGAATCTACGACCACCGTCCCTACCGAATCTATGACCACCGTCCCTACCGAATCTACGACCACCGTCCCTACCGAATCTACGACCACCGTCCCTACCGAATCTATGACCACCGTCCCTACTGAATCTACGACCACCTTCCCTACCGAATCTACGACCACTGTTCCTACCGAATCTACGACCACCGTCCCTATTGAATCTACGACCATTGTCCCTACCAAATGTATGACCACCGTCCCTACTGAATCTGGACACAGTTTAGCGTGACGTCGGTGTACATCCTTGATGGTGCTGCGGACCCTTCTCTCTACACTATTTCGTTTTCACAGTGTAAATTCTGGCTTAAAGCGGAGGTCCACCCTAAAATGGACCTCCGCTCATCGGAATCCCCCCCCCCCCTCCGGCGCCACAATTGGCACCTTTCAGGGGGGAGGGGGGTGCAGTTACCTGGATAATCCAGGTAACTGCACCCACTTCCGGGATAGCTGTCTGCGGAAAGGGGCGTAGATTACGCCCCTTTCCGCAACTGCCCGCCCCTTTGCGCAAGTGCCCCGCTGCCTGCTGGGAAACACACAGTTCCCAGAGGCAGCGGGGACCGTCCGGATTGCGCCGCGCGGCTCGCGCATGCGCAGTAGGGAACCGGGAAATGAAGCCGAAAGGCTCCATTTCCTGATTCCCATACCCAAGATGGCGGCGCCAGCACCCGAGAGACGATCTAGAGATCGGCTTCGGGTGCCGACATTGCGGGCGCGCTGGACAGGTAAGTGTCATTATTTTAAAAGTCAGCAGCTGCAGTATTTGTAGCTGCTGACTTTAAAAAATAAAAAAAAACGCGGAGTCCCGGCGGACTCCCGCTTTAATCTGCCCTTACACCTATTTTTACTCCTCTAATAGACACTGTTCTGTGTAATCCCAGGTAAAATTAACTTTGGGGTTAGGCTTTTTGGGTGATTTATGGTGGTGTGTCACTTTTCTGGTTTTACTTCATTGCAAAATTTGCACATCTTTCTTGTTTCCCTTGTGGTGACTACTCCGGTTTAATCCGGAATCCCCCCCACTCACTTCCTCCCCTTTTCATTACCTGTCTATTCAGCTTCCCTTACTTCACACTTTTACTAACAATAGCCCCATTTGTTGCCTTTCACCAGTTCTTTTGGGTTCACTCCCATGAGTGCTATTTGGCCGAATGAATCCCATCCACAAGGGCCCTTCAACCAATCTCTATGGCCCGTTTGCTAATCCGGGATGTCACCCCAGCTCCCGGGGAGGCTATTATACCCCTCCCAGCGCTTTTTATGTACACTACTACTACCATTCACTATATATCTTATCCGTCAACCATAGGTAAGAGTGGCTAGGACCATTGTTATGCTCCCCCTCTTTGCCTATGTATATAATCAATTACCATTGATTATTATTATAACATATGATTTATCACAGGTGTTCCAATTTACAGCTGCTCCTGATGAGTGGAGACAATCCACGAAACGCGTCGAGCTCTTCACCAATTAATGCCATGCCCCAGCGGCCATGATTCTATTATGGGTTTGATCTATTTCAATCATCAATTCAGTTTATTGGTTATTACTATATACACACTTTGGAATGTACTGTCGGTTTACTGTTTACTATGTCATGTTCATTGTTATCATCGTATCATGAATTTTATTGGACTATGTGACAATTATACTAATTATATTATTTAATTCTGTATATCATATATCTGATTATTATTAATATACCCACTGTACTACCTCTTGATGTGTTTCCAATAAATTAGTAATTTAATATATTATATTGATTGAATGAATTCACCCTAAATAATTTGTTTCATATAAAGTCCCGTTGCCCATTTTTTGTCCCCTTCCCTTCTTTTTATCCCTACTGAATCGCTGCATCAAACCTCAACCAACATGGACCACCGTCCCTACCGAATCTACGACCACTGTCCCTACCGAATCTACGACCACCGTCCCTACCGAATCTATGACCACCGTCCCTACTGAATCTACGAGCACTGTCCCTACCGAATCTACGACCACCGTCCCTACTGAATCTACGAGCACTGTCCCTACCGAATCTATGACCACCGTCCCTACTGAATCTACGAGCACTGTCCCTACTGAATCTATGACCACCGCCCCTACCGAATCTATGACCACCGTCCCTACCGAATCTATGACCACCGTCCCTACTGAATCTGCGAGCACTGTCCCTACCGAATCTATGACCACCGTCCCTACCGAATCTATGACCACTGTCCCTACCGTATCTATGACCACCGTCCCTACCGAGTCTATGACCACCGTCCCTACCGAATCTATGACCACCATCCCTATCGAATCTACGACCACTGTCCCTACCGAATCTACGACCACCGTCCCTACCGAATCTATGACCACCATCCCTACCGAATCTATGACCACCGTCCCTACCGAATCTATGACCACCGTCCCTACCGAATCTATGACCACCATCCCTACCGAATCTATGACCACCGTCCCTACTGAATCTACAAGCACTGTCCCTACCGAATCTATGACCACCGTCCCTACCGAATCTATGACCACCATCCCTACCGAATCTATGACCACCGTCCCTACTGAATCTACAAGCACTGTCCCTACCGAATCTATGACCACCGTCCCTACCGAATCTATGACCACCATCCCTACTGAATCTACGAGCACTGTCCCTACCGAATCTATGACCACTGTCCCTATCGAATCTACGACCACCGTCCCTACCGAATCTATGACCACCATCCCTACCGAATCTATGACCACCGTCCCTACCGAATCTATGACCACCGTCCCTACCGAATCTATGACCACCATCCCTACCGAATCTATGACCACCGTCCCTACTGAATCTACAAGCACTGTCCCTACCGAATCTATGACCACCGTCCCTACCGAATCTATGACCACCATCCCTACCGAATCTATGACCACCGTCCCTACTGAATCTACAAGCACTGTCCCTACCGAATCTATGACCACCGTCCCTACCGAATCTATGACCACCATCCCTACTGAATCTACGAGCACTGTCCCTACCGAATCTATGACCACCATCCCTACCGAATCTATGACCACCGTCCCTACTGAATCTACGAGCACTGTCCCTACCGAATCTATGACCACCGTCCCTACTGAATCTACGAGCACTGTCCCTACCGAATCTATGACCACCGTCCCTACCGAATCTATGACCACCGTCCCTACTGAATCTACGAGCACTGTCCCTACCGAATCTATGACCACCATCCCTACCGAATCTATGACCACCGTCCCTACCGAATCTATGACCACCGTCCCTACCGAATCTACGACCACTGTCCCTACCGAATCTATGACCACTGTCCCTACCGAATCTACGACCACTGTCCCTACCGAATCTATGACCACCATCCCTATCGAATCTAAGACCACCATCCCTACCGAATCTATGACCACCGTCCCTACTGAATCTACGAACACTGTCCTTACCGAATCTATGACCACCGTCCCTACCGAATCTACGACCACCGTCCCTACCGAATCTATGACCACCGTCCCTACTGAATCTAGGACCACCGTCCCTACCGAATCTATGACCACCGTCCCTACTGAATCTACGCGCACTGTCCCTACCGAATCTACGACCACTGTCCCTACTGAATCTACGACCACCGCCCCTACCGAATCTACGACCCCCGTCCCTAGCAAATCTTCACCGAATCCACCAGACGATTCCCAAAAGAGGGAACGCCCAGGAGTACGGTGGGCAATCCAATGCTGGATTAGTTGTAACTGGGGCCCCGGGCAGTGTGCAATCCATGGGCCCCCACTAGAGATCACGTGTAACGTTGGCGCCTGTGATTTGCGCTTCTAAGTGACTATGATTGATTGATTGTGTAAGGCAGTGGTCTCCAAACTGCGGTCCAGGGGCCAGATGTGGCCCTTTGCTTGCCTTTATCTGACCCTTGGGGCTCTATTCCACCCCCTACCTAAATGTGAGAAGGTGGAAGCGCTCACACACCTGTGCTCATTCCCCCTACTGGCACCATCAATGGGGCACTTTCCCTCCCATTGAAACCAATGATGGGGCACAGATGCTGGGGTATTTTCTACACCCAATCGCCACAGTCCGGCCCCCCTAAAGCCTGAAGGAAAGCAAACTGGCTCCTTGGTCTAAGGCTCCCCGCTGAGGTGCAGCGCGTTAAAGTATGCTTGTTTTTGTGCACGTTAATGTGCGCTGCGTTAGCCAACTTATTTGGGCTGGCACGCACCTCAGTGGTCTAGAACCTACACCCAGGGCTTTGGATAAGGGGGTACTACCAGCCCTCCTGAATAGGGCCCAGGCCAGTGGGGGGGCCCAGGTAGCGGGGTGATTGCCATGACAAGGGGGGGGGGGTTGCAATTGCTGGAACTGACCCTCACTGCCAGCCTGACTGCCTTTGAGCTGCTGCAAAGAGAGCCATACAGGGGATTGGTTCCAGTAATTGCCCCCCACTGCGCCAATAACCCTCCCTGCCCACATCCACTTCACCCTGCTACCTGAACCCCCCCTCCCCGTTCATACATAGCTGTAGCATAGTAAACAGTGTTTACTTGGGGGAGAGGTTCTCTGCAGAATGTTGGCAGAGGACACACCCCCTGCTGAGTCAGAGTTCAGTAAAGCATGCGCCCCCTGCTGATTGGAGAGCTTTAGCGCTGACTATAGGAAGCGTGGCATTTTGGACCTCTGCAGAGAGACCACTGCTTCTACATAGAGAGGTTCTCTGCAGCATGCTTGCAGGGGACAAACCCCATGTTGAGTCAGAGTTCAGTAAAGCATACGCCCCCTGCGGATTGGAGAGCTCCAGTGCTCACTATAGGAAAAGGGGTGTTTTGGACCTCTGCAGACAGACCACTGCTTCCACACAGAGAGGTTTCTTTGCAGCATGCTTGCAGGGGACACACCACCCATTGAGTCAGAGCTAGAGCTCTCCAATCAGTAAAGCATGTGCCCCTTGCTGATTAGAGAGTTAGAGAGCTCTAGCGTTGACTGTAGGAAAGGGGGCATTTTGGACTTCTGCAGAGAGACCACTGCTTCCACAGAGCAAGGGTCCTTCCCATGCAGAATGCTGGCAGGGAACAGGCTTCTCTACTCTGCAATTAGATTCAGACCTAGAGCTCCCCAAGGAAGAGCCCTCATTCAGCAGAGGACATGCGAGACCTCCACAGAGAGATCGCTGCTTCCACACAAAGAGTTCCTCGGGTGGCAGGGGACAGACCTTCCTACTCGGGCTGTGGCTGCATTCTAAAGAACACCAACTCCAAGACTTTGAAGCCCCTTTGTTGTATGGACCTGGAATGTGTTTGGCTGGAAGTTCCGTTAGATGTAAATCTTCACACATTACGCCCCCTTATCTGATTTTTCTGACCTCACTTACTGCATTGCTTGTTCTGGGCCAGAGGCACCGCCCCTTATTGACACCTCTGACCTCCTTCAGGAAATGCTAGGTGCCTGGCTGTGTCTGGGCTCCGTCACTGATGTGGGCCGTGTGCAGCCAGTGAAGCAGAACTCCTAATCTGCTTAGTGAGAACCCCAAAGCTGGCCACACACTATACAATCTCTGTACAATCTCCTTCGGCTTCGCCAAAACGATCTAACATAAGGACAGACCTAAACAATCCACCCAAGTAGTATCCAATCAGGCAGGCCCAGATTGTACAGGGATCGGATTATAAATTGTTGGATGAATATGACAAGCATCCGCTCATTCTTGATACATTTTGACCATTTTTTGATACATTTTTTGCTTAATAAAGTGATTTCTTATAGTGGTCAGCTCCATCTAGTGGCCATAATGCGGTATTTTTTACAGAATGAGATATTTCAGGAAAAGTACCACACTATGGCCACTAGATGGGGCTGGCGATCATAGGAAATCACTACATGAAGCAAAATGCAATCACTGGGCGAATGCTTGACCCAACGAATTATCAATAGATAGACACCCCCTCCCCCCACATATCGTGTATGGTCAGCCTCAGAAGGCCGGGGGATCGGCATAACTTGCAAGAAATTAGCAATGGGCGTCTTTTATCAGTGGGTTTGGGTCACACATCTGCTGGCGGGAGTGGAAATCCCCTTTAAGTGTTTTTGTTCTGCAGTATAAGAGCCTCCAGCAGATTCATCAAACAACCTATTATGGAATCGCTGCCAAGCGTTCTGTACGGTTGGCGATAAGAAGATAAACGCAGCAGCTTTGTGTTTAGATAACGGTAAAGCAGCACCACAGATTTCACAAGACGTGTGCATGGCGAGATCGCTTTATTCCCAGCCTTCCGTACACTGAGCATTCGAACACAATGACCTCAGAGTAAAGGGGGGCGAATAAGGGAACATTCCCCTGTGCCCCTGACATGAAACTGCAAGAAACCAGTGACCCCCCAAATTTTCCCTATACCCCTGACATAGGTCTGTGCAAGAAACCAGTGACCCCCCAAATTTCCCCTGTGCCCCTGACACGAAACTGTACCAGAAGCCAGTGACCCCCCCAAATTTCCCCTGTGCCCCTGACACGAAACTGTACCAGAAGCCAGTGACCCCCCCAAATTTCCCCTGTGCCCCTGACACGAAACTGTACCAGAAGCCAGTGACCCCCCAAATTTCCCCTGTGCCCCTGACACGAAACTGTACCAGAAGCCAGTGACCCCCCAAATTTCCCCTGTGCCCCTGACACGAAACTGTACCAGAAGCCAGTGACCCCCCAAATTTCCCCTGTGCCCCTGACACGAAACTGTACCAGAAGCCAGTGACCCCCCAAATTTCCCCTGTGCCCCTGACAAGAAACTGTACCAGAAGCCAGTGACCCCCCAAATTTTCCCTGTGCCCCTGACACGAAACTGTACCAGAAGCCAGTGACCCCCCAAATTTCCCCTGTGCCCCTGACACGAAACTGTACCAGAAGCCAGTGACCCCCCCAAATTTCCCCTGTGCCCCTGACACGAAACTGTACCAGAAGCCAGTGACCCCCCAAATTTCCCCTGTGCCCCTGACACGAAACTGTACCAGAAGCAAGTGACCCCCCAAATTTCCCCTGTGCCCCTGACACGAAACTGTACCAGAAGCCAGTGACCCCCCAAATTTCCCCTGTGCCCCTGACACGAAACTGTACCAGAAGCCAGTGACCCCCCAAATTTCCCCTGTGCCCCTGACACGAAACTGTACCAGAAGCAAGTGACCCCCCAAATTTCCCCTGTGCCCCTGACATGAAACTGTACCAGAAGCCAGTGACCCCCAAATTTTCCCCCATGCCCCTGACACGAAACTGTACCAGAAGCCAGTGACCCCCCAAATTTCCCCCGTGCCCCTGACATGAAACTGTACCAGAAGCCAGTGACCCCCCAAATTTCCCCTGTGCCCCTGACATGAAACTGTACCAGAAGCCAGTGACCCCCCCAAATTTCCCCTGTGCCCCTGACATGAAACTGCAAGAAACCAAGGACCCCCCCAACTTTTCTCTATACCCCTGACATGGGACTGTGCCAGAAACCAGTGACCCCCCAAATTTCCCCTGTGCCCCTAACATAAAACTGTGCCAGAAACCAAAGACCCCCCCCCCAACTTTTCCCTGTGTCCCTGACATGGGACTGTGCAATGAACCAGTGACCCCCAATTTTTGTCTGTGTCCCTGACATGAAACTGTGCCAAAAACCAGTGACCCCCAAATTTTCCCTGTGCCCCTGACATGAAACTGCGCAAGAAACCAGTGACCCCCCAAATTTCCCCTGTGCCCGACATGGGACTGTGCAAGAAACCAGTGACCCCCAAATTCCCCTTGTGCCCCTGACATGAACCTGTGCCAGAAACCAAAGACCCCCCCAACTTTTCCCTGTGCCCCTGACAAGGGGCTGTGCAATGAACCAGTGACCCCCCAATTTTTTTCTGCGCCCCTGACATGAAACTGCGCAAGAAACCAGTGACCCCCTAAATTTCCCCAGTGCCCCTAACATAAAACTGCACCAGAAACCAGTGACCCCCCCAAATTTCCCCCAGTGCCCCTGACATAAAACTGTGCAGGAAACCAGTGACCCCCCAAATTTCCCCTGTGCCCCTGACATGGGACTGTGAGGGAAACTACTGACCCCCCCCCCCCAAATATTTCCCTGCATCCCCTCTAGTGACATGCAGCTGTGGATAAAACCACCAATAGTAACACATACTGGTATGAAAAACCATTGCCCCCCCCTAAATTCCCTTGTACCCCTATACTGACATGCATTGGTGAGAAAAGGCAGTGACCCCCCAAATATAGTAAAACAGTGGTAGCACAAAGACACCCCCCACACATTTCTCCTGTACCCCTTATATTGACATGGATTGAGTGAAAAACCTCAGTGACCCCCGAAATATTCCCTGCGCCTTCTATAGAGAGACCGTTGGTGTGCGCAGCCAATAGCATTAGGGCGTGCACCCCAGAGCTCAAATACACGAGTGTATATCAGTAGAGCAGTGGACGGTGTCAGTAGGGCAGAGATTGGTGTCAGTAGAGTAGTGGACAGTGTCAGTAGAGAAGAGGACGGTGTCAGTAGGGCAGAGGACGGTGTCAGTAGAGAAGAGGACGGTGTCAGTAGGGCAGAGGACGGTGTCAGTAGAGAAGAGGACGGTGTCAGTAGAGAAAAGGATGGTGTCAGTAGAGCAGAGATTGGTGTCAGTAGAGTAGTGGACGGTGTCAGTAGAGAAGAGGACGGTGTCAGTAGGGCAGAGGACGGTGTCAGTAGAGAAGAGGACGGTGTCAGTAGGGCAGAGGATGGTGTCAGTAGAGAAGAGGACGGTGTCAGTAGAGAAGAGGACGGTGTCAGTAGGGCAGAGGACGGTGTCAGTAGAGAAGAGGACGGTGTCAGTAGAGAAGAGGACGGTGTCAGTAGAGCAGAGGACGGTGTCAGTAGGGCAGAGGATGGTGTCAGTAGGGCAGAGGACGGTGTCAGTAGAGCAGAGGACGGTGTCAGTAGGGTAGTGGGCGGTGTCAGTAGAGCAGAGGAAGGTGTCAGTAGGGCAGAGGATGGTGTCAGTAGAGCAGAGGACGGTGTCAGTAGGGTAGTGGACGGTGTCAGTAGAGCAGAGGACGGTGTCAGTAGAGCAGAGGACGGTGTCAGTAGAGAAGAGGACAGTCTCAGTAGAGCAGGGCACGGTGTCAGTAGGGTAGTGGACCGTGTCAGTAGAGCAGAGGACGGTGTCAGTAGAGCAGAGGACGGTGTCAGTAGGGCAGAGGACAGTGTCAGTAGGGCAGAGGACGGTGTCAGTAGAGCAGTGGACAGTGTCAGTAGGGCAGTGGACGGTGTCAGTAGGGAAGAGGACGGTGTCAGTAGAGCAGAGGACGGTGTCAGTAGAGCAGAGGACGGTGTCAGTAGGGCAGAGGACGGTGTCAGTAGAGCAGAGGACGGTGTCAGTAGAGCAGAGGACGGTGTCAGTAGGGCAGAGGACGGTGTCAGTAGAGCAGAGGACGGTGTCAGTAGAGCAGAGGACGGTGTCAGTAGGGCAGAGGACGGTGTCAGTAGAGCAGAGGACGGTGTCAGTAGAGCAGAGGACGGTGTCAGTAGAGCAGAGGACGGTGTCAGTAGGGCAGAGGACGGTGTCAGTAGAGCAGAGGACGGTGTCAGTAGAGCAGAGGATGGTGTCAGTAGGGCAGAGGATGGTGTCAGTAGAGCAGAGGACGGTGTCAGTAGGGCAGAGGACGGTGTCAGTAGAGCAGAGGATGGTGTCAGTAGGGCAGTGGATGGTGTCAGAAGAGCAGAGGATGGTGTCCGTAGGGCAGTAGATAGTGTCAGTAGGGCAGTGGATGGTGTCAGTAGAGCAGTGGACGGTGTCAGTAGAGCAGAGGACGGTGTCAGTAGAGCAGAGGACGGTGTCAGTAGAGCAGAGGACGGTGTCAGTAGAGCAGAGGATGGTGTCAGTAGGGCAGAGGACGGTGTCAGTAGAGCAGAGGACGGTGTCAGTAGAGCAGAGGACGGTGTCAGTAGGGCAGAGGACGGTGTCAGTAGAGCAGAGGACGGTGTCAGTAGGGCAGAGGACGGTGTCAGTAGAGCAGAGGACGGTGTCAGTAGAGCAGAGGACGGTGTCAGTAGAGCAGAGGATGGTGTCAGTAGGGCAGTGGATGGTGTCAGAAGAGCAGAGGATGGTGTCCGTAGGGCAGTAGATAGTGTCAGTAGGGCAGTGGACGGTGTCAGTAGAGCAGAGGACGGTGTCAGTAGAGCAGAGGACGGTGTCAGTAGAGCAGAGGATGGTGTCAGTAGAGCAGAGGACGGTGTCAGTAGGGCAGAGATTGGTGTCAGTAGAGCAGAGGACGGTGTCAGTTGAGCAGAGGATGGTGTCAGTAGAGCAGAGGATGGTGTCAGTAGGGCAGAGATTGGTGTCAGTAGAGCAGAGGACGGTGTCAGTAGAGAAGAGGATGGTGTCAGTAGAGCAGTGGACGGTGTCAGTAGAGCAGTGGACGGTGTCAGTAGAGCAGAGGACGGTGTCAGTAGAGCAGAGGATGGTGTCAGTAGAGCAGAGGATGGTGTCAGTTGAGTAGAGGATGGTGTCAGTAGAGCAGAGGATGGTGTCAGTAGAGCAGAGGATGGTGTCAGTAGAGCAGAGGATGGTGTCAGTAGAGCAGAGGATGGTGTCAGTAGGGCAGTGGACGGTGTCAGTAGAGAAGAGGACGGTGTCAGTAGGGCAGTGGATGGTGTCTTTAGAGCAGAGGACGGTGTCAGTAGAGCAGAGGACGGTGTCAGTAGAGCAGAGGACGGTGTCAGTAGGGCAGAGGACGGTGTCAGTAGAGAAGAGGATGGTGTCAGTAGAGCAGAGGATGGTGTCAGTAGAGCAGAGGATGGTGTCAGTAGAGCAGAGGATGGTGTCAGTAGAGCAGTGGACGGTGTCAGTAGAGAAGAGGATGGTGTCAGTAGAGCAGAGGATGGTGTCAGTAGAGCAGAGGATGGTGTCAGTAGAGCAGAGGACGGTGTCAGTAGGGTAGAGATTGGTGTCAGTAGGGCAGTGGATGGTGTCAGTAGAGCAGAGGACGGTGTCAGTAGAGGAGAGGATGGTGTCAGTAGGGCAGTGGACAGTGTCAGTAGAGCAGAGGACGGTGTCAGTAGAGCAGAGGATGGTGTCAGTAGGGCAGAGATTGGTGTCAGTAGAGCAGAGGACGGTGTCAGTAGAGCAGAAGACGGTGTCAGTAGAGAAGAGGACGGTGTCAGTAGGGCAGTGGATGGTGTCATTAGAGCAGAGGACGGTGTCAGTAGAGCAGAGGATGGTGTCAGTAGAGCAGAGGATGGTGTCAGTAGAGCAGAGGACGGTGTCAGTAGGGTAGAGATTGGTGTCAGTAGAGCAGAGGACGGTGTCAGTAGAGGAGAGGACGGTGTCAGTAGAGGAGAGGACGGTGTCAGTAGGGCAGTGGACAGTGTCAGTAGAGCAGAGGATGGTGTCAGTAGAGCAGAGATTGGTGTCAGTAGAGGAGAGGACAGTGTCAGTAGGGCAGAGGACGGTGTCAGTAGGGCAGAGGACGGTGTCAGTAGGGCAGTGGACAGTGTCAGTAGAGCAGTGGATGGTGTCAGTAGAGCAGAGGACGGTGTCAGTAGGGCAGTGGACAGTGTCAGTAGAGCAGAGATTCGTGTCAGTAGAGGACAGTGTCAGTAGGGCAGTGGACGGTGTCAGTAGAGCAGATATTGGTGTCAGTAGAGCAGTGGACGGTGTCAGTAGAGGACAGTGTCAGTAGGGCAGTGGACGGTGTCAGTAGAGAAGAGGACGGTGTCAGTAGGGCAGAGGACGGTGTCAGTAGAGAAGAGGACGGTGTCAGTAGGGCAGAGGACGGTGTCAGTAGAGAAGAGGACGGTGTCAGTAGAGAAAAGGATGGTGTCAGTAGAGCAGAGATTGGTGTCAGTAGAGTAGTGGACGGTGTCAGTAGAGAAGAGGACGGTGTCAGTAGGGCAGAGGACGGTGTCAGTAGAGAAGAGGACGGTGTCAGTAGGGCAGAGGATGGTGTCAGTAGAGAAGAGGACGGTGTCAGTAGAGAAGAGGACGGTGTCAGTAGGGCAGAGGACGGTGTCAGTAGAGAAGAGGACGGTGTCAGTAGAGAAGAGGACGGTGTCAGTAGGGCAGAGGACGGTGTCAGTAGAGAAGAGGACGGTGTCAGTAGAGAAGAGGACGGTGTCAGTAGAGCAGAGGACGGTGTCAGTAGGGCAGAGGATGGTGTCAGTAGGGCAGAGGACGGTGTCAGTAGAGCAGAGGACGGTGTCAGTAGGGTAGTGGGCGGTGTCAGTAGAGCAGAGGAAGGTGTCAGTAGGGCAGAGGATGGTGTCAGTAGAGCAGAGGACGGTGTCAGTAGGGTAGTGGACGGTGTCAGTAGAGCAGAGGACGGTGTCAGTAGAGCAGAGGACGGTGTCAGTAGAGAAGAGGACAGTCTCAGTAGAGCAGGGCACGGTGTCAGTAGGGTAGTGGACCGTGTCAGTAGAGCAGAGGACGGTGTCAGTAGAGCAGAGGATGGTGTCAGTAGGGCAGAGGATGGTGTCAGTAGAGCAGAGGACGGTGTCAGTAGGGCAGAGGACAGTGTCAGTAGGGCAGAGGACGGTGTCAGTAGAGCAGTGGACAGTGTCAGTAGGGCAGTGGACGGTGTCAGTAGGGAAGAGGACGGTGTCAGTAGAGCAGAGGACGGTGTCAGTAGGGCAGAGGACGGTGTCAGTAGAGCAGAGGACGGTGTCAGTAGAGCAGAGGATGGTGTCAGTAGGGCAGAGGATGGTGTCAGTAGAGCAGAGAACGGTGTCAGTAGGGCAGAGGACGGTGTCAGTAGAGCAGAGGATGGTGTCAGTAGGGCAGTGGATGGTGTCAGAAGAGCAGAGGATGGTGTCCGTAGGGCAGTAGATAGTGTCAGTAGGGCAGTGGATGGTGTCAGTAGAGCAGTGGACGGTGTCAGTAGAGCAGAGGACGGTGTCAGTAGAGCAGAGGACGGTGTCAGTAGAGCAGAGGATGGTGTCAGTAGGGCAGAGGACGGTGTCAGTAGAGCAGAGGACGGTGTCAGTAGGGCAGAGGACGGTGTCAGTAGAGCAGAGGATGGTGTCAGTAGGGCAGTGGATGGTGTCAGAAGAGCAGAGGATGGTGTCCGTAGGGCAGTAGATAGTGTCAGTAGGGCAGTGGATGGTGTCAGTAGAGCAGAGGATGGTGTCAGTAGGGCAGTGGATGGTGTCAGTAGAGCAGAGGACGGTGTCAGTAGAGCAGAGGACGGTGTCAGTAGAGCAGAGGACGGTGTCAGTAGAGCAGAGGATGGTGTCAGTAGAGCAGAGGACGGTGTCAGTAGGGCAGAGATTGGTGTCAGTAGAGCAGAGGACGGTGTCAGTTGAGCAGAGGATGGTGTCAGTAGAGCAGAGGATGGTGTCAGTAGGGCAGAGATTGGTGTCAGTAGAGCAGAGGACGGTGTCAGTAGAGAAGAGGATGGTGTCAGTAGAGCAGTGGACGGTGTCAGTAGAGCAGTGGACGGTGTCAGTAGAGCAGTGGACGGTGTCAGTAGAGCAGAGGACGGTGTCAGTAGAGCAAAGGATGGTGTCAGTAGAGCAGAGGATGGTGTCAGTTGAGTAGAGGATGGTGTCAGTAGAGCAGAGGATGGTGTCAGTAGAGCAGAGGATGGTGTCAGTAGAGCAGAGGATGGTGTCAGTAGGGCAGTGGACGGTGTCAGTAGAGAAGAGGACGGTGTCAGTAGGGCAGTGGATGGTGTCATTAGAGCAGAGGACGGTGTCAGTAGAGCAAAGGACGGTGTCAGTAGAGCAGAGGACGGTGTCAGTAGAGCAGAGGACGGTGTCAGTAGGGCAGTGGACGGTGTCAGTAGAGAAGAGGATGGTGTCAGTAGAGCAGAGGATGGTGTCAGTAGAGCAGAGGATGGTGTCAGTAGAGCAGAGGACGGTGTCAGTAGGGTAGAGATTGGTGTCAGTAGGGCAGTGGATGGTGTCAGTAGAGCAGAGGACGGTGTCAGTAGAGGAGAGGATGGTGTCAGTAGGGCAGTGGACAGTGTCAGTAGAGCAGAGGACGGTGTCAGTAGAGCAGAGATTGGTGTCAGTAGAGGAGAGGACAGTGTCAGTAGGGCAGAGGACAGTGTCAGTAGGGCAGAGGACGGTGTCAGTAGGGCAGTGGACAGTGTCAGTAGAGCAGTGGATGGTGTCAGTAGAGCAGAGGACGGTGTCAGTAGGGCAGTGGACAGTGTCAGTAGAGCAGAGATTCGTGTCAGTAGAGGACAGTGTCAGTAGGGCAGTGGATGGTGTCAGTAGAGCAGAGGACGGTGTCAGTAGAGCAGAGGATGGTGTCAGTAGAGCAGAGGATGGTGTCAGTAGGGCAGAGATTGGTGTCAGTAGAGAAGAGGATGGTGTCAGTAGAGCAGAGGATGGTGTCAGTTGAGTAGAGGATGGTGTCAGTAGAGCAGAGGATGGTGTCAGTAGAGCAGAGGATGGTGTCAGTAGAGCAGAGGATGGTGTCAGTAGGGCAGAGATTGGTGTCAGTAGAGCAGAGGACGGTGTCAGTAGAGCAGAGGACGGTGTCAGTAGGGCAGTGGACGGTGTCAGTAGAGAAGAGGACGGTGTCAGTAGGGCAGTGGATGGTGTCATTCGAGCAGAGGACGGTGTCAGTAGAGCAGAGGATGGTGTCAGTAGAGCAGAGGATGGTGTCAGTAGAGCAGAGGACGGTGTCAGTAGGGTAGAGATTGGTGTCAGTAGGGCAGTGGATGGTGTCAGTAGAGCAGAGGACGGTGTCAGTAGAGGAGAGGATGGTGTCAGTAGGGCAGTGGACAGTGTCAGTAGAGCAGAGGATGGTGTCAGTAGAGCAGAGATTGGTGTCAGTAGAGGAGAGGACGGTGTCAGTAGGGCAGAGGACGGTGTCAGTAGGGCAGTGGACAGTGTCAGTAGAGCAGTGGATGGTGTCAGTAGAGCAGAGGATGGTGTCAGTAGGGCAGTGGACAGTGTCAGTAGAGCAGAGGATGGTGTCAGTAGAGCAGAGGATGGTGTCAGTTGAGTAGAGGATGGTGTCAGTAGAGCAGAGGATGGTGTCAGTAGGGCAGAGATTGGTGTCAGTAGAGCAGAGGATGGTGTCAGTAGAGCAGAGGATGGTGTCAGTAGAGCAGAGGACGGTGTCAGTAGGGCAGAGATTGGTGTCAGTAGAGCAGAGGACGGTGTCAGTAGAGCAGAAGACGGTGTCAGTAGAGAAGAGGACGGTGTCAGTAGGGCAGTGGATGGTGTCATTAGAGCAGAGGACGGTGTCAGTAGAGCAGAGGATGGTGTCAGTAGAGCAGAGGATGGTGTCAGTAGAGCAGAGGACGGTGTCAGTAGGGTAGAGATTGGTGTCAGTAGAGCAGAGGACGGTGTCAGTAGAGGAGAGGACGGTGTCAGTAGGGCAGTGGACAGTGTCAGTAGAGCAGAGGATGGTGTCAGTAGAGCAGAGATTGGTGTCAGTAGAGGAGAGGACAGTGTCAGTAGGGCAGAGGACGGTGTCAGTAGGGCAGTGGACAGTGTCAGTAGAGCAGTGGATTGTGTCAGTAGAGCAGAGGACGGTGTCAGTAGGGCAGTGGACAGTGTCAGTAGGGCAGTGGACAGTGTCAGTAGAGCAGAGATTCGTGTCAGTAGAGGACAGTGTCAGTAGGGCAGTGGATGGTGTCAGTAGAGCAGAGGACGGTGTCAGTAGAGCAGAGGATGGTGTCAGTAGAGCAGAGGATGGTGTCAGTAGGGCAGAGATTGGTGTCAGTAGAGAAGAGGATGGTGTCAGTAGAGCAGAGGATGGTGTCAGTTGAGTAGAGGATGGTGTCAGTAGAGCAGAGGATGGTGTCAGTAGAGCAGAGGATGGTGTCAGTAGAGCAGAGGATGGTGTCAGTAGGGCAGAGATTGGTGTCAGTAGAGCAGAGGACGGTGTCAGTAGAGCAGAGGACGGTGTCAGTAGGGCAGTGGACGGTGTCAGTAGAGAAGAGGACGGTGTCAGTAGGGCAGTGAATGGTGTCATTCGAGCAGAGGACGGTGTCAGTAGAGCAGAGGATGGTGTCAGTAGAGCAGAGGATGGTGTCAGTAGAGCAGAGGACGGTGTCAGTAGGGTAGAGATTGGTGTCAGTAGGGCAGTGGATGGTGTCAGTAGAGCAGAGGACGGTGTCAGTAGAGGAGAGGATGGTGTCAGTAGGGCAGTGGACAGTGTCAGTAGAGCAGAGGATGGTGTCAGTAGAGCAGAGATTGGTGTCAGTAGAGGAGAGGACGGTGTCAGTAGGGCAGAGGACGGTGTCAGTAGGGCAGTGGACAGTGTCAGTAGAGCAGTGGATGGTGTCAGTAGAGCAGAGGACGGTGTCAGTAGGGCAGTGGACAGTGTCAGTAGAGCAGAGGATGGTGTCAGTAGAGCAGAGGATGGTGTCAGTTGAGTAGAGGATGGTGTCAGTAGAGCAGAGGATGGTGTCAGTAGGGCAGAGATTGGTGTCAGTAGAGCAGAGGATGGTGTCAGTAGAGCAGAGGATGGTGTCAGTAGAGCAGAGGACGGTGTCAGTAGGGCAGAGATTGGTGTCAGTAGAGCAGAGGACGGTGTCAGTAGAGCAGAAGACGGTGTCAGTAGAGAAGAGGACGGTGTCAGTAGGGCAGTGGATGGTGTCATTAGAGCAGAGGACGGTGTCAGTAGAGCAGAGGATGGTGTCAGTAGAGCAGAGGATGGTGTCAGTAGAGCAGAGGACGGTGTCAGTAGGGTAGAGATTGGTGTCAGTAGAGCAGAGGACGGTGTCAGTAGAGGAGAGGACGGTGTCAGTAGGGCAGTGGACAGTGTCAGTAGAGCAGAGGATGGTGTCAGTAGAGCAGAGATTGGTGTCAGTAGAGGAGAGGACAGTGTCAGTAGGGCAGAGGACGGTGTCAGTAGGGCAGTGGACAGTGTCAGTAGAGCAGTGGATTGTGTCAGTAGAGCAGAGGACGGTGTCAGTAGGGCAGTGGACAGTGTCAGTAGAGCAGAGATTCGTGTCAGTAGAGGACAGTGTCAGTAGAGCAGTGGACAGTGTCAGTAGGGCAGTGGACGGTGTCAGTAGAGCAGATATTGGTGTCAGTAGAGCAGTGGACGGTGTCAGTAGAGGACGGTGTCAGTAGGGCAGAGGACGGTGTCAGTAGGGCAGTGGACGGTGTCAGTAGAGGACGGTGTCAGTAGAGCAGAGGACGGTGTCAGTAGAGCAGAGGACGGTGTCAGTAGAGAAGAGGACGGTGTCAGTAGAGCAGTGGACAGTGTCAGTAGGGCAGTGGACGGTGTCAGTAGAGCAGATATTGGTGTCAGTAGAGCAGTGGACGGTGTCAGTAGAGGACGGTGTCAGTAGGGCAGAGGACGGTGTCAGTAGGGCAGTGGACGGTGTCAGTAGAGGACGGTGTCAGTAGAGCAGAGGACGGTGTCAGTAGAGCAGAGGACGGTGTCAGTAGAGCAGAGGACGGTGTCAGTAGAGAAGAGGACGGTGTCAGTAGGGCAGTGGATGGTGTCATTAGAGCAGAGGACGGTGTCAGTAGAGCAGAGGATGGTGTCAGTAGAGCAGAGGATGGTGTCAGTAGAGCAGAGGACGGTGTCAGTAGGGTAGAGATTGGTGTCAGTAGAGCAGAGGACGGTGTCAGTAGAGGAGAGGACGGTGTAAGTAGGGCAGTGGACAGTGTCAGTAGAGCAGAGGATGGTGTCAGTAGAGCAGAGATTGGTGTCAGTAGAGGAGAGGACAGTGTCAGTAGGGCAGAGGACGGTGTCAGTAGGGCAGTGGACAGTGTCAGTAGAGCAGTGGATTGTGTCAGTAGAGCAGAGGACGGTGTCAGTAGGGCAGTGGACAGTGTCAGTAGAGCAGAGATTCGTGTCAGTAGAGGACAGTGTCAGTAGAGCAGTGGACAGTGTCAGTAGGGCAGTGGACGGTGTCAGTAGAGCAGATATTGGTGTCAGTAGAGCAGTGGACGGTGTCAGTAGAGGACGGTGTCAGTAGGGCAGAGGACGGTGTCAGTAGGGCAGTGGACGGTGTCAGTAGAGGACGGTGTCAGTAGAGCAGAGGACGGTGTCAGTAGAGCAGAGGACGGTGTCAGTAGAGAAGAGGACGGTGTCAGTAGAGCAGTGGACAGTGTCAGTAGGGCAGTGGACGGTGTCAGTAGAGCAGATATTGGTGTCAGTAGAGCAGTGGACGGTGTCAGTAGAGGACGGTGTCAGTAGGGCAGAGGACGGTGTCAGTAGGGCAGTGGACGGTGTCAGTAGAGGACGGTGTCAGTAGAGCAGAGGACGGTGTCAGTAGAGCAGAGGACGGTGTCAGTAGAGCAGAGGACGGTGTCAGTAGAGCAGAGGATGGTGTCAGTAGAGCAGAGGACGGTGTCAGTAGGGTAGAGATTGGTGTCAGTAGAGCAGAGGACGGTGTCAGTAGAGGAGAGGACGGTGTCAGTAGGGCAGTGGACAGTGTCAGTAGAGCAGAGGATGGTGTCAGTAGAGCAGAGATTGGTGTCAGTAGAGGAGAGGACAGTGTCAGTAGGGCAGAGGACGGTGTCAGTAGGGCAGTGGACAGTGTCAGTAGAGCAGTGGATTGTGTCAGTAGAGCAGAGGACGGTGTCAGTAGGGCAGTGGACAGTGTCAGTAGAGCAGAGATTCGTGTCAGTAGAGGACAGTGTCAGTAGAGCAGTGGACAGTGTCAGTAGGGCAGTGGACGGTGTCAGTAGAGCAGATATTGGTGTCAGTAGAGCAGTGGACGGTGTCAGTAGAGGACGGTGTCAGTAGGGCAGAGGACGGTGTCAGTAGGGCAGTGGACGGTGTCAGTAGAGGACGGTGTCAGTAGAGCAGAGGACGGTGTCAGTAGAGCAGAGGACGGTGTCAGTAGAGAAGAGGACGGTGTCAGTAGAGCAGTGGACAGTGTCAGTAGGGCAGTGGACGGTGTCAGTAGAGCAGATATTGGTGTCAGTAGAGCAGTGGACGGTGTCAGTAGAGGACGGTGTCAGTAGGGCAGAGGACGGTGTCAGTAGGGCAGTGGACGGTGTCAGTAGAGGACGGTGTCAGTAGAGCAGAGGACGGTGTCAGTAGAGCAGAGGACGGTGTCAGTAGAGCAGAGGACGGTGTCAGTAGAGAAGAGGACGGTGTCAGTAGGGCAGTGGATGGTGTCATTAGAGCAGAGGACGGTGTCAGTAGAGCAGAGGATGGTGTCAGTAGAGCAGAGGATGGTGTCAGTAGAGCAGAGGACGGTGTCAGTAGGGTAGAGATTGGTGTCAGTAGAGCAGAGGACGGTGTCAGTAGAGGAGAGGACGGTGTCAGTAGGGCAGTGGACAGTGTCAGTAGAGCAGAGGATGGTGTCAGTAGAGCAGAGATTGGTGTCAGTAGAGGAGAGGACAGTGTCAGTAGGGCAGAGGACGGTGTCAGTAGGGCAGTGGACAGTGTCAGTAGAGCAGTGGATTGTGTCAGTAGAGCAGAGGACGGTGTCAGTAGGGCAGTGGACAGTGTCAGTAGAGCAGAGATTCGTGTCAGTAGAGGACAGTGTCAGTAGAGCAGTGGACAGTGTCAGTAGGGCAGTGGACGGTGTCAGTAGAGCAGATATTGGTGTCAGTAGAGCAGTGGACGGTGTCAGTAGAGGACGGTGTCAGTAGGGCAGAGGACGGTGTCAGTAGGGCAGTGGACGGTGTCAGTAGAGGACGGTGTCAGTAGAGCAGAGGACGGTGTCAGTAGAGCAGAGGACGGTGTCAGTAGAGAAGAGGACGGTGTCAGTAGAGCAGTGGACAGTGTCAGTAGGGCAGTGGACGGTGTCAGTAGAGCAGATATTGGTGTCAGTAGAGCAGTGGACGGTGTCAGTAGAGGACGGTGTCAGTAGGGCAGAGGACGGTGTCAGTAGGGCAGTGGACGGTGTCAGTAGAGGACGGTGTCAGTAGAGCAGAGGACGGTGTCAGTAGAGCAGAGGACGGTGTCAGTAGAGCAGAGGACGGTGTCAGTAGGGCAGTGGATGGTGTTTGTAGTCTTTATTTTTATTATTATTATTTTTTTTTTTTTTACAATTTTATTTTCTTACTTATTTTTTTCACAATATTATTGTTTTTTAAACATTTTTAGGAGCCCCATTGGGGGGCTTTGGTGAAATTTTAAAGGTCTAAACAGAGTGAAAGGACTGAGGACAGAGCTTCCCCAGTCCATTTCTCTGCAGCCTCAGCTGCACTGGACAGTGAAGGAATGGGAAGCACTCTGTGCTCAGTGGCATTGTTTACGAATTGTTTAAGAATGAACACAGGAGCGATCGGTATAGATCCCTCACCGTGTCCATTCATTCATCCTAAATCATCCCCAGCAGGCAGGAGGGGAGAGGAGGGAAGGTGGTAGCACTGAAGGGGGGGGGGAGGGGTTGAAACAGGGAGAAATCAGCACTGCACAGGGTGATTAGGGTGTGCCCAGACACACCCGGCACACCCTGTGTGCACACCTATGAGTGAGACGCAGTGGTGGTAAAAACCAGTGACCACCCCAAAAACACTCTTCACGTTTCGGATATTAACATGAACTGGTTGGAAAAAAACAGCACCCCGTATAGTAAAAGAGAGTCCCCCCCCCCCCCCCCCCCCGAAATGCTTCTTCCTGCCTGTATCAGACTGATAAAGGCAGGAAGTGAAGGGAAAATCTCAGAGTCAGCAATAAAACCCTGGCATGGGTTTTGCCCCTCCCCCGCTCTGTCTATAACTTTGGATTTGATGCGATGTTATGGGGCCATGTCGGTGCTGTGTGTGGCGGCGTTCTTCTTTAATGTTTATGTGGAGTACACTGATGTCTGCAGATGGAATGATCATTTGATGTGTGTGGAGGTCCCCCCCTCCACCCGCCTTCTCCCGGCCAGCTTGGAGCGATCAGCTGCTGTAGTATCCTGTGTCTGTCTTGGCTCGGCTCCCATGTACAGTACAGAACCTTTACACAGGAACATACTATAGTGGTCTTTGGGGATGGCTCCACCCGGCTCCACACACCCCTTGGAATGCTGTTTACACTGAAGGAGCGGGTTACGAGTTAAAGGGGCATTTGATGGGTGTGCCCGGCCCATAGCCGCAGCCTGCAGACTGTGAGAGGATGGGAATAAAGTAGGGCGGCTTCGGGGAAAGGCAGCCGACGACACCCGAAGGATATGAAAGAACGATGCGACCTCCATTGCCCCCCCCCCCCCCCCAGAGGGCAGACATGGCGGATCGGCTTAGCAGATGGGGAGGGGGCAGCCGTGATAGGGGCAGATCCTCTAACCCAGTGGTCTCCAAACAGCGGCCCAGTGGCCAGATGCGGCCCCTTACGCTTGTTTTTATCCGGCCCTTGGGGGACTATTTCATCCATTGATACCAACAATGGACCATAATTCCCTCCCACTGACACCAATGAAGGGGTACAGTTCCTCCCAATGATACCAACAATGGGGGACAATTCCTTCCAATTACACCAACAATGGGGGACAATTCCTTCCAATGACACCAACAATGGGGCACAATTCCTTCCAATGACACCAACAATAGGGGACATTTCCTTCCAATGATACCAATAATGAGGCACAATTCCTTCCAATGACACCAACAATGGGGGACAATTCATTCCAATGACACCAACAATGGGGGACAATTCCTTCCAATGACAATAACAGTGGGGGACAATTCCTTCCAATGACACCAATGATGGGGTACAATTTCTCCCAATGACACCAACGATTAGGCACAATTCCCCTCAATGACACCAATGATGGGACACTATTCCTCCCGTTGACACCAATGATGGGGCATTTTTTTTTCCAACTGATGTCGGGACCTTTCATACTCCCAATGGCCATAGTCCAGCCCCCCTAAAGTCCGTAGGACCCTAAACAGGCCCTTAGTTTATAAAGTTTGGAGACCCCTGCTGTAACCCACAGGTGCCAAAGTGGTGTCCTTCCAGCTGTTGCGCAACTACAAATCCCCATGAGGCTTTGCAAGGCTGACAGTTACAAGCATGACTCCCACAGGCAAAGGCATGATGGGACTTGTAGCGTCTAACTCAACCACTCAGTCATTCCTCCTGGGTGTGGTCATGCCTGACAGCCCAATGGCCACACCCAGGAGGAACGATTGAGTGCATCCATGGTATATAGCTTAGTGTGCCGCTCAGGCTCGTTTCGATATGGAGTATGTGTGTACACCCCCAATGTGTTCTTCTCTGCTCCCCCGGAGCTTACTCATGGGGATGCATCCCCATAATTAAGCTTCGGGGGCGAAGCAAATCGTGTTGGGGGCGTGGCCTGGTTGGAGTCAAAGCTGAGGTTGTCACTCTCATCACCACCGTAGGACTGCATGGATGTACAGGATTGGGGATTACCTCTTTCTTCTCCCTTGAGGAACGATTGAGTGGTTGGGTTAGAGACGAGGTCTCCAAACTTTCTAAACAAATGAAAAGGTTTACTGTTCTTCAGACTTCAGTGGGGCTGGACTGTGCCAAGTGATAATAGAAAATGCCCCATCTTTCAGTGGGAGGAATAATGCCCCATTGTTGGTGTCAATTGGAGGAATAGTGCCCCATTGTTGGTGTCAGTGGGAGCAATAATGCCTCATTGTTGGTGTCAGTGGGAGGAATAGTGCCCCATTGTTGGTGTCAGTGGGAGGAATAGTGCCCCATTGTTGGTATCAGTGGGAGGAATAATGCCCCATTGTTGGTGTCAGTGGGAGGAATAGTGCCCCATTGTTGGTGTCAGTGGGAGGAATAATGCCCCATTGTTGGTGTCAGTGGGAGGAATTATGCCTCAAGGGCCAGATAAAGTTAAGCAAAGGGCCGAATGTGGCCCCAGTTTGGGGACTATTGGGTTAGCCAACCACTCAATCATTCCTCCTGGGTGTGGCCATGTGGCTGTCGGGCATGACCACACCCTAGAGGAAGGACTGAGTGGTTGGGTTACATGCTAAAAGTCCCATAATGCCTCTGCTTGTGGGAGTCATGCTTGTAACGGTCAGCCTGTCAATACCCCATGGGGACTTGTAGTTCCGCAACAGCTGGAGGGCCACATGTTGAGCACCCCATGCTCTAACCCAGTGGTCTCCAAACTTCAGTCCTGGGGCCAGATGTGGTCTTTTGCTTAACTTTATCTGGCCCTTGTGGCATTATTCCTGCCACTGACACCAATGATGGGGCATAATTTGTTCCACTGACACCAACGATAATGTATAATTCCTCCAAATGACACTAACGATTGGGGCAAAATTCTTTCTACTGACACCAACAATGGGGGACTATTCCTCCCACTGACACCAACTTATACCAAAGATGGGGCATTTTCCACTCTCACTGGGCACAGTCGGGCCCCCCTAAAGTCTGAAGGACAGTAAACTGGCCCATTGTTTAGAAAGTATGGAGACCATGGCTCTAACCCAACCACTCAATCATTCCTCCTGGGTGTGGCCATGTAGCTCTTGGGTATGACCCCACCCAGGAGGAAAGATTGAGTGGTTGGGTTAGAGGTTCTGCTGTGAACACTACTCCATATTCGGTACAGACAGTCTTACAGTCTCAGTGACAGCCGGATTGGGTGAAAAAAAGATGGCACTGCCCTCTGTAAACCAGCAAGGAATGGGTTAAAGCGGAGTTCCACCCAAAAATGGAACTTCTGCCTTTCGGAATCCTCCCCCCTCTGGTGCCACATTTGGCACCTTTCAGGGGGGAGGGGGGAGCAGATACCTGTCTAATCCAGGTATTTGCTCCCAGTTCCGGGCATTGATAGCCGCAGTATCCACGGATATCCACGCCATGTCCGGCCCCTCCTACGCCCCCCCCCCCCCCACACTGTCTTCTGGGAGGCACACAGGTCCCAGAAGACAGCAGGGATCGCGCAGGGCGACTTGCGCATGCGCAGTAGGGCACCAGGCTGTGAAGCCGCAAGGCTTAATTTCCTGATTCCCTTCCCGAAGATGGCGGCGCCTCCACCCAAGAGCCGAGGGACAGATCGGCTTTGGGTGCTGACGTCGTGGGCGCCCTGGACAGGTAAGTGTCCTTATTTTAAAAGTCAGCATCTGCAGTATTGGCGGGACTCTGCTTTAAGGCTGCCTATCAATGCCACTTCTCAGTGCACTTTAGTGCTGCCTATCAGGGCCCATGAGTGCCGCCTCATCAGTGCCGACTCATTAGCGCACATCAATGAAGGAGAAAAATTACCTGTTGGCAACATTTTATAGCAAACTATGAAAATTTTTATATTTTTTTCAAAATTGTTGGCCTTTTTTTGTTTGTTTAGCTAAAATAAAAAAGCAGAGGTGGTTAAAAAAATGATAAAAATGTCATATGGGTACAGCGTTGTATGACCGCGTAATTGTTATTCAAAGTGTGAGAGCGCTGAAAGCTGAACATTGACCTGGGCAGGAAGGAGGGGGTCGGTATTGAGGAGGTCGGTATTGAGGAGGTCGGTATTGAGGTGCTCGGTATTGAGGAGGTCGGTATTGAGGTGCTCGGTATTGAGGAGGTCGGTATTGAGGGGGTTGGTAATTAGGTGGTCGGTATTGAGGTGGTCAGTATTGAGGAGGTCGGTATTGAGGTGGTCGGTATTGAGGTGGTCGGTATTGAGGAGGTCGGTATTGAGGAGGTCGGTATTGAGGTGGTCGGTATTGAGTTGGTCGGTATTGAGGAGGTCGGTATTGAGGTGGTCGGTATTGAGGAGGTCGGTATTGAGGTGGTCGGTATTGAGGTGGTCGGTATTGAGTTGGTCGGTATTGAGGAGGTCGGTATTGAGGTGGTCGGTATTGAGGAGGTCGGTATTGAGGAGGTCGGTATTGAGGTGGTCGGTATTGAGGAGGTTGGTATTGAGGTGCTCGGTATTGAGGAGGTCGGTATTGAGGTGGTAGGTATTGAGGAGGTCGGTATTGAGGTGGTCGGTATTGAGGTGGTCGGTATTGAGGTGGTCGGTATTGAGGAGGTCGGTATTGAGGTCGGTATTGAGGGGATCGGTATTGAGGTGGTCGGTATTGAGGTGGTCGGTATTGAGGTGGTCGGTATTGAGGAGGTCGGTATTGAGGAGGTCGGTATTGAGGTGGTCGGTATTGAGGAGGTTGGTATTGAGGTGCTCGGTATTGAGGAGGTCGGTATTGAGGTGGTAGGTATTGAGGAGGTCGGTATTGAGGTGGTCGGTATTGAGGTGGTCGGTATTGAGGTGGTCGGTATTGAGGAGGTCGGTATTGAGGTCGGTATTGAGGGGATCGGTATTGAGGTGGTCGGTATTGAGGTGGTCGGTATTGAGGTGGTCGGTATTGAGGAGGTCGGTATTGAGGAGGTCGGTATTGAGGAGGTCGGTATTGAGGTGGTCGGTATTGAGAGGGTCGGTATTGAGGAGGTCGGTATTGAGGTGGTCGGTATTGAGGTGGTCGGTACTGAGGAGGTCGGTACTGAGGAGGTCGGTACTGAGGTGGTCGGTATTGAGGAGGTCGGTATTGAGGAGGTCGGTATTGAGGAGGTCCGTATTGAGGAGGTCGGTATTGAGGTGGTCGGTATTGAGGAGGTCGGTATTGAGGAGGTCGGTATTGAGGTCGTCGGTATTGAGGTGGTCGGTATTGAGGAGTTCGGTATTGAGGAGGTCGGTATTGAGGAGGTCGGTATTGAGGTGGTCGGTATTGAGAGGGTCGGTATTGAGGAGGTCGGTATTGAGGTGGTCGGTATTGAGGTGGTCGGTACTGAGGAGGTCGGTACTGAGGAGGTCGGTACTGAGGAGGTCGGTACTGAGGTGGTCGGTATTGAGGTGGTCGGTATTGAGAGGGTCGGTATTGAGGAGGTCGGTATTGAGGTGGTCGGTATTGAGGTGGTCGGTACTGAGGAGGTCGGTACTGAGGAGGTCGGTACTGAGGAGGTCGGTACTGAGGTGGTCGGTATTGAGGTGGTCGGTATTGAGGTGGTCGGTATTGAGGAGGTCGGTATTGAGGAGGTCGGTATTGAGGAGGTCGGTATTGAGGTGGTCGGTATTGAGGAGGTCGGTGTTGAGGTGGTCGGTGTTGAGGAGGTCGGTATTGAGGAGGTCGGTATTGAGGTCGTCGGTATTGAGGTGGTCGGTATTGAGGAGGTCGGTATTGAGGTGGTCGGTATTGAGGAGGTCGGTATTGAGGAGGTCGGTATTGAGGAGGTCGGTATTGAGGTGGTCGGTATTGAGGTGGTCGGTACTGAGGAGGTCGGTACTGAGGAGGTCGGTACTGAGGAGGTCGGTACTGAGGTGGTCGGTACTGAGGTGGTCGGTACTGAGGAGGTCGGTATTGAGGAGGTCGGTATTGAGGAGGTCGGTATTGAGGAGGTCGGTATTGAGGTGGTCGCTATTGAGGTGGTCGGTATTGAGGTCGGTATTGAGGGGATCGGTATTGAGGTGGTCGGTATTGAGGAGGTCGGTATTGAGGAGGTCGGTATTGAGGTCGTCAGTATTGAGGTGGTCGGTATTGAGGAGGTCGGTATTGAGGTCGTCGGTATTGAGGTGGTCGGTATTGAGGAGGTCGGTATTGAGGAGGTCGGTATTGAGGTGGTCGGTATTGAGAGGGTCGGTATTGAGGAGGTCGGTATTGAGGTGGTCGGTATTGAGGTGGTCGGTACTGAGGAGGTCGGTACTGAGGAGGTCGGTACTGAGGTGGTCGGTATTGAGGAGGTCGGTATTGAGGAGGTCCGTATTGAGGAGGTCGGTATTGAGGTGGTCGGTATTGAGGAGGTCGGTATTGAGGTCGTCGGTATTGAGGTGGTCGGTATTGAGGAGGTCGGTATTGAGGAGGTCGGTATTGAGGAGGTCGGTATTGAGGTGGTCGGTATTGAGGTGGTCGGTATTGAGAGGGTCGGTATTGAGGAGGTCGGTATTGAGGTGGTCGGTACTGAGGAGGTCGGTACTGAGGAGGTCGGTACTGAGGAGGTCGGTACTGAGGTGGTCGGTATTGAGGTGGTCGGTATTGAGGAGGTCGGTATTGAGGAGGTCGGTATTGAGGAGGTCGGTATTGAGGTGGTCGGTGTTGAGGAGGTCGGTGTTGAGGTGGTCGGTGTTGAGGAGGTCGGTATTGAGGTGGTCGGTATTGAGGTGGTCGGTATTGAGGAGGTCGGTATTGAGGTGGTCGGTATTGAGGAGGTCGGTATTGAGGTGATCGGTATTGAGGAGGTCGGTATTGAGGTGGTCGGTATTGAGGAGGTCGGTATTGAGGTGGTCGGTATTGAGGAGGTCGGTATTGAGGTGGTCGGTATTGAGGTGGTCGGTATTGAGGAGGTCGGTATTGAGGTGGTCGGTATTGAGGTGGTCGGTACTGAGGAGGTCGGTACTGAGGAGGTCGGTACTGAGGAGGTCGGTACTGAGGTGGTCGGTACTGAGGTGGTCGGTACTGAGGAGGTCGGTACTGAGGAGGTCGGTATTGAGGAGGTCGGTATTGAGGAGGTCGGTATTGAGGTGGTCGGTATTGAGGAGGTCGGTATTGAGGTGGTCGGTATTGAGGAGGTCGGTATTGAGGAGGTCGGTATTGAGGTGGTCGGTATTGAGGAGGTCGGTATTGAGGTGGTCGGTATTGAGGAGGTCGGTATTGAGGAGGTCGGTATTGAGGAGGTCGGTATTGAGGTGGTCGGTATTGAGGTGGTCGGTATTGAGGAGGTCGGTATTGAGGTGGTCGGTATTGAGGAGGTCGGTGTTGAGGTCGGTATTGAGGAGGTCGGTATTGAGGAGGTCGGTATTGAGGTGGTCGGTATTGAGGAGGTCGGTATTGAGGTGGTCGGTATTGAGGTGATCGGTATTGAGGTGGTCGGTATTGACGAGGTCGGTATTGAGGAGGTCGGTATTGAGGTGGTCGGTATTGATGTGGTCGGTATTGAGGAGGTCGGTATTGAGGTGATCGGTATTGAGGTGGTCGGTGTTGAGGAGGTCGGTGTTGAGGAGGTCGGTATTGAGGAGGTCGGTATTGAGGTGGTCGGTATTGAGGTGGTCGGTATTGAGGAGGTCGGTATTGAGGTGGTCGGTATTGAGGTGGTAGGTATTGAGGAGGTCGGTATTGAGGAGGTCGGTACTGAGGTGGTCGGTATTGAGGAGGTCGGTATTGAGGAGGTCGGTATTGAGGTGGTCGGTATTGAGGTGATCGGTATTGAGGTGGTCGGTATTGAGGTGGTCGGTATTGAGGTGGTCGGTATTGAGGTGGTCAGTATTGAGGAGGTCGGTATTGAGGAGGTCGGTACTGAGGAGGTCGGTATTGAGGAGGTCGGTATTGAGGTGGTCGGTATCGAGGTGATCGGTATCGAGGAGGTCGGTATTGAGGTGATCGGTATTGAGGAGGTCGGTATTGAGGTGGTCGGTATTGAGGAGGTCGGTATTGAGGAGGTCGGTATTGAGGTGATCGGTATTGAGGAGGTCGGTATTGAGGAGGTCGGTATTGAGGTGGTCGGTATTGAGGTGGTCGGTATTGAGGTGATCGGTATTGAGGAGGTCGGTATTGAGGTGATCGGTATTGAGGAGGTCGGTATTGAGGAGGTCGGTATTGAGGTGGTCGGTATTGAGGAGGTCGGTATTGAGGAGGTCGGTATTGAGGAGGTCGGTATTGAGGTGATCGGTATTGAGGAGGTCGGTATTGAGGAGGTCGGTATTGAGGTGATCGGTATTGAGGAGGTCGGTATTGAGGTGGTCGGTATTGAGGTGGTCGGTATTGAGGAGGTCGGTATTGAGGTGGTCGGTATTGAGGTGGTCGGTATTGAGGTCGGTATTGAGGTGATCGGTATTGATGTGGTCGGTATTGAGGAGGTCGGTATTGAGGTGGTCGGTATTGAGGTGATCGGTATTGAGGAGGTCGGTATTGAGGAGGTCGGTATTGAGGTGGTCGGTATTGAGGAGGTCGGTATTGAGGTGGTCGGTGTTGAGGAGGTCGGTATTGAGGTGGTCGGTATTGAGGAGGTCGGTATTGAGGTGGTCGGTATTGAGGTGGTCGGTATTGAGGAGGTCGGTATTGAGGAGGTCGGTATTGAGGTCGGTATTGAGGAGGTCGGTATTGAGGTGGTCGGTGTTGAGGAGGTCGGTATTGAGGTGGTCGGTATTGAGGTGGTCGGTATTGAGGTGGTCGGTATTGAGGTGGTCGGTATTGAGGAGGTCGGTATTGAGGTGGTCGGTATTGAGGTGGTCGGTATTGAGGTCGGTATTGAGGTGATCGGTATTGATGTGGTCGGTATTGAGGAGGTCGGTATTGAGGTGGTCGGTATTGAGGTGATCGGTATTGAGGAGGTCGGTATTGAGGTGATCGGTATTGAGGAGGTCGGTATTGAGGTGGTCGGTATTGAGGAGGTCGGTATTGAGGTGGTCGGTATTGAGGAGGTCGGTATTGAGGAGGTCGGTATTGAGGTGATCGGTATTGAGGTGATCGGTATTGAGGTGGTCGGTATTGAGGAGGTCGGTATTGAGGTGATCGGTATTGAGGTGGTCGGTATTGAGGTGGTCGGTATTGAGGAGGTCGGTATTGATGTGGTCGGTATTGAAGTGCACTGGATGGAACGAGACGGTTGGACGTAGATAGTGGCGCTTTTGTTTGGCTCGGCGAGGAGCACGCTCCCATTCAGCCCAGTTCTGCTGCCTCATCGTTTTCCCCCGGCGGCGGATGGGAATTTGCCGAGTCCCACACTGGGCGTGTTTCCTGCCCGAGCCGATGGAATGCGAATGTTTACTTCCAACGCTGCAGAAGGATGTATAGGAAGTGTGTGTGAACGTGCGGCTCCTGCGCTCGCCAGGCCGGAAAGGGTTAAAAAAGAAAACGCGCACATTCCGGGAGGGGGCGGAGGCCAGGGGGGGGGGGGTCGGCTCTTCCCATACAAATAAACTAGAGTGGTGATAATCTGCGCTAAAGAAGATCTTCCGCCAAACAATGGCTGGTATAGAAAGCAAGCCTGTTTGGGGCGGGGGGTTTAAAGGGACACGATCGCTGCGTCTGCTGCCCCCCTCCCCCCCCCCCCCCCCACCAAATTATTACATAATCTTCAAAACCCAATGACATCTCTTTTGTTACATAGTTACATAGTAGGTGAGGTTGAAAAATGACACAAGTCCATCAAGTCAATTGTATTGCCATTTTTAACTGCTTGCCTTCTGGGCACTTTTACCCCCTTCCTGCCAAGGCCAGTTTTCAGCGCTGTCACACTTTGAATGACAATTGCTGGGTCATGTAACACAAATGACGTTTTTTTTTATCATTTTCTTCACACAGCTTTCTTTTGGTGAAATGTAATCACCAGTGGGGGATTTTGTTTTTTTTTGGTAAACAAACAAAAAAAAAAAGTTTTGAGAAAAAACAAAACTTTTTCGTAGTTTGTTATAAAATTTTGTAAATAAGTAATTTTTCTCCTTCACTGATGGGCTCTGACAGGCAGCACTGATAGGCAGCGGTGGTGGGCACTGATAGGCTCTGACAGGCTGCACTGATGGGCACTGATAGGCAGCATTAGTTGGCACTGATAGGCAACACTGGTGGGCATTGATAGGTGGCACTGATGGGCCCTGACAGGCTGCACTGAAGGGCACTGATAGGCGGCACTGGTGGGCATTGATAGGTGGCACTGATGGGCTCTGACAGGCTGCACTGTAGGGCACTGATAGGTCGGCACTGATGGGCACTGATAGGCAGCACTGGTGGGCACTGATATGTGGCACTGATAGGCAGCACTGGTGGGTATTGATAGGTGGCACTGATGGGCTCTGACAGGCTGCACTGAAGGTCACTGATAGGCGGCACTGATGGGCTCTGATAGGCAGCACTGTTGGGCACTGATATCTGGCACTGATAGGCAGCACTGGTGGGCTCTGACAGGCTGCACTGAAGGGCACTGATAGGCAGCACAGATAGGCAGCATTGGTGGGCCCTGATGGGCTTTGACAGACAGCACTGAGGAGCACTGATAGGCGGCATCATCTTTAGAAGAGGCTTCCTTCTGGGACGACAGCCATGCAGACCAATTTGATGCAGTGTGCGGTGTATGGTCTGAGCACTGACAGGCTCACCCCCCCTCCACCCCTACAACCTCTGCAGCAATGCTGGCAGCACTCATACGTCTATTTCTCAAAGACTACCTCTGGATATGACGCTGAGCACGTGACCTCAACTTCTTTGGTGGATCATGGCGAGGCCTGTTCTGAGGGGAACCCGTCCTGTTATACCGCTGTATGGTCTTGGCCACCGTGCTGCAGCTCAGTTTCAGGGTCTTGGCAATCTTCTTATAGCCTAGGCCATCTTTATATGGAGAAACAATTCTATTTTTCAGATCCTCAGAGAGTTCTTTGCCATGAGGTGCCATGTTGTGCTTCCAGTGACCAGTATGAGAGAGTGAGAGCGATAAAACCACATTTAACACACCTGCTCCCCATTCACACCTGAGACCTGCTAACACTAACAAGTCACATGACACCGGGGGGAGGGAAAATGGCTAATTGGGGCCCAATTTGGACATTTTCACTTAGGGGTGTACTGACTTTTGTTGCCAGCGGTTTAGACATTAATGGCTGTGTGTTGAGTTATTTTGAGGGGGCAGGAAATTTACACCGTTATACAAGCTGTACACTCACTACTTTACATTGTAGACAAGTGTCATTTCTTCAGTGTTGTCACATGAAAAGATAGAAGAAAAGATTTACACAAATGTGGGGGGTGTACTTACTTTTGAGAGATACTGTATGTGATCCGCCGCACAGCTGCCCCCCTGTAACAGTAAAACTGCTATGGGGCGGACAGCAAGTGGTTAATTCTGCCTCTAGGTGGCGCTTTAAGAGGGCTTTAAAGCCCAGGAGGTGGCGTGGCTTCTGTATCATGTGACCGCTGTGATTGGCTCTCACAATGGTCACATGATCAGCATCCCGTCCCCCCAATTAGAAGTCTTGACAGTGACAGCACGGTCAGAGCGCCAGAGCATGCTGTGAGTGCGCACAGTTTCCTGCCGACCATGAATGCACACATTGGGCGGCTGGGTGTTAACAGCACACTTTTCTTGCCACCGGATGTATGCATTTCGCAGTGCCGTTATTTTGCACGGAACCCCAACACCTCTAGCCAGCCCGGCGCAACGCACTTGTGTTCCGGTGAGACCCATCTGTGCACTGTGATGTCATGCCTGGTTGAAAACGAAGCATGTCCATTAAAATATGCATTGCAGTACGTTTGTAGGCCATTCGAACAAACGTGCGTCAATACATAGAGACTGGGTCATTATCATCCCTGCAGAAATGATTGCAGAAGCTGAAGACTGCAAAATGATACATTGTGCCCCGTAAACAGATTCCACCTGTTATATACCCCATATGATCAGAATATGAAAGCTGACAGCTGATTGGATCCCAGCACAGTAAGGGTGCACCGCTTCCATGGATACTCTGTCCACCCTCCGCTTGCACCTTGTCTGCAGCCGATCAACAAAACTGGCATTTAGGACTGTGTGCCGCACAAGCCTGTCCTTTGTCAGCCATGGATGGTGGGCACTAAGGCTCGCACAGGCCGCCCCACGCCCTGCTGGCCTGTAACCCTTTGCCTGTCTCCCTGCAGCAAACTAGGATCACTCGCAGAGCCGGGGATGGACACTGGAGGGGGGTCCGAGAGTGGGGTCACCATTTTCCATGTGGGTAGTATATGGTGTAAGGTTAAGGTGAAAAATAAAATAAACCCCTGACTTGCTACAAAGTTACAATGTAGAAGTCTAATAATGGGGGAGAGGAGACTGAGGAAATGCTTCCTCCTGCCTGCAACAGATAGATAACATCCTTAGTCGTGGTCTCTAAACTGTGTCCCCCGGCCCAGATGCAGCCCATTGCTTGCGTTTATCTGGCCCTTGGGGCACTATTCCTCCCACTGGCACTAACGATGGGGCACTATACCTCCAACTGAAACCAAGAATAGGGCACTATACCTCCAACTAACACCAATGATGGGGCACTATACCTCCAACTGATACCAATGATGGGGCACTATACCGCCAACTAACACCAATGATGGGGCACTATACCTCCAACTGATACCAATGATGGGGCACTATACCGCCAACTAACACCAATGATGGGGCACTATTCCTCCCACTGACACCAGTGATGGGGCACTATTCCTCCCACTGACACCAGTGATGGGGCACTATTCCTTCCACTGACAGCAATGAGGGGCACTATTCCTCCCACTGATACCAATGATGGGACACTATTCCTCCCACTGACAGCAATGAGGGGCACTATTCCTCCCACTGATACCAATGATGGGGCACTATACCTCCAACTGAAACCAAGAATAGGGCACTATACCTCCAACTAACACCAATGATGGGGCACTATACCTCCAACTGATACCAATGATGGGGCACTATTCCTCCCACCGATACCAATGATGAGGCACTATACCTCCAACTGACACCAATGATGGGTCACTATACCTCCAACTGATACCAATGATGGGGCACTATTCCTCCCACCGATACCAATGATGGGGCACTATTCCTCCCACTGACACCAGTGATGGGGCACTATTCCTCCCACTGACACCAGTGATGGGGCACTATTCCTCCCACTGATACCAATGATGGGGCACTATTCCTCCCACTGATACCAATGATGGGACACTATTCCTCCCACTGACACCAATGATGGGGCACTATTCCTCCCACTGATACCAATGATGGGACACTATTCCTCCCACTGACACCAGTGATGGGGCACTATTCCTCCCACTGACACCAATGATGGGGCACTATTCCTCCCACTGATACCACTGATGGGGCACTATTCCTCTCACTGATACCAATGATGGGACACTATTCCTCCCACTGATACCAATGATGGGGCACTATTCCTCCCACCGATACCAATAATGGGGCACTATTCCTCCCACCGATACCAATGATGGGGCACTATTCCTCCCACTGACACCAGTGATGGGGTACTATACCTCCCACTGACACCAAGAATAGGGCAGCGTTCTTTCCACTGATACCAATGATGGGGCACTATTCTTTCCATTGAACCAATGATGGGGCGCCATTTCTCCCACTAATAACATTCATGGGCACTCTTCCACCTTCTACTTACGGCAGGCACTATGTCATTTTTATTTCTCCCACTGATCACCAATCCTGAGTAATGGCTACAGTACAACACCCCCCCCCCCCCCCTTAAATCTGAAGGACATGGGCTATACTGCTATCGTTATAATCGTATTTATTATCCTATAACAGTAATGGGTTTATTATTTCTTTGTGCTTATTTTACATACTTTTCTTTTCATCCAAACACTAGACGGTGTAGCCTGGACATCTGTCCGTAGTCACCGGATTGCTATTCCATGAGTAAATGTCATCTAGGTGTGTCCTTCACTTCCAAGAGCGCATCCAGGAACCGCTCCCAAATGACGGAAGTCGTTTTTCGGAGAAGAGCAAAAAAAATAAAAAATGCGGGCCGGGCCCCAGGAGAGCAGAAAGTATTCTCTTCCGCTCTGGACTTCCCTATTTCCGCCCCGGTTTCCAGCGAGGTCTTGATGACCTTTTCTTCTAGCTCGGTGTTCGGCTTGTTTACCCAAAGCGCAAGGAGTCGGCTATTGAGAGGCCACTTCAGCAAAAGGCAAGCTGTTTCCTGGCCGGGCCCTTCAATCTGCAGACAATCATCTGTAAATAAAGAACTCCGAAGGCTAAAAAGGCCTGACAGCTATAGTTGTCCAACTTCTCCACCCGTGGATTGGACCGCCTATGTCGTTGGCAAACACAGAAAATATTTATTTTATATAGACTCCAAAAGGAGCAGGAAATCCTAAACAACTGCCATGTTTTTTTCCAAAAATTTGATTCTTGTACTGAAAAACGTTTCTTGAAGTTCATTAAGGGACACAAGAAGTCTTTTGGGCTATACTGCCATCTACAGGAGGATTGGACACTGGAAAAAAATAAATAACGGTAGACCAGCCTAGGTGCCAGTGCCCAGGTCTGAACCTGCGACCTCGGCTGTGTCTGGCAGAATCTCTTCTTGCTGAGCCACCTGAGATGCTAGACAGCTCCCTGCCCGATGCCTTAGACAATCTTGCCTTGTGTCTTGTTTCCCATGAATCTTGAACCTTTTGCTCCTCCCATGAATGTCCTGTTTAAGCCATGTCTTTGCACTTCCTGTTTGCCAGTTTATTGTGCTCTCTTCAGCCAATATATCTCATGCTCATCACTCCTACTGCCCTCCTGTCATGGTTATGCAGTGATCTTCCTGTTTGCTTACCTCCCCTCATGTGTTCAGACTAAGAGGCCAGCCACTTCCACCTGGTGGTTTTTATAACCTCTCCTCTAAGCATGGCTCCACCCCAGGCCCTATCAGAGAACCTTATATTAACCTGTGCACTGCAAGCCAACAGTGCTGATCAACCATTGTGTATTCCTTTGTGTGTTTAGCTTCCTGTTACCTGCCGTGTGCTCTTCTGTTGTTCCGTTACCTACTTTGGCGTGTCCTTGACTATCCCTGTTTGCCTGTGATCCTGACCTTTTGGCATGTTCCTGACTATTCCTGTCTGCTTGTGGCCTCGACCTTGGCTTTGTCCCTCACCATCCCTATCCTTCTGTTGCCTACTGTTGGTGTGAGCTGGGGGACCCTGGGGGTTGCGACCTGGAGCCAGTTGCAGCCAAGTCCATCCTCACCACTCGAGGCTCTGGAGAACACCTGCTGGCTCTTAGACTCCGCTCCCCAGGGAAATCTTACGCTCAAACCCCAGTGGGATCTGTCCCCCGTCTGCAGCAGTCAGCCGTAGGGTCCACAACCTTGCGGTGCACTCCTGATCCCTACGGTGTGCATCTGTTACCTCGCCTCAAGGTGACCTGACACCTCCTTTGCTACCGCTCGTTACCGGCATTTGGCTTGTTCTTCGGTTAAACGTTTGCTTGATCCCAACCTGTGACCACTTGTTACCAACCTTTGGTTTGTTTACTGACTACACTTCAGCTTGATCCCTACTTGCTATATCTGCTACTGGACCCTGACTTGCTCACCTCTTGGTTGGGTGATCCGAAAGGACTGCAGCCTGGTACTAAGAAGCAACAAAACCCATCTCTACCATCAGCTCAGCTCTGGTGAACACCAGTTAGTGCTTAGACTTTGCACTTTGGGTGAGGCCGTGTCATTCACCAGGGTGACCTGCTGCTGCACCTTTCTGGTCGGTGGGAGCCTCTCTACTGCTTTAGCTACCGGCCTCCAAGCCTGACCCCTGACTGCAATACCAGGATAACCATCCTAATACCAACTTGCCTCAGTTCTTCAGCAAAGTAGTACCAATAGCTTGATCAAGCGCAAAGAGGGGGTGGTACCCGAGTCCCTCAATGGACTCCATGAAAGGGAATACAAAAATCTTTTTTTCCCTCTTTTGTCCATTTGAGGGACCCCAGAAGACTTGAAACCTTCAGAATGTCCAAAAACAGTCCAATTGATCGGTGGGGAACACAGCAAACAATCGCCAACAGGCCCAACGTGAATTACAGAAAACTCAAAGAGCCACTTAAAGGATCTTACACCCAAAGTTGCCATCAGATGTGGCTGAAAGGTCCACCACTTTATAGAACTTGGAGAACGTGTGAACAGAAGACCAGGTGGCAGCCTTGCAAATCTGGGAAACAGCTTTGATGCTGAAATACCTAGAAGCAGGTAACAGTAGAGCAGGGGTGTCAAGCTCTATTTCATCGCGGGCTGCATCAGCATTATGGTTGCCCTTAAAGTGCCAGTTGTATCTGTAAGGCTAGATGTCCAGAGCACTCCACCACCCCCTTACATCAGATTTCAAGAAGCCCCTACCCCCCACTCTCCTGTACATCACAGTGCACCCCCCTTACTTTGCGCTGCTGCCGGGAAGAAGATAAGGGCGAAGCTGGGAGGCAGAAAGTGCAGGGTCAGGAGGTGGACCAGAGAAGGGCTAGAGTCAGCTGCAGGATCTGGCAGAGGAGTTATGTCCTCCCCTCTGCTGCTGATTGCTGAGACAAGGTGGGGGTGGGGAGACGAGGGGGGGTTGCCGCCGCTGCAGAAGAGGTGTAAGGGCCACATGAAATCACCCGGCGGCCTGGATTTTTACCCGTGTTTGACACATGTGCAGTAGAGTATGCCTTGACAGGAATGGGTGCAACCACATCCTTGAGAACATAAGCTTGGATGATGGTTGGCCTAAACATGGCAGAACGAGAAGCCAGTGCATCCTTACAGGTTGAATCCGGGATGGCAAAAAGGAAATCTAAGAAGCTGTGACTAAGAGAGAAAGAGAGACTCTCTCGGCCTGAACCGCATCCAGACAATAGAGGGAAATTTCATTTTGGTCAACTGGAACCAGACAGAGAAATAGAAGAGCAATGACCTGGTTGTAGTGAAAGGCTGAAACTACCTAAGAAAGTCCTAGGCCTATGCAAAACCAGAAAGGGTTCCTTGCAAGATAAGGCCACCTCTTGAGAGAATCTCCTCACAATGGTGATACCTACAGCGTCTGATATGGATTTTAAGGGGGAACCCTATGCAAAGATCAAGAGAAAAAAATGTGAGATCTCCAAAAATCCTTACCAGACCCTTATCCGAGCATGGCTCTTGGCAGGCCAGGAAAGGAGAGGATGAGCGTGCGTTCCCTCCTCCTGAACCATACCAGGCCACATGCCCTCAGTATGGGCATGACCATATTTGGTCAATGATGTAACACAAGAGACCCCCATCCTCTTGTTTATACATTAGAGTGATCATTCATGGGCAAGCAGGCATTGGGATCGGACGTGTTGGGGGGTGTTGAGCTTATTTCTGTAGGCGGGTGTCATACATCATGAATGACGTGAATTTGCATCACTGGACAATGTAATTGATGAGGGATGTACATCATACATGGTTGAATATTCTATTTTTAATTAAGGACTTGTTAAAAACTGTAAGGGCCGGTTCACACTGCGACGCGAGGCGAGGCGACACGGCTCGCCTCGCCTCGCTCCCGCAAGTCGCCCCCATTCAGTGCTATGGAACCGTTCTGAGAGGAGCGACTCGAGTCGCTCCGACTCAGAAAAAAGGTTCCTGTACTACTTTGGGGCGACTTCGGGGGCGACTTGCATTGACTTCTATGCAGAAGTCCTCTGCAAGTCGCCGCTGAGGTCCGTGCAGGTCGCGGCGAGGCAAGTCGGAGACGCCTCGCATCGCTGTGTGAACCGGCCCTAAGTGTTTTATTTAGGCCCACCGAGTGGGCGGTGTTATGTACCCCGGCTGCTTTGTTTACATGGCTGGGAATTCCTGAGCAGTAAATGAATGGCCTTCAACCAGAGCACTCTGGATGTGCAAAAAACATTAAAATAATATAACAAGGCACTGAATATTGGTCTGAAAGTTTTTAGATTGGCTAATGAGCCGTTAGTAAGGATTGAAGTGGATTGGATATCCAAAGTATGGTGATTGTATTTATTGAGGAGGAAGAGACAGGTCCGATCACATGACCCCTGATGACGTCAGACGCTCTGACGAAACGTGTCGGTATCTGGCAGTGCGTGACACGCCATTTCCACCATCTCTTTGGAACGCAGGTGGAATGCGATCGGCGGACCTGCTTGTTTTTTATGGGCTTTTAAAGATTTACTACATTGTAAGGCGAGATATTCTTTATTGCGTTTAAATAAAAGTTACCTACTGCACTATGAGGAGCTCTCTCGCTTCTCCCCGATATATGCGATTGAACATATTCTCACCCGGCTGGTGTACAACATTCTGGGCTGTTTCAGTTGAGGGTACATCTTTGCCATACTGCATATTATGAACTACCTGTGATGGGTGTCATATATGTCCGGTGAGTAGGATGTTTGCCTCGGGGCTGGTGAAAGGAAGCACCTTCTACTTATGAACTCCTAAGAAGATATACTGCATTTGATTGGAGACATCTAGTGGTGGTGTATGGACATTTTATATTTAACATTCTATTTTTAGCACTTTACATAGGTTGCTTTGCATGTTTAATATGAATAGGAGTGCGGCAGTGGCGTTGCTAGGGGGGTGGCTTTTGGGGCTATAGCCCAGAGTCTCTGCAGGGGTCTCCAAGGGGAGGGGAGGCTCTCTGGGGACCCTGATGCAAGTGGGGGGCTCTCTGGGCACCCTGATGCAAGTGGGGGGCTCACTGGGGACCCCGATGCAAGGGGGAGGCTCTCTGGGGACCCTGATGCAAGTGGGGGGCTCTCTGGGGACCCTGATGCAAGTGGGGGGCTCTCTGGGGACCCTGATGCAAGTGGGGGGCTCTCTGGGGACCCTGATGCAAGGGGAGACTCTCTGGAGACCCTGATGCAAGGGGGAGGCTCTCTAGGGACCCTGATGCAAGGGGAGACTCTCTGAGGACCCCGATGCAAGTGGGGGGCTCTCTGGGGACCCCGATGCAAGTGGGGGGCTCTCTGGGGACCCTGATGCAAGTGGGGGCTCTCTGGGGACCCTGATGCAAGGGGAGACTCTCTGGGGACCCTGATGCAAGTGGGGGCTCTCTGGGGACCCTGATTCAAGGGGGAGGCTCTCTGGGGGCCCTGATGCAAGGGGAGACTCTCTGAGGACCCCGATGCAAGTGGGGGGCTCTCTGGGGACCCTGATGCAAGTGGGGGCTCTCTGGGAATCCTGATGCAAGTGGGGGCTCTCTGTGGACCCTGATGCAAGGGGAGACTCTCTGGGGACCCTGATGCAAGTGGGGGCTCTCTGGGGACCCTGATGCAAGTGGGGGGCTCTCTGGGGACCCTGATGCAAGGGGGAGGCTCTCTGGGGGCCCTGATGCAAGGGGAGACTCTCTGAAAACCCCGATGCAAGGGGGAGGCTCTCTGGGGACCCTGATGCAAGGGGAGACTTTCTGAGGACCTTGATTTTAAGGGGAAGGCTCTCTTTGAACCCTGATGTAAGAGGGGCTCTCTGGAGACCATGATGTAAGAGGGGCTCTCTGGGGACCATGATGTAAAAGGGGCTCTCTGGGGACCATGATGTAAGTTGGGGGCTCTCTGGGGATTCCTGTCCAAGCGTATGACTTTCTTTACTATGCTGCTATGGCCTCTAGCCCCAGATCTTTTGTAGACCTAGCGACGCCCTTGGAGTGGGGCATGAAAATGTGTTGCTACTGTTTTCCCTTAGTACATGAATGGGGCTGGAGGACCTTAATGGTGGCTAAGGACATAGCGGGTCCTGCCACCCACTGCTTCCTTAACAACCACTGACAGCAGGAGGAAGCGGTCATATGTAGCGGTTGGAGAAAGAGACATCTACTATATACGATGTTCTGCTCCTGCCGAATGCTTTGGAGGTGTGATTTTCGGGAGCTCATCCTTGTTTCTCAAGGGGTTGTCGTAATATTTTCGATATCAGATGTAATTAAAGTCAAAAACTTTTTTCGTGGCTAGAGTAGGGAAGTTTTAGAACTGTAAGACTTTAAATGTTTGTCCACTTTAAGACAAACTATCTGTATGGCAGCCAGCATTGTTCCGTTCACGTTATTAGTTTACTACAGGAACTGCAATGAAGGGAAAGTTCTGCCGTAAGAAACTCCATGAAGTTGGGTTCCTCTTCTCCTGAACTGGGAACAGTCTTATTTCATTCATAAAGGGGTCTATAGGACGTGTTAACAGTACGAGGTTTATCTGCATCCAACAGCTTCCGAAGTCCTCTCCCGGGAGGATGCCGACAGCCCCGCTCACATCCTGTAGGACCCCTCCCTGGGGGGTGAGGAGCGCTTTAACCTTATCTGCAGGAAGTGACAACCGTTTCTCGTGCGATCCTTCCATTTCTCCTCCCCGACTTCTCGGAGTCAGCCAGGCATGAGCGGGTCATTTGATGAAGGGACGACTCCAGAACCAAATTTCTTAATCCTAGAAAACTTTTAAGCTTGTTTTCAAAATGTCCTCCTCCCCATACAGAAAGATTTTGGCTTTTCTCACTCCTTGTGTCAAAGTCTCTGATGCCTTGTAGGGTTTCATCATGTCTGGTATCAACCCCCCCTTCCCACCCAGCCCTGGCATCCCTTTAATATGGCGTGCCCATGGTGGGGGGGGGAGATTACCTGATCATGTGAACACTGTCATTGACTGTGAGCCAATAGCAAAAGTGTTGGTGCCGCTCAGGCTAGAGGTATTGGTCCACAGCTGACTTCTATGAGTGTTGGCCAGGAACGGCACTCATCTCAGCTCCAAGCTTCAGCGTAGCAGGAGGAATGTCCATATGCTGCACATTGTGACAAAACCCATAGTAAGAGGATGAATGGCAGCCTCAGCCTGGGCTCCGACCAACGCGTTTCGCTCTTCCCCATTGAAACTTAATAATAGGGATGCATCACTATGATTAAGCTTCAAAGGAGAGGAGCAAACTGCGAGGAGTTGGGGGTGTGGCCTGGTCGAGGCTTCCATTCATCCTCTTACTATGGGTTTGTTATGATGTGCGGCATATGGATAGTCCTCTTGCTACTGTGATTGACTGCCACGGTGGTCACATGATCAAGAGCCAGTCCCACCTGCAACCGGTCACTACCAGAGGCCTGGAGCGGTCTATGACAGCTTGGTCACTGTGCTGGGAGTGCGAGGTGAGAGCACACAAGGGCACATACAGTATGTGCGGCATATTGGCGTTAAAGCCCGCCCTCTTTGCTGACGCACATATGCGCTGCATGGGTGGCAAGAGGTTAAAGTGGCTGAAATCCTGCAGTGCCGGCAAGGTCCCCCCGCTCAGGGAATCGCATGTACAGGTCCGTCTGAAGATCACTAATGAACATCTGAATGATTCCGAGGAGAACCGGGGGAAGTGTTGTGGTCAGATGAGACCAAAATTGAGCTCTTTGGCATCAACTCAACTCGTCGTGTTTGGAGGAGGAGGAGGAATGCTGCCTATGACCCCAAGAACACCATCCCCCAACATCGTACATGACGGACCTATGACCCCAAGAACCCCATCTCCCACCGTCATACATGGGGGACCTATGACCCCAAGAACCCCATCTCCCACCGTCATACATGGGGGACCTATGACCCCAAGAACCCCATCTCCCACCGTCATACATGGGGGACCTATGACCCCAAGAACCCCATCTCCCACCGTCATACATGGGGGACCTATGACCCCAAGAACCCCATCTCCCACCGTCATACATGGGGGACCTATGACCCCAAGAACCCCATCTCCCACCGTCATACATGGGGGACCTATGACCCCAAGAACACCATCCCCCACCGTCATACATGGAGGACCTATGACCCCAAGAACCCCATCTCCCACCGTCATACATGGATGTGGACACATTATGCTTTGAGGGTGTTTTTCTGCTAAGGAGACAGGACAACTTCACTGCATCAAAGGGACGATGGACGGGGCCATGTACCCCCAAATCTTGGGTGAGAACCTCCTTCCCTCAGCCAGGGCATTGAAAATGGGTCATGGATGGGTCTTCCAGCATGACAATGACCCAAAGCACACGCCCAAGGCAACAAAGGAGGGGCTCAGGAAGAATCACATTAAGGTCATGGAGTGGCCTAGCCGGTCTCCAGACCTTCATCCCATAGAAAATATCTGGAGGGAGCTGAAGGTTCCAGTTCCCAAACGTCAGCCTGGAAGCCTTAATGACTTGGAGAGGATCTGCAAAGAGGACAAAATCCCTCCTGAGATGTGTGCGAACCTGGAGGCCAACTCCAAGAAAAGTCTGACCTCTGTGATCGCCAACGAGGGTTTCTCCACCAACCACTAAGTCATGTTATGTGAAGGGGTCAAATACTTATTTCACTCATTAAAATGCAAATCATTTTATATCTTTTGTTAAATGCGTTTTTCTGGATATTTTTGTTGTTATTCTGTCTCTCACTGTTATAATAAACCGACCATTAAAATTATAGACCGATCATTTCTTTGTCAGTGGGGCAAACGTACAAAATCAGCAGGGGGTCAAATACATTTTGCATTCTCTGTGGGCATGCCAGCTATACTTGGAAGACGCCGCCACTGTCTGCGCTCTCTAACCCCCCCCCCCCCCCCCGCATGGCGAAGCTGCGGGAGTGAGAAGCGCAGCGGTGCTGTGACAAGTGGAGAAGCGAGCGCCCCGTTTCTTCTCTCAAGCAGCACTGGTTAGGGACAGAGCGGAGCTTGCAGTGACCACCGCCCCCGGCTCTGATTCCTCCTGCCCCCCTATTGGCTGCAGCCAGGAACCAATGAGGAGCCAGAGCAAGTGCACCATGGGACATGTAGTCCGGAAAGCTATGGGTCCATTTTAATGTCCAGCCTGGCTTCACCACCCGGACAGAAAGAGAGGAGTCATTGCTGCAAGAGAGAGAGAGACTGGAGCAGCACGCTGTGAGCCAGGGGACAGAGGTTGCGAGGACACCGCCCCCTGCAGTGCCAGTTGCGGGTGTTGTCACGGGCAACCGAGAGGACAGCTGTGTCGCTGGGATTGGCGAGAGGCAACTGAGGCCACTATCTGTGGCTGTTGCTAATTTCAATGTTGGCAATAACAAGTTGGTTTTGCGCTGCAGTTTGGGCAATCGGGCGCAAAAAGGTGCCCTATACCATGAAAATATGGAACATCAAACATGTAAAAGTCACATAATAAAAACAATATTGCACTAAAAATCCAAAATGTGCTCAATGAAGTCAGACTGCAGTTTTGCTTTTTTTTTTTTTTTTGTACCGAAGAGAACATTTGTGTCCAGGAGAAAGCAGCCAATTTGCTGTGTGCGGATCCGGCCTACCCATAATCCCCTGCATTCTTCTGCTCCGCGCACACAGGATAACGTGTTAGACTCGCAGTTCCTGTACACGGCGCGGCCCTTCCAAGTGCATGACGTCATCCCCGGCACAGCCAGAGCCCAAACCACTTTCCCATGTCTAGCACAATGACGGTCCCTGGATACCAGTAAAAGCTGGAGGAGCCGACTCTTCTCCGACACAAGGAGGAGGCGGACACTTCATTTTATTTCTCCAAGAGTCCTAAATTATACAATCTCATACAACTCTCCTCTCCTGAAATACTCTGCTCTGCTGGGGGACTCTGCTCCTTCCTCTATAACACTCCTCTCCTGAAATACTCTGCACTGCTGGAGGACTCTGCTCCTTCCTCTATAACTCTCCTCTCCTGAAATACTCTGCTCTGCTGGGGGACTCTGCTCCTTCCTCTATAACACTCCTCTCCTGAAATGCTCTGCTCTGCTGGAGGACTCTGCTCCTTCCTCTATAACTCTCCTCTCCTGAAATACTCTGCACTGCTGGAGGACTCTGATCCTTCCACTATAACTCTCCTCTCCTGAAATACTCTGCACTGCTGGAGGACTCTGCTCCTTCCTCTATAACTCTCCTCTCCTGAAATACTCTGCACTGCTGGAGGACTCTGCTCCTTCCTCTATAACTCTCCTCTCCTGAAATACTCTGCTCTGCTGGGGGACTCTGCTCCTTCCTCTATAACACTCCTCTCCTGAAATGCTCTGCTCTGCTGGAGGACTCTGCTCCTTCCTCTATAACTCTCCTCTCCTGAAATACTCTGCACTGCTGGAGGACTCTGCTCCTTCCTCTAACTCTCCTCTCCTAAAATACTCTGCTCTGCTGGAGGACTCTGATCCTTCCACTATAACTCTCCTCTCCTGAAATACTCTGCACTGCTGGAGGACTCTGCTCCTTCCTCTATAACTCTCCTCTCCTGAAATACTCTGCACTGCTGGAGGACTCTGCTCCTTCCTCTATAACTCTCCTCTCCTGAAATGCTCTGCACTGCTGGAGGACTCTGCTCCTTCCTCTATAACTCTCCTCTCCTGAAATACTCTGCACTGCTGGAGGACTCTGCTCCTTCCTCTATAACTCTCCTCTCCTGAAATGCTCTGCACTGCTGGAGGACTCTGCTCCCTCCTCTATAACTCTCCTCTCCTGAAATACTCTGCTCTGCCGGAGGACTCTGCTCCTTCCTCTATAACTCACCTCTCCTGAAATGCTCTGCACTGCTGGAGGACTCTGCTCCTTCCTCTATAACTCTCCTCTCCTGAAATACTCTGCACTGCTGGAGGACTCTGCTCCTTCCTCTATAACTCTCCTCTCCTGAAATACTCTGCTCTGCTGGAGGACTCTGCTCCTTCCTCTATAACTCTCCTCTCCTGAAATACTCTGCACTGCTGGAGGACTCTGCTCCTTCCTCTATAACTCTCCTCTCCTGAAATACTCTGCACTGCTGGAGGACTCTGCTCCTTCCTCTATAACTCTCCTCTCCTATAATGCTCTGCTCCTTCCTCTATAACTCTCCTCTCCTAAAATACTCTGCTCTGCTGGAGGACTCTGCTCCTTCCTCTATAGCTCTCCTCTCCTGAAATACTCTGCACTGCTGGAGGACTCTGCTCCTTCCTCTATAACTCTCCTCTCCTGAAATACTCTGCTGGAGGACTCTGCTCCTTCCTCTATAACTCTCCTCTCCTGAAATACTCTGCACTGCGAGAGGACTCTGCTCCTTCCTCTATAACTCTCCTCTCCTGAAAGTTCCACCTTTTAAAACTCAATGATCTGCAGTCAGTGATTTTGCCTAGGCTGTGATGATGTCATCAGTCTGCTGCAATCAGGAGGAAGCATTTCCTCAGTCTCCTCTCCTCCAGTGATCAGATGCAAAATGAATCTTTGTACTGTGATCTCTGTGAGAGGTAATAAATACCTGGAGGTGTGACTGACACATTGCTGAGCAGGAGAGGCATTTATGGTGCTAGGTCTGCTTTAACAAATCTCTCCATCCCTCCCTCATTTCACTTCCTCTGTCACACGCCACACCGTCCGCACTTCCACCGTCACAAGATCCGCCCTCTCCCTACTGACATATTCCGCATTGCTGACCATCTAATTGGGTACAAACCGTTCTATGAACCCGACATCAACACTGACAGATCATTTCCCAACAGAGTTCCTCCAAAGGGTGCCAGAGGGAGACGCTTGTCCTCCAACGTTCTCCCACCAAAGACACTTCCCACCGATCACCAATGTAAGGAACATTCTTCTCACTGATCACCAATGTAAGGAACATTCTTCTCACTGATCACCAATGTAAGGAACATTCTTCCCACTGATCACCAATGTAAGGAACATTCTTCCCACCGATCACCAATGTAAGGAACATTCTTCTCACCGATCACCAATGTAAGGAACATTCTTCTCACTGATCACCAATGTAAGGAACATTCTTCTCACTGATCACCAATGTAAGGAACATTCTTCCCACTGATCACCAATGTAAGGAACATTCTTCCCACCGATCACCAATGTAAGGAACATTCTTCTCACTGATCACCAATGTAAGGAACATTCTTCCCACCGATCACCAATGTAAGGAACATTCTTCTCACTGATCACCAATGTAAGGAACATTCTTCTCACTGATCACCAATGTAAGGAACATTCTTCTCACTGATCACCAATGTAAGGAACATTCTTCCCACTGATCACCAATGTAAGGAACATTCTTCTCACTGATCACCAATGTAAGGATCATTCTTCTCACTGATCACCAATGTAAGGAACATTCTTCTCACTGATCACCAATGTAAGGAACATTCTTCCCACTGATCACCAATGTAAGGAACATTCTTCCCACTGATCACCAATGTAAGGAACATTCTTCCCACCGATCACCAATGTAAGGAACATTCTTCTCACTGATCACCAATGTAAGGAACATTCTTCCCACCGATCACCAATGTAAGGAACATTCTTCTCACTGATCACCAATGTAAGGAACATTCTTCTCACTGATCACCAATGTAAGGAACATTCTTCTCACCGATCACCAATGTAAGGAACATTCTTCTCACTGATCACCAATGTAAGGAACATTCTTCTCACTGATCACCAATGTAAGGAACATTCTTCTCACTGACCACCAATGTAAGGAACATTCTTCTCACTGATCACCAATGTAAGGAACATTCTTCCCACTGATCACCAATGTAAGGAACATTCTTCCCACCGATCACCAATGTAAGGAACATTCTTCTCACTGATCACCAATGTAAGGAACATTCTTCCCACCGATCACCAATGTAAGGAACATTCTTCTCACTGATCACCAATGTAAGGAACATTCTTCTCACCGATCACCAATGTAAGGAACATTCTTCTCACTGATCACCAATGTAAGGAACATTCTTCCCACCGATCACCAATGTAAGGAACATTCTTCTCACTGATCACCAATGTAAGGAACATTCTTCCCACCGATCACCAATGTAAGGGACATTCTTCCCACCGATCACCAATGTAAGGAACATTCTTCTCACTGATCACCAATGTAAGGAACATTCTTCCCACTGATCACCAATGTAAGGAACATTCTTCCCACTGACCACCAATGTAAGGAACATTCTTCTCACTGATCACCAATGTAAGGAACATTCTTCCCACTGACCACCAATGTAAGGAACATTCTTCCCACTGACCACCAATGTAAGGAACATTCTTCTCACTGATCACCAATGTAAGGAACATTCTTCCCACTGATCACCAATGTAAGGAACATTCTTCCCACTGACCACCAATGTAAGGAACATTCTTCCCACCGATCACCAATGTAAGGAACATTCTTCCCACCGATCACCAATGTAAGGAACATTCTTCTCACTGATTACCAATGTAAGGAACATTCTTCCCACCGATCACCAATGTAAGGAACATTCTTCTCACTTTTCACCAATGTAAGGAACATTCTTCCCACTGACCACCAATGTAAGGAACATTCTTCCCACCGATCACCAATGTAAGGAACATTCTTCCCACCGATCACCAATGTAAGGAACATTCTTCTCACTGATTACCAATGTAAGGAACATTCTTCCCACCGATCACCAATGTAAGGAACATTCTTCCCACTGACCACCAATGTAAGGAACATTCTTCCCACCGATCACCAATGTAAGGAACATTCTTCCCACCGATCACCAATGTAAGGAACATTCTTCTCACTGATTACCAATGTAAGGAACATTCTTCTCACTGATCACCAATGTAAGGAACATTCTTCTCACTGATTACCAATGTAAGGAACATTCTTCCCACTGATTACCAATGTAAGGAACATTCTTCCCACCGATCACCAATGTAAGGAACATTCTTCTCACTTTTCACCAATGTAAGGAACATTCTTCCCACCGATCACCAATGTAAGGAACATTCTTCCCACCGATCACCAATGTAAGGAACATTCTTCTCACTGATTACCAATGTAAGGAACATTCTTCCCACCGATCACCAATGTAAGGAACATTCTTCCCACTGACCACCAATGTAAGGAACATTCTTCCCACCGATCACCAATGTAAGGAACATTCTTCTCACTGATCACCAATGTAAGGAACATTCTTCTCACTGATTACCAATGTAAGGAACATTCTTCCCACTGATCACCAATGTAAGGAACATTCTTCTCACTGACCACCAATGTAAGGAACATTCTTCCCACCGATCACCAATGTAAGGAACATTCTTCCCACTGATCACCAATGTAAGGAACATTCTTCTCACTGATCACCAATGTAAGGAACATTCTTCCCACTGACCACCAATGTAAGGAACATTCTTCCCACCGATCACCAATGTAAGGAACATTCTTCCCACTGATCACCAATGTAAGGAACATTCTTCTCACTGATCACCAATGTAAGGAACATTCTTCCCACTGACCACCAATGTAAGGAACATTCTTCTCACTGATCACCAATGTAAGGAACATTCTTCCCACTGATCACCAATGTATGGAACATTCTTCCCACCGATCACCAATGTAAGGAACATTCTTCCCACCGATCACCAATGTAAGGGACATTCTTCCCACTGATCACCAATGTAAGGAACATTCTTCTCACTGATCACCAATGTAAGGAACATTCTTCTCACTGATCACCAATGTAAGGAACATTCTTCTCACCGATCACCAATGTAAGGAACATTCTTCTCACCGATCACCAATGTAAGGAACATTCTTCTCACCGATCACCAATGTAAGGAACATTCTTCCCACTGACCACCAATGTAAGGAACATTCTTCCCACTGACCACCAATGTAAGGAACATTCTTCTCACTGATCACCAATGTAAGGAACATTCTTCCCACTGATCACCAATGTAAGGAACATTCTTCCCACTGACTACCAATGTAAGGAACATTCTTCCCACCGATCACCAATGTAAGGAACATTCTTCCCACCGATCACCAATGTAAGGAACATTCTTCTCACTTTTCACCAATGTAAGGAACATTCTTCCCACTGACCACCAATGTAAGGAACATTCTTCCCACTGATCACCAATGTAAGGAACATTCTTCCCACCGATCACCAATGTAAGGAACATTCTTCTCACTGATTACCAATGTAAGGAACATTCTTCCCACCGATCACCAATGTAAGGAACATTCTTCCCACTGACCACCAATGTAAGGAACATTCTTCCCACCGATCACCAATGTAAGGAACATTCTTCTCACTGATTACCAATGTAAGGAACATTCTTCCCACCGATCACCAATGTAAGGAACATTCTTCCCACTGACCACCAATGTAAGGAACATTCTTCCCACTGATCACCAATGTAAGGAACATTCTTCTCACTGATCACCAATGTAAGGAACATTCTTCCCACTGACCACCAATGTAAGGAACATTCTTCCCACCGATCACCAATGTAAGGAACATTCTTCCCACTGATCACCAATGTAAGGAACATTCTTCTCACTGATCACCAATGTAAGGAACATTCTTCTCACTGATCACCAATGTAAGGAACATTCTTCCCACTGACCACCAATGTAAGGAACATTCTTCCCACCGATCACCAATGTATGGAACATTCTTCCCACCGATCACCAATGTAAGGAACATTCTTCCCACTGACCACCAATGTAAGGAACATTCTTCCCACCGATCACCAATGTAAGGAACATTCTTCCCACTGATCACCAATGTAAGGAACATTCTTCCCACTGACCACCAATGTAAGGAACATTCTTCTCACTGATCACCAATGTAAGTAACATTCTTCCCACCGATCACCAATGTATGGAACATTCTTCCCACCGATCACCAATGTATGGAACATTCTTCCCACCGATCACCAATGTAAGGAACATTCTTCCCACTGACCACCAATGTAAGGAACATTCTTCCCACCGATCACCAATGTAAGGAACATTCTTCCCACTGATCACCAATGTAAGGAACATTCTTCTCACTGATCACCAATGTAAGGAACATTCTTCCCACTGACCACCAATGTAAGGAACATTCTTCCCAATTTTTCTTTATTAAAAGTCTTGCAATCATTAAGCATAAAATCACAATATATAAATATACATAAATATATACATATTTACATAAATTAAAATGAATATAGCAAAACTGCTCTCAAACCAAAAAAAAAAAAAAAATACTTTACAGCAATAACATAAATCCTATTACGACTCACACCATTACACCAGACATCAAACTTGTGAGGTTAAGAAACAATCCCGCACCTATTATGCATGCAGCCCTTCTTCAAAAAGAAGATACTAACCAAAAAAAGCTAAGGGAGTGAAAGAACCAGAAAAAGAAAAGAGCTCCTCACCCAGAGATGGGCAGTTCACCAAAGGCAGGTCTGATATTCCTCCACGCCCTTATCCAGACTGCCCGAGGCTCCCTGCCCTTCTCAAGACCCCGAATTTTCCCAACCTCACCCAGAATATCGTGCACCACCACCTCAACAGAGAGGACTTTCTTCCGCAGGGTAATCTGGCACCGTGCATTCCATGTGAAGTAACGGACAACTATACTAACTAAAAACAGTGTATCCAAATCAAAATCCCAGTGAGTCGGGAATGCCCCATACACCCACTCCGCATAACTCATGCGATAGAAAAAGGGGATGCCTAGAGCCCTCCCCACCCTTTTATACACCTCTATGTTAAAGGGACACTGGAGCAAAAAGTGGTCCATAGACTCCACTTTACCAACACACTCCGCTCTAGGACAATCCCGATCATCCACAGGGCGATGCTTCAAGTTCCCTCTCACATAGAGCCTTCCATGGAAGGCGAGCCAGGCTTGATCCCTAAACTTCAAGGGGATTCTTTCTAAATTGATTAAACGCAACCCTTCCCTCATTACAGAGCCTGGGCAATCCCTTAAGGCCAGTGACACACTGAAAGCAGAGCCCAAAATCCTCTTCTCCAGAAGCTTCCTGGGGAGGGACTTGATATCCTCCACTGTCACCTGCCACTGCCGAAGTATTTTCAGACACGGGGCAACATAAGCCGGGAGCTTGCCATGTCGGACTCTCAGACTTTTCACTGGTCCGCCATCTTCCCAGGATCGCAGAAAAGGCCTAAAACAAGATTGAAAAATACCCACCCATCCCGGCGGGTTCTCTGCTAGCATGTTACCAAGATTGTACTTTAAAAACAGCAGAGAAAAGAAAACTATTGGGTTGACCATTCCTAGGCCACCCTCCCGCCTAGACAGGTAAGTTACATTGCGTTTGATCAGGTTCAGCCTACTTCCCCATAACAGTTGGAAAAAGCAGCTGTACACCCTTGCATAGAGAGATACTGGCAAGATACAGACGAAGCTGACATATAAAAAAATTGGGACCAGGTACGTTTTGATCAAGTCAACCCTCTCCCTCAATGAAAGCTTCCATTTCTTCCAACTTGCTACTTTGGCATTGGCACACACCAACCTGCTTTCCCAATTTCGATGACCATAGTCACCAGGACCAAATTTGATGCCCAACACTTTAATTTCCTGCTGGGGCTCTGGGAAGGCATCCGGAAGTTCGAAGCTTTCACCTTCCTCACCCATCCAGAAAACTTCACTCTTTTCATGGTTGACTTTAGAACCAGAAGCCTCCGTGTACTGCTCTATCATAGAGACCACCTCCTGCGCCTCCTCCGTTCCAGAGACAATAACAGACACATCATCGGCATAGGCCACGACCTTCAAAGGTGGCACACCAGCAATGCCCAAAGGCACCCCGCACAAAGATCCACTCTCTAGCCTTCTTATGAAGGGGTCGATTGCGAATACATATAACAGGGGGCTCAGAGGACATCCCTGGCGCACACCAGAGCCAACCTCAAAAGGCCGTCCAACCCAACCATTAACCAGTGGGAAGCTCTCAGCCCCTTTATATAATGTCTTCAGCCAATCTATAAACCTCCCCTGCAGGCCGTATCTACCAAGTAGCAAATACAGGTACTCGTGATTGACTCTATCAAAAGCCTTCGCCTGATCCAATGCCAGCAAGTACTTTCTCCATCCAGCAGCCCTGCATCGTTCCAAAGCCTCCCGGACAGCTAAAACCGCTGAAAAGGTACTTCTACCTTGGACCGAGCAGTGCTGATGACTGGACAACAAATCGCCTGCCACTGACGACAAGCGCCAAAAAAGAATCTTCGCCAAGATCTTTCTATCAACATTGAGAAGACTGATGGGGCGCCAGTTCTCAATCATTGAGGGGTCTTTACCTTTTGACAGAAGAATCACAGCGGATTGCCTCATGGAGGGAGGGAGCGAACCCTCTTCTAGACAGCTGTTATAAACCTCCGCTAAAAAGGGAGCCAGAATGGACTTAAAACACTTGTAGAATTCAGCTGTCAACCCATCTGGCCCAGGCGATTTTTTGGTAGCCAGCTTCTCTATAGCATGAACTACCTCATCCACTGAAATTGGTTCTGTCAAATCCATCAAAGGCAATGTACCATTTCCCAATCCTGGAGTAGAATCCAGAAAGCTTTCCATCTTGTCCCGACAAAGGTCCTTTCTTCCTAGAAGATCTGCATAATATGATCTGAAGATCTCCAGGATCCCTGATCTGGACTTCACCAGGGAACCCGTACTATCCCTCAGGCCTATGACCGTCTTAACTGCTATGCCTTGCTTACAGTTCTGGTAAGGATCAGGTGAGTGATATTTTCCATAATCCCTCTCCAGAACCAAGGAGGCATGCCGGTCGTATTGACACTTTCTAAGAAGAAACTTGACCTCAGAGATCTCCCCTGGATCTCCTCTATACGAGACAAGACGATCAAGCTTCCTCCGCAAATGCTGGTAGGCAATGTACATACCAAGCTGCTTCTTCTTACTTATGGCCTTGAAAAGTCCAATCGCCCTTTGTTTCACAAGCTCCCACCACTCTGACTTAGTGCTGCAAAAGTCCAGAATAGAAACCTGTGCCTGGAAAAAATCCTCAAAGGATTGTCTTACCTCTACGTCTTCCAGGAGAGCCGAATTCAGTTTCCAGGTACCCCTTCCCCTGGGTGGAGTGTCCGAGGCATTCAGAGTCACAGACAGCATACAGTGGTCAGAGAACTCCACCGCCCTCAACTCAGGAGCCGAGAAAGCAGAGTTCTCCTTTAAAAAAAACCTATCTATCCTACTCTGACTATTCCCTCTCTGAAATGTGAATCCCGTGCTGCCAGGGCAGTGCTTAATATGCACATCTACCAGGCCTGCTTGTCTCACCATATCTCTAAGAAAAACGCTATCGTACGCCAGCCTGTCTATGGAGCCTCTCCTGTCTTCAGGCCTAATTATGGTGTTAAAATCACCTCCAAAGACAACCTGCTGGGATGTAAAAAGGAAGGGCTTGATCTCTGTGAGGAGGCATTTCCTGCCCCATCTTGACTGCGGTCCATAGATATTAATCAGACGCAAGTCCTGCCCCCTAACAGAGACGTCCAAGACCATGCATCTCCCAATCTCTACCTCAATTACCCGCCGGCACGTTACCATATCGGTTTTAAAAAGGACCGCAACTCCGCTGCAGGGCTCTGCCGCAAGAGACCAAAAGGAGGGACCGCATCTCCACTCCCTTTTTGCTAGATGGACATCGGCCAAAGTATTGAGCCAGGTCTCTTGCAAAAATAAAATCTCGGCATCAAACTCGCTGAGCAAAAATAAGGCAATATCACGAGCTCTTGCAGATTTCATGCTGGCGACATTAATGGTCGCCACCTTTATCGGAGTGGGAACTGCCATCAGGATGATTGGGGTAGTCGTTTCTTAACCTTTGCCACACTCTCATCACCAGAAACAGCTCTCTTCAAACTATGTGACTCCCCCTCATCCATGGATGATAAAGAAAAAGATATATCAGACATCCCATCACCTGACAAAACTGAAAAAGGGTTACCAGGAGGAACCCCTCCTGGGTCCGACTCTGAGGAAGAAATAACTACTTTATTTGTCTTCCTCTTCTTCTTTTTCTTCCTCCTAAACGTCTCCCACCCCTCATCATCTGAATCCCCCTCAACAGAGGGTGAGACATGGGATATGGACACCCTTCCATCCGCCCCACCCCCATCCAGCACCCCCACATTCCCCTGACCACGTTTGCGCTGCCGAGGGACAGGGACTGGAGGCTGAGAAGGAAGATCCGCTAAACCTGCCCCCCCAGCAGCTTCCGCTAGTCTGGAGGACCTACGTACAGCAGGAATAGGGACCACCACATGGGGGACAGACTTAGGGACCACATCACTAGAGGGGACAGAATCTGAAACAGAAGGAACTGACACAGGAGGGACAGACTCAGGGACAACATTACCAAGGGGAACAGAACCTGAAACAGATGGAACAGACACAGGAGGGACAGACTCAGGGACAACATTACCAGGGGAAACAGATGGAACTGACACAGGAGGGACAACAACAGTTACAGCGGCCTGATCCTCCTTATCCAGCCTCTGCAGCTCAGCCTCCAATCCTTGCAGGTTATGTAAAGCCTCTGGACACTTACTGTAAGGATGGCCAAGCTGTTGGCACAGATTGCACCGAATTTGGGTACAATCTTTCGCCAAGTGGTCCAGACCCTGGCATAGCGAACACTTTTTACGGGTGCAGGTAGAGGCAAAATGGCCCTTTTCACCACATTTATTGCAGACTTTGGGCTGTCCCTGGTAGAAAATAGTCAGCCGATCTCTTCCCAGAAAAGCTGAGCAGGGCAGATGTTGGACTACATTGCCCAGCACCCCCAGTTTTAGTGACACCGTCCAGGCCCCTGTCCATATCCCATGCTCATCCAGGACCTTCCGCAGTGGAGTGAGGACCTCACCATATCGGCGTAGCCATACTATCAAATCAGCCTCTGGTATGGATTCGTTACGCACCAGGATGGTCACCGATTTTATCAGAGGCTGCCTGGAAATCACCTTTGGCACCAAACCACTCCACTGCGAAAGGCCCTGGCACCTCCTATGTCGCTCCCAAAATAAATCCAACCCCTCAGGTTTTACAAAAGACAAATCAAATTCATAACTCCCCACTGGGCAAATCAAAGCAAAAATATCCACAGCTTTAAACCCCATTTCCAAAATCAACTCTGCCACCCTCCCCCTCACTGGTGGGGTCCCCTCCCCCTCCCACTTGAACTGAACCACATTCCTCCTCCTATACCCACCACCAAACCCCCCTATATTGTGACCACCAATATTTACAGTATTCCCCCCACCCTCCTTGGTGCGACTCCCCACAACAGATGCATAACTCCCCATATTCCTCCCAGCAGAAGAGATATTTGTGTGTTTTGAACTGTCTGAGACATCTTTAGCAGATATCGATTGTACAGATTTGGTCTGTACAATCGATGAGTCTTTCCTCTGAGCAGAGAGAGAAATGTCATTTTTGTTTTTCCCAGCAGTATTAACCCCTTCACCATCACCACCACCACCCACCACATTCATTGTTTTATCATGACTGCCATTGTTAATACTTGCTGGTATATTCACATGTCCTGCAGTCTTCCCAGCAGTGTCAGTTCCCATTGCTGTGCTGGTGGAATCTTCAGCTGGCCTGTTCTCTTCCATCAGGACAGGACTTTCTGCAGAGGACAGTGCAGGCTGGACTGACACATCCATGGCTTCCATTGCACATGGTGCAGTATTCTGACCCCCTCCCCCACCAGCATCAATCAGCTCTGCTGGAACACAGAGAGGCTCAGGTGAAGCAATCACATTGCAGGTGTCAGACACAGTGTGTGAAACACATGCAGCAAATGTGGTAGTGGAACTACAGGTCTCAGCACATGCAGGTGCAGCAACATCAATGTTCAGGGGATTTGGTGCAGGTTCATCCTCATTCCCTGGCTGATTCTTCTGAACATCCTCCGGGACCTCTGATGGATTATCAGACATTACAAGCTTGTCTCCTCTCAGGGGGGATTCCATCCTCTGGATGAAGGTCAGGGTGCCATTCTCACTCTCAACCCCCTGGCTGGTTGCCGCCGGCGACTCCAAGGCCTTACATGGGGGGAGAGGAGCAGAGGCAGATGGACCCGGGTCATCCATATGCTGAGGCTGATCCACTGAACACGATGAGGACTGGCTGACAAACCTTCTCTCGTTTTCAAACTTTTCTTTAAATGCTCCACTTTTTTCTTTTAGTTTTCCCAACAATAAAGTTTGCTGCTTTACTTTTTCCTCTAATTCCTGTAGCTCAGGCTTCATGGCGGTGCGATTCTTACTCCAGGCCTGGAAGTATTTGGCTTTGAAGTTTTTAAGCTCCACTCTCAAAACTTTAAGTTTCTCCTCCGCTCTCCCAATCGCCCTAAAGCGATTAACAACCTTAAGGCTGAAAACGCTGGCATCCATACCAGGGCCCGGACCCACAGACAGATCCTCCACCTCCTCCTCACTGGGCCCCGTGTCATCAGGGGGATCCATCTCAGGGCCTCCCCCAGGATCAGGCATTATTCCTGGGCCGAGCTAGCAGGCAAGGCCCAGGCTTGAAAAATGGGTGGTTCTCACAGAGAGCTCTTTGGGTGTGTCCTCCTCCTCCTTCCCACTGATCACCAATGTAAGGAACATTCTTCTCACTGATCACCAATGTAAGGGACATTCTTCCCACTGATCACCAATGTAAGGAACATTCTTCTCACTGATCACCAATGTAAGGAACATTCTTCTCACTGATCACCAATGTAAGGAACATTCTTCTCACTGATCACCAATGTAAGGAACATTCTTCTCACTGATCACCAATGTAAGGAACATTCTTCTCACTGATCACCAATGTAAGGAACATTCTTCTCACTGATCACCAATGTAAGGAACATTCTTCTCACTGATCACCAATGTAAGGAACATTCTTCTCACCGATCACCAATGTAAGGAACATTCTTCTCACTGATCACCAATGTAAGGAACATTCTTCTCACTGATCACCAATGTAAGGAACATTCTTCTCACTGATCTCCAATGTAAGGAACATTCTTCTCACTGATCACCAATGTAAGGAACATTCTTCCCACCGATCACCAATGTAAGGAACATTCTTCCCACTGATCACCAATGTAAGGAACATTCTTCTCACTGATCACCAATGTAAGGAACATTCTTCCCACCGATCACCAATGTAAGGAACATTCTTCCCACTGATCACCAATGTAAGGAACATTCTTCCCACTGATCACCAATGTAAGGAACATTCTTCCCACTGATCACCAATGTAAGGGACATTCTTCTCACTGATCACCAATGTAAGGAACATTCTTCCCACCGATCACCAATGTATGGAACATTCTTCCCACCGATCACCAATGTAAGGAACATTCTTCCCACTGACCACCAATGTAAGGAACATTCTTCCCACCGATCACCAATGTAAGGAACATTCTTCTCACTAATCACCAATGTAAGGAACATTCTTCTCACTGATCACCAATGTAAGGAACATTCTTCCCACTGATCACCAATGTAAGGAGCATTCTTCTCACTGATCACCAATGTAAGGAACATTCTTCTCACTGATCACCAATGTAAGGAACATTCTTCTCACTGATCACCAATGTAAGGAACATTCTTCTCACTGATCACCAATGTAAGGAACATTCTTCTCACTGATCACCAATGTAAGGAACATTCTTCTCACTGATCACCAATGTAAGGAACATTCTTCTCACTGATCACCAATGTAAGGAACATTCTTCCCACTGATCACCAATGTAAGGAACATTCTTCCCACTGATCACCAATGTAAGGAGCATTCTTCCCACTGATCACCAATGTAAGGAACATTCTTCCCACTGATCACCAATGTAAGGAACATTCTTCTCACTGATCACCAATGTAAGGAACATTCTTCTCACTGATCACCAATGTAAGGAACATTCTTCTCACTGATCACCAATGTAAGGGACATTCTTCCCACTGATCACCAATGTAAGGAACATTCTTCTCACTGATCACCAATGTAAGGAGCATTCTTCTCACTGATCACCAATGTAAGGAACATTCTTCTCACTGATCACCAATGTAAGGAACATTCTTCTCACTGATCACCAATGTAAGGAGCATTCTTCTCACTGATCACCAATGTAAGGAACATTCTTCTCACTGATCACCAATGTAAGGAGCATTAGTAAATTTCTGATTTCACCAGGAAAGGTCGGAGGAAAGCCAGGCTGACCCCCCCCCCCCCCCCGAGCCTCCAGACTTCATGACTGTTACTCCCTGACACCCACCCTGCAGTCCCGGGGACTGGCTCACAACCCTAGCACAGAACACCCACATCGCTCTCACGCCGCGGCAGAGGCCTACCCTTTCTCGCCGGTTCTCCTATTACGGCAGGTCTACTTCACATGACGCCTCACCTCCGGCTTTCTCCTAAAAACAAGAAAAGAAAACACTGGAACTGGAATCTCTCTGAGAATGTCAACAAAAGAAAATCACTAAAATCTCATCCAATCTTCAGCGGGCTCGTGACGTTTCCAAAACTATTTTCAATCATTGTCCACCTGCAGCACTCATTAAGATTTTACCTGGTGATCCTGCCATGGCGCTCCTTTGCCTGGGCACTTCCTGTTAGAGGGTGACAACGCTTTGTCCCTGTCTCCTAATGGTGGACCTGCGCTGTCACCCTGGTTTCATATGGAGACAACGAGTGGCCGATTCAACGCGCATTACGCAGGCGCGGTCCACTGTCGTCGCCACCAGGAAACCCTCCCTGAGAAATGTTATGCAGCCAATGCTGAGCGCATGTAGACAGGAAGTGGCTGCCAGAGATTATTTACCCCAGCCTGAGTGTCCCAGGCCCCGCCCCTTTCATTGATTGGATTTCAGTTCTCTCAAACATGAAGGCTCAGCATTACATGAGGGCGTTGCCTATGCAAATGCAGCCTGCCTAGGAATGACCACGCCTACCCAGCAAGGCATTTCAGGATTTGAATAGCTCCTCCCACTGTTTACATCAGGACTGAGGGCTCGTCAGAGGCAGGTCACTGTGATGTGTTCAGGAAGCTATGTACAGCCCCCTTGCAGGCCCCTCCCACCAGCCAAGATCTGCCTCCATTGCATAGAGAATCACAGAGACTAAGGTATGTCATGAAATCAGGAAAAGTCAAAATATAAGCAGATTAACTGTTTCCCGTCCGCCATATAGTGAAGTGATGGATGGACAGGAGCGCTCTCGTTCTGGGAGGATGTCATCATCACAGCGTCCCAGCGTGGATCACCGTATAGAGCCTATGACATGTGATCAGCTGTATCCAATCACAGCCGATCACGGTGTAAACAAGAAATGCCGGTTACCAGTACTCATCTCCTCATGCTGACAGTGCATGAGCAGAGCTGGTAAAGTGGCATTCCTCAGCGGAGATATCTGCACTGCCGATCAGGTCCTGACTATCAGTGCAGCCCCAAAAGTGCGGCCAATCAGTGGCCACCAGTGCCTCCTCATCAGTGCCACAAGTGCGCTCTGTCAGTACCCAGTGCTGCCAATCAGTGCCCACCTTGTTGCCAATCAGTGCTGCCAATCAGCGCCCACCAGTGATGCTTGTCCGTGCCACTTATCAGTGTCCGTAAGTGCTGCCTATCAGTGCCACCTATCATTCCCCATCAGTGCCCAATATTAGTGCCTCCTCATCATAGCCACATATCAATGCCCTTCAGTGCTGCATATTAGTGCCTAGTCACCAGTGCCTTTCAGTGCAGTCAATCAGTGCCTATCAGTACAGTCTATCAACACCCATCAGTGCTGCCTTATCAGTGCCCATCAGTGCAGCCTCATCAGTGCCCATCAGTGCAGCCTCTTCAGTGCCCATCAGTGCAGCCTAAGCAGTGCCCATCAGTGCAGCCTAAGCAGTGCCCATCAGTGCAGCCTAAGCAGTGCCCATCAGTGCAGCCTAAGCAGTGCCCAGCAGTGCAGCCTCATCAGGGCCTATCAGTACAATCTATCAGTGCCCATCAGTACAGCCCATCAGTGCAATCTCATTGGCACACATCAGTGCCCATCAGTACAGTCTATAAGTGCCTATCAATACATTCTATCAGTGCAGCCTAATCAGTGCCCATCAGTGCAGCCTCATCAGCTCCCATCAATGCCTATCAGTACAGTCTATCAGTGCCTATCAAAACAGTCTATACGTGCCTATCAGTACAGTCTATCAGTGCCCATCAGTGCAGCCTCATCAGCGCCCATCAATGCCTATCAGTACAGCCTATCAGTGCCAATCAGTACAGTCTATCAGTGCCTATCAACACAGTCTATAAGTGCCCATCAGTACAGTCTATCAGTGCCCATTAGTGCAGCCTCATTAGTGCCCATCAGTACAGTCTATCAGTGCCCATCAGTGCAGCCTCATCAGTGCCCATCAGTACAGTCTATCAGTACCCATCAGTGCAGCCTCATCCGTGCCCATCAGTGCAGTCTCATCAGTGCCCATCAGTACAGTCTATCAGTACCCATCAGTGCAGCCTCATCAGTACCCATCAGTGCAGCCTCATTAGTGCCCATCAGTACAGTCTATCAGTACCCATCAGTGCAGCCTCATCAGTGCAGGACGAAAATTTCTGTTATAAAATTTTGTAAATAAGAAGGAAAATGTTATCATTTGTTTAGCAAAAGACAACACAACACAACACAACACCCCCCCCCCCCCCTCGTGGTGATTAAATATCAGCAAAAGAAAGTTCTGTCTGTCTCAAAAAAAACGTCCTGTGTACAGCGTTACATGACCGCGTGATTGTCATTCAAAGTGTGACAGCGCTGAAAGCTGAAAACCGACCTGGGCAGGGAGGGGGTAAAAGTGCCCATTAGGCAAGTGGTTAAACCTTAGCTTTAAACAGCAACACCAGGCCAGACAGGGCCCTGCAGTGTGGGAGAGCTGTGCGAATCCCAGGACTGGATGGACAGAAATGCAGATGCTCTGGTAAGTAAAGCAGCCCCCCCCCCCCCCCTTATATGTATTTAATTTAGTGGTTTTGTCCGGTGTTCAGTTTTAACAGCCCCCCCCCCCGCTGCCAACTACTGGCCGTAAAGCTGATGTTCTATAAACTGTAAAAGAAAGCAAAGATCACCGCAGGATGCCATTGACTTTAAATTGTTATTCGATCGATTTCAGGATGTTTTTGTCACGCCGCGTTTTCCAGATTTGGCAGAGATGAGAGGTAATCCCTCCTAATCATTTCCTCTGCTCTCAGCTCGGTGTGAAGACAATCTGGGGGTGGGGGATGGGGGGGGGGGCCACGCCTTTCCAATAAAATCTTAAAAGAATTGTATTGCAAAGTTCAGCAGAATCAAAAGAAAACTTTTCCGTAAATGTGACAGTGAAAGAAAAAAAAAAAAAAAAGAAAAAAGCTTGGCCCGTCCGGATTGGGCGATGCAGCAGCCATCTTGAACAAACATCAGAGGTATTTGAGCTCCCCCTTGTGTTTGCAAACAAGATTGCAAAATTTTATATTTTTAGCCCCCCCCTCCCCCCAACCCCCAAAACTGGTTTGTTTAATACAGGCAAGTGCAATAAAAAGCAGTAATTTACAGCGATCGACCGCAAGCTTTTCACCGATCTGTAAAGTGGAATCTCCTCGGCGCAGGTCGCGGATTCTGTGGTCGGCTTCCTGTCTGTGGTTGCCAGGAACATTCCTGGAATTTCTGTGGTCAGAGGCACTTTCACGAGTTCCTAGCGGGGCGAGGGCGACGGGCGAAACCGCGCTGTCATTTCCATGGCCGACGAAGCGTGTGAAGCGCCGAGCCCGCCTACGCCAAGAGATGTACACCGTGCAACCTGCCGCCCCATGTGACTGGCTGCTCACCATTATTAGGGGGAACCAATTATTTGTAAAAGAATTAAAAGTAGTGTGCTGGGCGCATTATACCGCACCCAGCGCGCCATTACCGGGCGGGGGAGGGGCTCCACAACGTGAATTACAGAAGATAAAAAGCGTTACTTTGTATCTTTTTACCCTACTATTGTTCTAATAGATAAAGACAATGTAACCGTACAGGAGAGGGTGAGAAGGGGCTAAAGATGGGGGCTCCAAACTATTCTGTATGAGGGTCCCTTTGCTTATTTTACAAATATTCTTAAAAAAGGAGTCACTCCCCCCCCCATCCCCCCTTTACATCTGGGCCCCCATCAGAGTGCTCCTTTAGAACAGAATTTCCATCACAGCCCCCTCCCTTACATCAGGGTCCCCATCACAGCCCCTCCCTCACATCGGGGTCCCCATCACAGCCCCCTCCCTCACATCAGGGTCCCCATCACAGCCCCCTCCCTCACATCAGGGTCCCCATCACAGCCCCCTCCCTAACATCAGGGTCCCCATCACAGCCCCCTCCCTCACATCAGGGTCCCCATCACAGCCCCCTCCCTCACATCAGGGTCCCCATCACAGCCCCTCCCTTACATCAGGGTCCCCATCACAGCCCCCCCCCTTACATCAGGGTCCCCATCACAGCCCTCTCCCTTACATCAGGGTCCCATTACCCCCCTCCCTAACATCAGGGTCCTCATCACAGCCCCCTCCCTTACATCAGGATCGCCATCACAGCCCCCTCCCTCACATCAGGGTCCCCATCACAGCCCCTCCCTTACATCAGGGTCCCCATCACAGCCCCCTCCCTCACATCAGGGTCCCCATCACAGCCCCTCCCTTACATCAGGGTCCCCATCACAGCCCTCTCCCTTACATCAGGGTCCCCATCACAGCCCTCTCCCTTACATCAGGGTCCCATTACCCCCCTCCCTAACATCAGGGTCCTCATCACAGCCCCCTCCCTTACATCAGGATCGCCATCACAGCCCCCTCCCTTACATCAGGGTCGCCATCACAGCCCCCTCCCTCACATCAGGGTCCCCATCACAGCCCCCTCCCTCACATCAGGGTCCCCATCACAGCCCCCTCCCTCACATCAGAGTCCTCATTACAGCCCCCTCCCTCACATCAGGGTCCCCATCACAGCCCCCTCCCTTACATCAGAGTCCTCATTACAGCCCCCTCCCTTACATCAGAGTCCTCATTACAGCCCCCACCCTTACATCAGAGTCCTCATTACAGCCCCCTCCCTTACATCAGAGTCCTCATTACAGCCCCCTCCCTTACATCAGAGTCCTCATTACAGCCCCCTGCCCTACATCGGGTCCTCATCACATCCCCTTCCCTTACATCAGGGTCCTCATCACATCAGGGTCCTCATCACAGCCCCCTCACTTACATCAGGGTCCCCATCACAGCCCCCTCCCTCACATCAGGGTCCCCATCACAGCCCCCTCCCTCACATCAGGGTCCCCATCACAGCCCCCTCCCTCACATCAGGGTCCCCATCACAGCCCCCTCCCTCACATCAGGGTCCCCATCACAGCCCCCTCCCTCACATCAGGGTCCCCATCACAGCCCCCTCCCTCACATCAGGGTCCCCATCACATTAGGGTCCCCGTCACAGCCCCCTCCCCAACATCAGGGTCCTCATCACAACCCCTCCCTTACATCAGAGTCCTCATCACAGCCCCCTCCCTTACATCAGGGTCCCATCACAGCCCCCTCCCTTACATCAGGGTCCTCATCACATCCCCCTCCCTTACATCAGGGTCCTCATCACATCAGGGTCCCCATCACAGCCCCTTCCCTCACATCAGGGTCCCCATCACAGCCCCCTCCCTAACATCAGGGTCCCCATCACAGCCCCCTCCCTTACATCAGGGTCCCCATCACAGCCCCCTCCCTTACATCAGAGTCCCCTCCCTTATTTTAGGGTTCCTATTGGGAGTCCCATCCCCCCCTTACATCAATGTGTATAGGTTATAGCTTTACACCACATTTTGTTCCTTGTGGTCGGTGTTCCCCTTGGTTGAGATTCCCTCTCAGATCCTGTGTGGTCACCGCGATAAAAGTTGAAGGTTTGGCGAGTTCCACCTTAAATAAAATGTTCGGCCGACCTAATCCTTCCCGACAATGACAAGCCATGTTCACTGGGCATTGTACAGCGACACCTGCTGGCTGTTTGCGATTAGTGCTGGAGGTTCTGAATAGCTGGGAATAAAACAATACGGATCAGACTCAAGACCAAAATATTAGGGGGATTGTCCCACCGGCCTTACTAAAAACATTCAGGGCCCGTCCACACCATAGAAACAGTCCAGGTGAGTTCCGGGTGCTTTTTGTAATACGCATTTTCGATCCAGTCCAATGCATTCCCCTCTTTTCTCAACTTTAACCCTTTCACGCCTAAACCTACATTTCTGACATTTGTTGCCTACAAGTGCAAATCCATATTTTTTGCTAGAAAATTACTTAGCACCTCAAACATATTTTATATATATCTATATATCTCTATCTCTATATATAAATAAATAAATAGTATTTTTTTTAGCAGAGACCCTAGAGAATAAAATGGCAATCATTGCAATATTTTATGTCACATCGTATTTGGGCAGTGATCTTTCAAACTTAATTTTTTTGGGGGGGGGGGGGGGGGAAAGACATGTTCATGAATTGGAAAATAGATAAATAGCTAAACCTGTAAAAGTTAGCCCAATTTTTTTGTATAATGTGAAAAGATGATGTTATGCCATGTAAATATATATATATATATCCCCAACGTGTCACTCCTTGAAAATTGCCCACGCTCGTGCAATAGCGACAAACTACGTTACCTAAAAATCTCCATAGGCGACATTTTTTTCTTTTTTTTTTTTTTTAAGTAATGGTTACCAGGTTAGAGTTACAGGGGAGGTATTTGGCTAGAATTTTTGCTCTCACTCTGGCGATCACGGTGATACCTCACATGTGTGATTTGAACACCATTTACATATGTGGGCGCACGGGGATGGGGGTGCTTAAAAAAAATAAAAAATAAAATAATTATAAAATTATTTATTGCTAATCATAAGGAATGTAAACATCCATTGTGACAGTAATAGGCAGTGACAGGTCCCCTTTTATGGAGGGATCAGGGGTCTCTTTTGCACTTAAAAGTATCCAGATGGCCAAACTTGATCGGAGCAGTTTACGGCTTCGTTCCAGTCTCAGCCTAGCCGGCAGACGTGCCGAATCGTGGATCGGTTCCTCTCCCGCTCCTTTAGGATAAAACAGCCAAGCGGCTTTTAGCCACATCGGTTATCATCACTCGAAAAAGGCCAACCGCTTGCTATAAAATAAAAATAAAAATATATGGTACCACGGTGATGCCTGCAGCTATCACCCCGGATTAACCCCTTCAAGTCACGAGCGAAAAATTTACGTACGGCCGGAGTGAAGGGGTTAAATAAGGACGTGTGCTCTGGTTCAGTGCAGGAAAAATGCAGCATGTTTTTTTTTTTTTTTTTCTGGAACTGCAAGCACTGGTGTGAACTATGCCATTAAAGTGGTTGTAAACCCTTACAACCAACTTTGACCTACAGGTGAGCCTAGATTAAGGCTTACCTGTAGGTCCAAGAAATATCTCATAAACCTACGCGGTTTAGGAGATATTTGCGGAAAGACAGCCACTGCCGTTTACAGCGCATACGCCGTAGACTGTCAACGGCGATATGCCGCGAGTTGCGGCTCCCGTGCGCATGTGTGGGAGTGACGTCATCGCGGCTTCGCCGAATGACAGCGCCGGAGCAGCGAGATCCACAGAGAAGATGGATGCGCCGGACTACAGGGGACAGCGGTGACTTCTCTGGCTCCTGTGTCAGGTAAGTGACACATAATGGACTACTATGCGATGC